>NW_027508867.1:0-146760 GCF_051911475.1 Siphateles boraxobius
TGCATTCGTATTCAGATTTGGATTTATTCGTTTTCATGTCAACACCATTAACGCCGAAATGAATCTGGATTAGTCAGATGGTGCAACTAGAGCACTGTAAGATGTTTACGTTCATTATCACTGTAATGTTAAGCGTTTTGAGACATGAGGCAATTTAACAGTCTTTCATCTCATGACACTTTGTAGACTCTGCTTTGTGCATTCATGCGTTTTGAAGGAGGCATGGCTTTGGATGCATTCAAAGCTAGCTTAATATTGCTAGCCTCTCTGAAACCGTTTTGAATGTATTTGGGTCTTCAGGAGGGGAACTTACACATTCCTAAAGCAGGAATTCCAATGAGCCATTATGTGAGAGAACAGCCATTATGTGAGAGAACAGCCATTATGTGAGAGAACAGCCATTATGTGAGAGAACAGCCAAACTAACGCTGGCACACAAAAAACACCAACTTTGTTATCACACTTAAAGAAATATAAAAGAGAAAGTAGTCTTACAAGTGTGAGATTTATTTGGTGATAACAGGGAAAATATACCATACATCCAATGGTTAAATCAGCACAGTTACCTGCATGCATAGCCACATTACTTATGACCTGAACATTGGCCATAAGGGTTAGTTTGGCGACAGTTTTCAGCACACACTGGAGGCTTCGGGGGTTCGGCTCCAGGCCTCCCTGGTCGCTTCGGGGGTTCGGCTCCAGGCCTCCCTGGAGGCTTCGGGGGTCCGGCTCCAGGCCTCCCTGGAGGCATCGGGGGTCCGGCTCCAGGCCTCCCTGGAGGCATCGGGGGTCCGGCTCCAGGCCTCCCTGGAGGCATCGGGGGTCCGGCTCCAGGCCTCCCTGGAGGCATCGGGGGTCCGGCTCCAGGCCTCCCTGGAGGCATCGGGGGTCCGGCTCCAGGCCTCCCTGGAGGCATCGGGGGTCCGGCTCCAGGCCTCCCTGGAGGCATCGGGGGTCCGGCTCCAGGCCTCCCTGGAGGCATCGGGGGTCCGGCTCCAGGCCTCCCTGGAGGCATCGGGGGTTCGGCTGTAGGCTTAACCGGAGGTTCAGTTGCAGGCGGCTCTGGCAGTTCGGTGGAGGGCTCCGGCAGTTCGACGGAAGGCTCCGGTTCAGGCTCAAGCAGTTCAGTGGAAGGCTTCGGGGGTTCGGCTCCAGGCCTCCCTGGAGGCATTGGGGGTTCGGCTCCAGGCCTCCCTGGTTGTTTTGGGGGTTCGGCTCCAGGCCTCCCTGGAGGCTTCGGGGGTTCGGCTCCAGGCCTCCCTGGAGGCTTCGGGGGTTCGGCTCCAGGCCTCCCTGGAGGCTTCGGGGGTTCGGCTCCAGGCCTCCCTGGAGGCTTCGGGGGTTCGCTCCCTGGAGGCTTCGGGGGTTCGGCTCCAGGCCTTCCTGGAGGCTTCGGGGGTTCAGCTCCAGGCCACCCTGGAGGCTTCGGGGGTTCAGCTCCAGGCCACCCTGGAGGCTTCGGGGGTTCAGCTCCAGGCCACCCTGGAGGCTTCGGGGGTTCAGCTCCAGGCCACCCTGGAGGCTTCGGGGGTTCAGCTCCAGGCCACCCTGGAGGCTTCGGGGGTTCAGCTCCAGGCCACCCTGGAGGCTTCGGGGATTCAGCTCCAGGCCTCCCTGGAGGCTTCGGGGGTTCAGCTCCAGGCCTCCCTGGAGGCTTCGGGGGTTCGCTCCCTGGAGGCTTCGGGGGTTCAGCTCCAGGCCACCCTGGAGGCTTCGGGGGTTCAGCTCCAGGCCTCCCTGGAGGCTTCGGGGGTTCCCTCCCTGGAGGCTTCGGGGGTTCGGCTGCAGGCTTCACTGGAGAGATACAGATTAGTCGATCCATTTAGCGGCATTCAGTCTCAGATACAGCACAAAAACCAAATTGCAAGTTTTACTCCGTATTAATCTTCTGTTAATTTTGTAAAGCCATCTTGTGCTTGAAACCATGCTAGTTGGCTAAATATTTTACATTGAGAACGACTTATTAGAAAACAAGACAAACTGAAATAACGAGGAAGCTGAGCCAAACACTAATACAACACACACCTGCAAATGGAGCCATACACTGATGTCCACAACCATTGCTGCAGCATTTCTCATTGTTCGGACAGTCACTGTCATAGCAACACATCTCGGCACACATTCCTGGTCCAAAATTTGTGCTTGGACACTCTCCTGGCTTTGCTGTTATACAGACACATGACAGAAACCACATCAATGAATGTCTCATTCACTGTATGAAAAAAAAAAGAAAGTTGTCATAAGATGACAGTAGGAGGTTTTACCGGAATATTCAGTCTATCTACTTCATAGTTTCACGTTTAGTTCAATGTGTTGCTTGCGGTTTCTTTGCAATTATTTGTGAAACTTACTAGCAATTTCTGAGTCAAAACATTTTTTCAGTGTTTTTGGAAGGCGTGTAGCATCCATCATTAATAAAAACTCACTGAAAACAGGCGGCACACACACGGGGCCACAGGGAAATTTACAGCATTTGTGTCCTCCAAAGCAGTCTCTATCAGAAGTGCATCCGCGACGGGACGGCTCGACCGTCAGCGTCGCCGGACACTGACCGGACACTGCAGAAGAGGATAATTTGTGTAGACCAGGAAGTGCTGTAATAGTTTGATTCAGCTTTTGCAAGTCAGGGGTATTGCAATGAGTCTCAAACTTTACAATATTCACACATTCATCTGCTTCAATTCAAAGTAGCTTAGAAATCTACAATTTTTCAATAATCTGCATCAATCGGTTTCAGAGACGGAGAGTGCCGTTACAACCCATCCCACTAAAGTAGAGGGAGTAATAGTGCAATGCTGATAGAAAACATGGACATCAGTTAATATGTTGTATACAAATTTACCGGTGTACATCGTCAATTTATGCCATCCCCATGACCACCCTAATTTCCTTTTAAGCATTTTAATAGGCTACTCAGAAGACATAAATATAGAAATGCACTACATATACACAACGCAGAGCAACCGGTTATAATTAGCTCCCCATGTTATATTGTAGGCTTATTTAGTTGCTAAAACAAAAAGTTTAGGCAAAAGTTTAAACTCCGGATTGGTAATTTTGTAGCCATGTTATAAGACTAATGTTCTTGTTTTACATTAAACAAAAAGGCTTGTATTAGTGATTATATGGGTTTTACTTGTACAATGAAAAACAGATGACAGTTTGCATATTTATACTTTGCTTATTAAAACTAAACCAACATACAAAGTTGAACTTCCACTTGACATCTGTACTGTATTTTTGTAAGCCTATGTGCTGAGATTCATCTAAAGTCAAATTTTGTTAGGCACTTTATTTATGCACTTCTTCGGGCTGTGTAATGAAGCTAAAATAACTTCTCACCTACAACTCCAGCGTCTGTTGTGCTCAAACATGCAGACAGACACAATAAAACGGCACTAAACGAGCAGTACACTCGAGCGGTCATCCTCTCGACCTGCAATGTCACAATCAACTCTGCAGGAAGATGTGCTGAATTAGTGAGTCAGGAGGGGCAGACAGCGAGGAACACAAACCTACAAAGAAAAACCCCGTTGCTGAGTCCCACACACACAAAAAAAAAACGCTGTCAAAGCAGTTTAAAGTGCTTTTTGAACGCGTTTTTAAAGTTCCAATTGGAGGCCCGTGTAACTCCAACCATAATGAAAATCACCTGCCTGTAGCTTTCTAATATAGCCTAATCTTGAAGACTTTGATTAGCTTGTTCAGGTGTGTTTGATTAGGGTTGGATGTCGTAATAATTGCCGTGATTAGGAGATGATTGAGCGTTTGTATGGCAACACTATCAATGCCGAATGATTCTGCATTGGTCAGGTGGTACAGGTCAGAGTTCTACCACAAGTTACAAGTTGGACTAAACTCCTACACCTAGTGATGGCAAAATGAGGCTTCCTGAACCACTGAGACCTCACAGACCATTGCTTCACCCAAAGGTTCATTACTCGAAGCTTCATTCAGCATTGCTCACTAGTGACACCTAGCTACTGTGCAAAGAAATAGCAGACCAATTAATTCATTCTGAAACAATGACCTGAGCAGACTTATGATGTCAGTATACCCCCCTGTTCTGTTTTATTTATTTATTTTCTTCTCACTGTTAATGTCTGTAACCTTTCATTTGCAATAATAAAAATACCTGAGCAGACATTTGTCCATTGCCTGGGTATAAAATAAAATATGTATATTTCTCTGTCTGAATTTACTTCTGCAGAGACAACTGTCTCTCTCACACACACACACACACACACACACACACACACACACACACACACACACACACACACACACACACACACACACACAGTTAATTAATTATTCATAAATGGTTTGGATAGTGACAGTATGAACAACAAAAGTGACACTGTGTTGAGTGCAGTGCTTATGGTGGAGGGAGTGTAATAAAGTAAAGTGCAACAGAAAAGTGTGGGGTGGTAAAGGTTAAGAATTGTTTCTGGTGATTTTGTGCATTGAACTGTTACTATTTTTGTGCAGTGTTGTGCTTATGGGACTGGGGACGTAGAGGAACGAAGGAAGGATTAAAAATTATTTTTATTGAGGAACAGAATTTTTTCAAGTGTGTTGGGGCTTAGACGATTCCTCTTCTTGGACAGAACCTCTCCAGCCTTGGAAAAGATCCTTTCACATGGAACAGAGGATGCGGGGGAACATAAAAATGCCAGGGCCAGATGGTATAAATGAGGATACTGATGTTTATGTTGAGCCCAATATACCAGTGGATCCTCAGATCTTGTGAGATTCACTTCAGATAAATATCGGTCCACTTCTACAGTAGCATCTGCTGTTGCACTTGAGCTCCTTCTACCTTGTTCAACCGTGCTATCCAGCAGATGCCAAAGGTCACCTAATAATAGAGTTACAAAGAAAAAATACTCCATTAACAATGGTTCACATTACTAAATCACTAATGTGAACATTCACACAACAAACACATATAGTACTTACTGTTGTCTGTGGATTGGCCTGCTTCTGAAGAGGCTGGCAGCTGAGTTGGGGATATATTGGTGGAATGCAGAATGGAGACCAGAACTTCTGATTACAGTAGCGCATTCAGATTTTAATCTTGATATGCCTTCTTGCAGTTTCCCTTGACTTAAGAATCCCAGTTTTTTGAATCTGGGATCCAAAAACGTGGGTATGGTCATCACACTTATTGATTCTAAATGTACTGCTTGTTCCCTGACCCTCCGTACAAGGCTGTCACCCAGCTGCCTTGCTGGATTGGACTTGAGGCCTTCTAGCTTACTCGTTACAGCGTGATTAAGCATCTTCATCAAAGGAATCACTTTGGAGGCAGACACCCTTTTCTCTCCTGAAAGCTCTACTGTAGCCTGGCGGAAAGGGGCAAGAACATGTAAAGCATCCTGGACTGCCTGATACTCCAGGGCTGTAGGAGGGGTGATGTCGGTCTTTAGAGAGGCCAGGGCTGCCCCCACTGGCTCTCTCAGCTGATAGAGACGTCCCAGCATGTTGTAAGTGCTGTTCCAGCGAGTTTCCACTTCAATTATCATTTTCAGAACTGGTCTCCCCATCTGCTTCTGTACTTGGGCCAGTCTCTCTTTTGCTGTAGTGCTTGTTCGGAAATAGGTCACAAGTTTCCTACATTTGGTTCGAATGTCGTTGAAGCTACTGATGTCATCAAAAGATTTCCCCACAATAAGGTTTAGTGCATGTGCAATGCATACCGCATGCCTAACATTCAGTGATCGTACACATGCTATCATGTTGGCTGCTGCATCAGTTACCAGGCACTTAACTTTATCCTTTATGCCCCACTCCTCCATGAGCTTGATATGTCCAGTAGCCAAGTTCTCAGCAGTATGGCTCTTAGGGAAATGCTGTACACCTAGTAAAATAGTGCAGAGCTTGTCATTGTCTATAAAATGGCAAGTCACTGCTAGGTAGGCATCCATGTTTAGCGATGTCCACATGTCAGAGGTAAGGCTTATAGCCTGAACGTTCTGCAACTGCTCTCTTGCCTTCTCCTTAGCCTCCTTGTACTTATGATCAACCATGACCTTCAAAGCCTGTGGTTAGAAATAAATGCAGTTACTCTTACTTTTAACTTCTTAAATAATGATGAACCACTTTATTAATCACATACCTTTCTAGTTGGGATCACGTAAGTGGGATCCAACACATGCAGGAGCTCCCTAAATCCATCATCATCCACAATGGAAAAGGGTTGGGAGTCCTTGATGACCATGTTCACCAGGGCCTCATTCACCATTTCTTTTTTGGAATCTATAATAAAATAAAATGAAGGTGTATTGTAGGAGCCTAAAACATTATTTAAATAATGTTTTTTTAATGATTATTATCAATTACTTTGACTACTGTGTGGATTGTTAGTAGTCTGTGCATGCTCGTGCAGTGCTCGATAATGCCTGAGCATGGAGGACGTGTTATTGCTGTATGTCAGCTCCTTTAGGCACAGCAAGCATTTCACCTTGAAACATAAATGAATAGACATTAAATATAATACAGCCATATAGTGAGGATTATTATATAAAGACAGTAAAATAATAATAATAACAATAATAATACAAATTGTGTTTGTACCTTATTGTGAGCAACCATTTAAAAAAACTCCCAGACAGGGGAGGATTTCCTCTTTCTTGCTGGCTCCATTACAAGGAAAAAGGAAGAGGTCACAAAAAGCAAACAATTCCAAAAGGGCAATCCAAATCAAAAAGCAGTCCAGTCCAAATCCAAAAATCCAAAGCAATCCAAATAATCTTATCTAATTAATATAACAATACTATAATATAGCTACTATAATTAATACTAACAATATACTATAACTAATCTAACCTGATATAATGTAATAATATACAGCCCTAACACATATATTGCACAATAACGACGATGAAACAACTCTCTAACTCCAACTCTCTAACTCTAACTCTCTGACTCTCTGACACTACTACAACTGATTCTACTACTCCTGCAACACCCACAAGGAGGCGCGAGTTTCGAACCCCCTTTATCCGGAAACGACACCCAGACCGAACCGATGACGTATCCACACAAACCGAGGCCTCGTTTGTCATTAGTCACGTGATTTTCACGTTAACAACACAAGCCTCGAATCGCGGCTTCATCTGGCACGCCCATTTTTGCTCGACACAAGATCCGACGCCTCGCTTCAAATCTCACATCACTACCTACACCTAAACTCTCCAGGAAATGGATCTCTACTGGAGGCTGGCATAAATCTGCATAGAACATCAAGAGACACAGCACAGACACAGTAGCCTGGGAAAACCCAGATGAACTTCCGGCAAATTTAGATTTGCTCTGCAAGTTAGTCTGGCGAAGAGTCCATTCAGGCTCATTTCCATTATTTCCAAATCGAGGCAGCAATCACAAACGTTGAGGCGGGCTTTACAAGATGACGATCGATCTGATTGGTTTTAAGGTCTATCCAATTGCGCCCAGAGGCATTTGAGCGACGTCCCTTTGGAAGTGAGCTGTCAATGAACTTTCTCCAGACCCTAACTCAGTTACGACTGAGAAGGGTCTGGTTTTAACCAGGCTATTTACACAGGGGCATGTCTAGAATTTGAATCTGAATTTTTTAGTCACTGACAACAATGTTTCCAGCCACTATAGTGAATATAATTTAATGATGGATGGTTTCATATGGATTACACAATCAGAGAATACTTGTTCACTCAAGCTTTCTATAGACATATTTCTCATCGTGACTGAGGCAAGTAGCCTATAGAGATTGCTAATGTGTCATCATCATGACGTATTAACAGTGGTGAACGCAAAGCATTTTGGGAATCCGCGGATTGCATGGAGGGAAGAACGCAGTGTTCAAGATGCCGTCTACCTGCTGTGTTATAAACTGCAATAACTGCACAGCCAACTTAATGCAAACTTAAAGATTGTTAAATGTTACTTCTCACATGTAATGATTTTTAGCCATCGCTTTAAATAAAATAAACAAAGACTGAATGAAATTCTGCCTCCTTTATCTGTATTAAGGAAGAATTGTGCACTTACATGCACTTCATGATGCACACGTACATTTGTGAATACGCTGAAGGTTTCTCCTTCTCTCCCTCTCTGCCGTGCGCGCGCTACACGGTTTGGAGCTCGCGAGCTCTAGATTCCGGGAGATTTGAACTAATTTGCGGGCATCAGGGAGACGCTATCAATATGCGGGAGACTCCCAGAACTTCAGGCTGTCTGCAAAAGCACCACAACCCAGCCTGCTGCATTTTGTAGGATTATATTCTGTTTTTCACGCTAATTTTTCATTATTTTCATGCCAGAACACAAGCCTGCAATGCCAGCCCATGTAAACGAGAAAAACATACCCATAATTCAGTGTGTTCTGATGACGTTGCCGCCCAGTTGGTCGCATTTCTTAGCGATCTCTATAGAGTTTTGGTTCGTTTCTGTGACTCGCTCCAGTTCACGGAGTCCGAGGCGGCAGAAAGCGCACCCTGTTTGTTTTCTCTGTTTTACAAAAGCGCAACATTTAATTGTTATTGTGAGTGCACTTAAATAAAAGTTTGTTTGCGTTTGTCGAATGTTAATTTAACATGCCAGAATTCAAATCCGATTGTAGAAGAATTCGTAGCGCCACTCGGCCAGGTGTGCCAAAATATGTATTTATAAACTTCAATATTTCATACAAAACAATCACAAAACGCTTTGTGACATTTTGAAAAACAGTGCTTGGATTAAGGCCACTGCAAATAGGATCGTAACTTAAACCCATCCCCCCCTGCAAATCGCACCCTGGGTGTGAGCGATGGAATGTTTAGGAGAACTACCTTTAGAAATTGTTTTTGTTCACTAATTATGAGGTTTTCCGGTTTAATCACGATCAGATTTTTTTCTAGATCCTACAGTAAATGCATTGTTTGACGTCACTTATCGAGAAATTGGCACATTTTATATAATGTAATACACTCGCACTTCTATCAATTAAGTGGGTAGAACAAAGACTGTGATTTGAGCTTTGACTTCCTAGTCATATGGTGCTGTAAGGGTCAAACAGGTCAATTTAGCTCAAAGGGAATAATGAATTAATTCATAGGGCGGCCGAGCAATTATAAATATCCAAACTATAGTGAAAACACTATTTATTAGCAAGGTAACTTAGATCAGCAGTTTAAGACTTTAAATTCGTAAGCACATAACACAAGAACACTTCTCTTTAAAATACAGACAAGTTTTTATTGATTACCCTAACAGATAAAACTGATATCTAACACAAACACATGCTCACACACATTCATATGAGTTACAGAAAGAAAGAGAGTGAAAGAATGAGTTGATGAAATCCCAAGGTTCTAGAATTATATGCACTTATAAGACATGACCTGAACGAACCATCAATCATTAATTTAACCCAAACACGTGGTGTGTTGGCGGTTGGATGGAAAGTCTTTGAAGTTGGAAGCGGGCTTTGCAGTCAAATCGTTGACCGAAACTTTACAGCAAAACTTAACTTAGAACCGAGACTCTCAACGGAACAGAAAACAAACTGAGTAAGAGAAAGAAAAGTGAGACGAGCTTGAATGTTCACGTTCGATGGCTTGAATGAAGCTATTTAACCTATGTTCTTCTGATCTTGATTTGGGTTATTGCGTCTGCTCGCCGAAAAAAAAGTTTACTCGTCTGGCTGGTCTAAAATGTCATGGCTACTCTAATGCTTTGTTCGTGTCCTAAGATTTTAAACTCAAATGTTTGTCCAGCCTCCTGGATGAGTTCTGACCAATCAGACACTGCCTTTAGATTAGAGGTGGCTGTTATTTCTGCTCTCGTCGTAATTTAGTCATGCGTTATCTCTGTGATCTCTTTCCAACTCTAGCAGAGAGTACAGAGAGTACAGTTTAGACATGATTCCTATTATCTGATAAGACAAATATGACCCAGAAGGAATTTGCAGAGAGTTGTGTGTTCTTGCTGAGAAGGAGAAATAAACCCTTTTAATCCTATATATTCGTTTGTGCTCTCAAACGCTCCGGTGCGTTGATCATTGTAGCCAATTGTAGACATATCCGATGAGCTCATGAACACAATGGCCAATCAGAGGTGTTTATGATTCTGCTCAACAGTGCTCAAAGCGTCACATTTTTAAATTTCAGTACCGACTGTGAAGACGATGCTGAACTAGAAGTCTTCTAAGGACCCCCAACCTTGTGCCAGGCTAGGCCTTGACTTCCATTCACCAAAGATCCTCTGACTCCTACTGGTTCTCTCTCATCAAGACAACATCAGCAAAGATCAACTGGAGCCCTCAACAAACTGCATCAGGACAGTTTAATTCAAAAGGGGAAGGCATGCAAGAATCAAACTTAAGTCTCATTATTTGATACATTATGTATCCTTACCCATTTTAAAGAAGGGCGTGTCAGAACTAAACTGATGGTTTGCTCAAGGCTGCTGATCTGCTGAATTTTAAGCAATGCTATAACTTCTTGCTTTCCTGTATTCTGCTTCAGCTCTCTTTCCCTAGGTAAACATGTATGCATGCATGTATGTGTACGTTAGAGTATGTTTAGTCTACTTAAAGTCTTGTTCATGTCACACGTAAAGTTTTCCATGTTTCATGCTCACATACTGGAGTCCCTAATCGTGCAGATTTGGCCTAACGTTGAGAGCGTTCCTCCTTTAGCTAGGCTAATCTCTTTGAAGCTTGCACGGCCATAAAGTACTTGTCTGTATGCACATATCATACCATCCCAAAACAATTTCTGACGGACCAATCGAACATTGTTCAACGACAACCAATATATGTGACCACTATGCTTTGTAGCAAATGCTTCAGAATGCAGCAGAAGACTATTGGTCTATAGGCAATACTGGTTGAAACTCTTCATATCCTGATAGCAATCAATATTAGAAGTGTTCTAAATAGTAAAATGTACATACCTTCTGTAAAGGTCTCAGGACCCCAAAAAAAAAAAAGTCAGTCCAATCATTGCATTCGGATTCAGATTTGGATTTATTCGTTTTCATGTCAACGCCATTAACGCCGAAATGAATCTGGATTAGTCAGATAGTACAACTAGAGCACTGTAAGATGTTTACGTTCATTATCACTTTTAATGTTATGCGTTTTGAGACATGAGGCAATTTAACAGTCTTTCATCTCATGACACTTTGTAGACTCTGCTTTGTGCATTCATGCGTTTTGAAGGAGGCATGGCTTTGGATGCATTCAAAGCTAGCTTAATATTGCTAGCCTCTCTGAAACCGTTTTGAATGTGTTTGGGTCTTCAGGAGGGGAACTTACACATTCCTAAAGCAGGAATTCCAATGAGCCATTATGTAAGAGAACAGCCATTATTGTAAGAGAACAGCCATTATGTGAGAGAACAGCCATTATGTGAGAGAACAGCCATTATGTGAGAGAACAGCCATTATGTGAGAGAACAGCCATTATGTGAGAGAACAGCCATTATGTGAGAGAACAGCCATTATTGTAAGAGAACAGCCATTATGTGAGAGAACAGCCATTATGTGAGAGAACAGCCAAACTAACGCTGGCACACAAAAAACACCAACTTTATCACACTTAAAGAAATATAAAAGAGAAAGTAGTCTTACAAGTGTGAGATTTATTTGGTGATAACAGGGAAAATATACCATACATCCAATGGTTAAATCAGCACAGTTACCTGCATGCATTGCCACATTACTTATGACCTGAACATTGGCCATAAGGGTTAGTTTGGCGACAGTTTTCAGCACACACTGGAGGCTTCGGGGGTTCGGCTCCAGGCCTCCCTGGTCGCTTCGGGGGTTCGGCTCCAGGCCTCCCTGGTCGCTTCGGGGGTTCGGCTCCAGGCCTCCCTGGAGGCATCGGGGGTTCGGCCCCAGGCCTCCCTGGAGGCATCGGGGGTTCGGCCCCAGGCCTCCCTGGAGCCATCGGGGGTTCGGCCCCAGGCCTCCCTGGAGCCATCGGGGGTTCGGCCCCAGGCCTCCCTGGAGCCATCGGGGGCCCGGCTCCAGGCCTCCCTGGAGCCATCGGGGGCCCGGCTCCAGGCCTCCCTGGAGCCATCGGGGGCCCGGCTCCAGGCCTCCCTGGAGGCTTCGGGGGTCCGGCTCCAGGCCTCCCTGGAGGCATCGGGGGTCCGGCTCCAGGCCTCCCTGGAGGCTTCGGGGGTTCGGCTCCAGGCCTCCCTGGAGGCTTCGGGGGTTCGGCTCCAGGCCTCCCTGGAGGCTTCGGGGGTTCGGCTCCAGGCCTCCCTGGAGGCTTCGGGGGTTCGGCTCCAGGCCTCCCTGGAGGCTTCGGGGGTTCGGCTGCAGGGTTAACCAGAGGTTCAGTTGAAGGCGGCTCTGGCAGTTCGGTGGAGGGCTCCGGTTCAGGCTCAAGCAGTTCAGTGGAAGGCTTCGGGGGTTCGGCTCCAGGCCTCCCTGGAGGCATTGGGGGTTCAGCTCCAGGCCTCCCTGGAGGCTTCGGGGGTTCCCTCCCTGGGTGCTTTGGGGGTTCGGCTCCAGGCCTCCCTGGTTGTTTTGGGGGTTCGGCTCCAGGCCTCCCTGGAGGCTTCGGGGGTTCGGCTCCAGGCCTCCCTGGAGGCATCGGGGGTTCGGCTCCAGGCCTCCCTGGAGGCATCGGGGGTTCGGCTCCAGGCCTCCCTGGAGGCATCGGGGGTTCGGCTCCAGGCCTCCCTGGAGGCATCGGGGGTTCGGCTCCAGGCCTCCCTGGAGGCATCGGGGGTTCGGCTCCAGGCCTCCCTGGAGGCATCGGGGGTTCGGCTCCAGGCCTCTCTGGAAGCTTTGGGCGTTCGCTCCCTGGAGGCTTCGGGGGTTCGGCTCCAGGCCACCCTGGAGGCTTCGGGGGTTCGGCTCCAGGCCTCCCTGGAGGCTTCGGGGGTTCGGCTCCAGGCCTCCCTGGAGGATTCGGGGGTTCGGCTCCAGGCCTCCCTGGAGGATTCGGGGGTTCGGCTCCAGGCCTCCCTGGAGGATTCGGGGGTTCGGCTCCAGGCCTCCCTGGAGGATTCGGGGGTTCGGCTCCAGGCCTCCCTGGTTTGGCTGCAGGCTTCACCGGAGGTTCAGTTGCAGGCGGCTCTGGCAGTTCGGTGGAGGGCTCCGGTTCAGGCTCAAGCAGTTCAGTGGAAGGCTTCGGGGGTTCGGCTCCAGGCCTCCCTGGAGGCATTGGGGGTTCAGCTCCAGGCCTCCCTGGAGGCTTCAGAGGTTCGGCTCCAGACCTCCCTGGAGGCATTGGGGGTTCGGCTCCAGGCCTCCCTGGAGGCTTCACTGGAGGCTTCGGCTGCAGGCTTCACTGGAGAGATACAGATTAGTCGATCCATTTAGTGGCATTCAGTCTCAGATACAGCACAAAAACCAAATTGCAAGTTTTACTCCGTATTAATCTTCTGTTAATTTTGTAAAGCCATCTTGTGCTTGAAACCATGCTAGTTGGCTAAATACTTTACATTGAGAACGACTTATTAGAAAACAAGACAAACTGAAATAACGAGGAAGCTGAGCCAAACACTAATACAACACACACCTGCAAATGGAGCCATACACTGATGTCCACAACCATTGCTGCAGCATTTCTCATTGTTCGGACAGTCACTGTCATAGCAACACATCTCGGCACACATTCCTGGTCCAAAATTTGTGCTTGGACACTCTCCTGGCTTTGCTGTTATACAGACACATGACAGAAACCACATCAATGAATGTCTCATTCACTGTATGAAAAAAAAAAAGAAAGTTGTCATAAGATGATAGTAGGAGGTTTTACCGGAATATTCAGTCTATCTACTTCATAGTTTCACGTTTAGTTCAATGTGTTGCTTGCGGTTTCTTTGCAATTATTTGTGAAACTTACTAGCAATTTCTGAGTCAAAACGTTTTTTCAGTGTTTTTGGAAGGCGTGTAGCATCCATCATTAATAAAAACTCACTGAAAACAGGCGGCACACACACGGGGCCACAGGGAAATTTACAGCATTTGTGTCCTCCAAAGCAGTCTCTATCAGAAGTGCATCCGCGACGGGACGGCTCGACCGTCAGCGTCGCCGGACACTGACCGGACACTGCAGAAGAGGATTCAAGAGGATCATTTGTGTAGACCAGGAAGTGCTGTAATAGTTTGATTCAGCTTTTGCAAGTCAGGGGTATTGCAATGAGTCTCAAACTTTACAATATTCACACATTCATCTGCTTCAATTCAAAGTAGCTTAGAAATCTACAATTTTTCAATAATCTGCATCAATCGGTTTCAGAGACGGAGAGTGCTGTTACAACCCATCCCACTAAAGTAGAGGGAGTAATAGTGCAATGCTGATAGAAAACATGGACATCAGTTAATATGTTGTATACAAATTTACCGGTGTACATCGTCAATTTATGCCATCCCCATGACCACCCTAATTTCCTTTTAAGCATTTTAATAGGCTACTCCGAAGACATAAATATAGAAATGCACTACATATACACAACGCAGAGCAACCGGTTATAATTAGCTCCCCATGTTATATTGTAGGCTTATTTAGTTGCTAAAACAAAAAGTTTAGGCAAAAGTTTAAACTCCGGATTGGTAATTTTGTAGCCATGTTATAAGACTAATGTTCTTGTTTTACATTAAACAAATAGGCTTATATTAGTGATTATATGGGTTTTACTTGTACAATGAAAAACAGATGACAGTTTGCATATTTATACTTTGCTTATTAAAACTAAACCAACATACAAAGTTGAACTTCCACTTGACATCTGTACTGTATTTTTGTAAGCCTATGTGCTGAGATTCATCTAAAGTCAAATTTTGTTAGGCACTTTATTTATGCACTTCTTCGGGCTGTGTAATGAAGCTAAAATAACTTCTCACCTACAACTCCAGCGTCTGTTGTGCTCAAACATGCAGACAGACACAATAAAACGGCACTAAACGAGCAGTACACTCGAGCGGTCATCCTCTCGACCTGCAATCTCACAATCAACTCTGCAGGAAGATGTGCTGAATTAGTGAGTCAGGAGGGGCAGATAGCGAGGAACACAAACCTACAAAGAAAAACCCCGTTGCTGAGTCCCACACACACAAAAAAAAAAACGCTGTCAAAGCAGTTTAAAGTGCTTTTTGAACGCGTTTTTAAAGTTCCAATTGGAGGCCCGTGTAACTCCAACCATAATGAAAATCACCTGCCTGTAGCTTTCTAATATAGCCTAATCTTGAAGACTTTGATTAGCTTGTTCAGGTGTGTTTGATTAGGGTTGGATGTCGTAATAATTGCTGTGATTAGGAGATGATTGATGCTGCGTTCCAAACCGCATACTTCCCTATTATTTAGTATGGGAAAAGAGTAGGCGAGCGAAAAAGTATGTATTAATCCAAAAGAGTAGGCGGGAATTACCTGGGTGACGTACCAATTATCGCGAGATTTGGACTTAAGTGCGTTCGAATGTGCCTACTTTCCTACTATATAGTAGGCGAAAACAGTACGTGAAGGAAGCAGTACGTTCGAAATATCAGTATTCATAAAAGAGTAGGGGAGAAGTTCCCGGATGGCTTACTGCTTCCGGCCCGATTTTTGAGTGCTAAACCGATGGATACTCTTCTATCCCAGGAGGCCACGCGAGAGCATACGTCATTATCAAACATCACGGAGATCAGCGACGCCGGGGGTTTTCAAATGTGAGTAAACACGGTTCCTTATCTGTTAAACTACAATAGAGTAGACGTTTTAACTGTTGAAGGTGTAAAGTAGTTAGACAGTATAGTATAGTTGTGATTTTGCTGTAAAAACATGCTTTGTATAGCTAGCTAACAGGGGAGCTCTAAGCACACGTAACGTCTCTAAATTGGATTTACATAACCATATACATCTTAAACACGCTTATTTAAAATGTCTATTTACATCTGAAAGGAAAATATTGTAAGTATTGACATATTGCAGATGAGCACATCACAACATGAAAAAGACATCTGAGTGATGTATGTGTGGCATTATCATAGGATAGGATAACGTTAATTCACTGTTGTCAACACTGTTGACATTAGACTAATGTGCTGTAAATAAGGTAAATAAACAAATCTATAAAGTAACTAAACATGATTTTATTCAGACTGGTGTGAGCACTGAGGATGAGGAGCCCAGAGCTGAATCCTGGAAACGGTGCCATGGATGAGACTGTCATAAGATCTCTCCATCTGCCCTTATCGCCTCAGATTGTGAAGCGAAGCGCAGCGCAGCTACAAGCTCCGGCACGAAGGCACGGTCAACTCTGGTGAATTCATCAGAATAAAGCCGCAGAATGGGAACCGCTGTGTTGAGATGGCAGTAGGATGTGGGCTTCAGCGCCCAAATACATGCTTGTAGTTTGAATAAAGATTTGTTTCATGTGCATGCATTTGTTTATTGTGTGATGGTTACTTTTATTTGTTCTTTTACTCATTTATTCATGTTTCTTATTGTTGTCAGTATATAAATATAATTATTTAATGTATGCATTAATTCATTGCTTGACTGACAATTGAGATGTTCACTTGTATTCATGCATAACTCATATGACAAAACAAATTACATTTTGCTTTTTTTATTAAATTATATCATTTTTAGTATATAAAAAAAAGTAATATAATTAAGTATTGGTCAGCATTTAATATTATTTTGTTTAAGTTTTGGGGTGGGCTAACAATGCAATTCATTCTGAGGTAATATTAATTTTTTATGAGCGATACTTGCATTTTTCGAGTATAAAGTCAACAGTTTCTCCAAAGGAGATCTTCGAGCAGCGGCCCGTCTCCTTGTGCACTGCAGACAGTAAACGCAGAGGAAAACTGTTCTAGGTTGTGCTGTCGAGTTACTGATGTTATGAAGTGTTAGTGCACCTGTCGCTCATATAATTTAAACTTATAAACTTATTACATAAAGATCATGGAAAGATACTAGTTGTATCTAACAATGAACAATCATAATGACAAAACAGAAGACATAAAGATCATTGGTTTGTGTACATCATAATATGATATTTATACACAGGAAAGAACAATAACAAGGCTAAATATCTTTAAATATAAATAGTTCTTCATAATACATTAAAAAATAGTTTTGTTGTTATTGTCTGAGGGATGAAACGAGAGGTAAATTCATCAAGAAAAGAGGAAAACTTGAAGGAGAAACTTTTTGGGTATAAAATAAAGAAATTAACAATATATTCAAGAGATAACGATTTTGGGGTTTCTTAAAAAATCGTTATAAGGAACTGTGGGTCACATTAGAAGGGTTTAAAATATAACAACTTAAATCAACACTAAATGTATTCACAAAATAAATTGGCAGCTGTTTCTTCAACAATACCACAAAATGAGCAAGTTTCATCAATATCAAGATATTTACAGATAAATGAATTAAACGTGTCGTTCATCTTTTAAGTTGTTGCGTTTGTGATAACGTGTCGTAGGTCACATGATAACGTCAAC
Organism: Siphateles boraxobius; assembly: GCF_051911475.1. Classification (NCBI taxonomy): domain Eukaryota; kingdom Metazoa; phylum Chordata; class Actinopteri; order Cypriniformes; family Leuciscidae; genus Siphateles; species Siphateles boraxobius. Next base: position 17,425 of record NW_027508867.1, read on the forward strand.
ATGGCGGATGATGTCCGGATCGCATTCATACTCAACGAGATTTGGCTATAAAGTACCTACTCTTTTAGCGCTCGTTAAGTAAGTACTCATTGAAATTAAGTACCTACTCATTGAGTATGCGGTTTGGAACGCAGCCTGAGCGTTTGTATGGCAACACTATCAATGCCGAATGATTCTGCATTGGTCAGGTGGTACAGGTCAGAGTTCTACCACAAGTTACAAGTTGGACTAAACTCCTACACCTAGTGATGGCAAAATGAGGCTTCCTGAACCACTGAGACCTCACAGACCATTGCTTCACCCAAAGGTTCATTACTCGAAGCTTCATTCAGCATTGCTCACTAGTGACACCTAGCTACTGTGCAAAGAAATAGCAGACCAATTAATTCATTCTGAAACAATGACCTGAGCAGACTTATGATGTCAGTATACCCCCCTGTTCTGTTTTATTTATTTATTTTCTTCTCACTGTTAATGTCTGTAACCTTTCATTTGCAATAATAAAAATACCTGAGCAGACATTTGTCCATTGCCTGGGTATAAAATAAAATATGTATATTTCTCTGTCTGAATTTACTTCTGCAGAGACAACTGTCTCTCACACACACACACACACACACACACACACACACACACACACACACACACACACACACACACACACACACACACACACACACACACACACACACACACACACACACAGTTAATTAATTATTCATAAATGGTTTGGATAGTGACAGTATGAACAACAAAAGTGACACTGTGTTGAGTGCAGTGGTTATGGTGGAGGGAGTGTAATAAAGTAAAGTGCAACAGAAAAGTGTGGGGTGGTAAAGGTTAAGAATTGTTTCTGGTGATTTGTGCATTGAACTGTTACTATTTTTGTGCAGTGTTGTGCTTATGGGACTGGGGACGTAGAGGAACGAAGGAAGGATTAAAAATTATTTTTATTGAGGAACAGAATTTTTTCAAGTGTGTTGGGGCTTAGACGATTCCTCTTCTTGGACAGAACCTCTCCAGCCTTGGAAAAGATCCTTTCACATGGAACAGAGGATGCGGGGGAACATAAAAATGCCAGGGCCAGATGGTATAAATGAGGATACTGATGTTTATGTTGAGCCCAATATACCAGTGGATCCTCAGATCTTGTGAGATTCACTTCAGATAAATATCGGTCCACTTCTACAGTAGCATCTGCTGTTGCACTTGAGCTCCTTCTACCGTGTTCAACCGTGCTATCCAGCAGATGCCAAAGGTCACCTAATAATAGAGGTACAAAGAAAAAATACTCCATTAACAATGGTTCACATTACTAAATCACTAATGTGAACATTCACACAACAAACACATATAGTACTTACTGTTGTCTGTGGATTGGCCTGCTTCTGAAGAGGCTGGCAGCTGAGTTGGGGGTATATTGGTGGAAGCAGAATGGAGAGCAGAACTTCTGATTACAGTAGCGCATTCAGATTTCAATCTTGATATGCCTTCTTGCAGTTTCCCTTGACTTAAGAATCCCAGTTTTTTTAATCTGGGATCCAATAACGTGGGTATGGTCATCACACTTATTGATTCTAAATGTACTGCTTGTTCCCTGACCCTCCGTACAAGGCTGTCACCCAGCTGCCTTGCCGGATTGGACTTGAGGCCCTCTAGCTTACTCGTTACAGCTTGATTAAGCATCTTCATCAAAGGAATAACTTTGGAGGCAGACACCCTTTTCTCTCCTGAAAGCTCTACTGTAGCCTGGCGGAAAGGGGAAAGAACATGTAAAGCATCCTGGACTGCCTCATACTCCAGGGCTGTAGGAGGGGTGATGTCGGTCTTTAGAGAGGCCAGGGCTGCCCCCACTGGCTCTCTCAGCTGATAGAGACATTCCAGCATGTTGTAAGTGCTGTTCCAGCGAGTGTCCACTTCAATTATCATTTTCAGAACTGGTCTCCCCATCTGCTCCTGTACTTGGGCCAGTTTCTCTTTTGCTGTAGTTCTTGTTCGGAAATAGGTCACAAGTTTCCTACATTTGGTTCGAATGTCGTTGAAGCTACTGATGTCATCAAAAGATTTCCCCACAATAAGGTTTAGTGCATGTGCAATGCATACCGCATGCCTAACATTCAGTGATCGTACACATGCTATCATGTTGGCTGCTGCATCAGTTACCAGGCACTTAACTTTATCCTTTATGCCCCACTCCTCCATGAGCTTGATATGTCCAGTAGCCAATTTCTCAGCAGTATGGCTCTTAGGGAAATGCTGTACACCTAGTAAAATAGTGCAGAGCTTGTCATTGTCAATAAAATGGCAAGTCACTGCTAGGTAGGCATCCATGTTTAGCGATGTCCACATGTCAGAGGTAAGGCTTATAGCCTGAACGTTCTGCAACTGCTCTCTTGCCTTCTCCTTAGCCTCCTTGTACTTATGATCAACCATGACCTTCAAAGCCTGTGGATAGAAATAAATGCAGTTACTCTTACTTTTAACTTCTTAAATAATGATGAACCACTTTATTAATCACATACCTTTCTAGTTGGGATCACGTAAGTGGGATCCAACACATGCAGGAGCTCCCTAAATCCATCATCATCCACAATGGAAAAGGGTTGGGAGTCCTTGATGACCATGTTCACCAGGGCCTCATTCACCATTTCTTTTTTGGAATCTATAATAAAATAAAATGCAGGTGTATTGTAGGAGCCTAAAACATTATTTAAATAATGTTTTTTAATGATTATTATCAATTACTTTGACTACTGTGTGGATTGTTAGTAGTCTGTGCATGCTCGTGCAGTGCTCGATAATGCCTGAGCATGGAGGACGTGTTATTGCTGTATGTCAGCTCCTTTAGGCACAGCAAGCATTTCACCTTGAAACATAAATTAATAGACATTAAATATAATACAGCCATATAGTGAGGATTATTATATAAAGACAGTAAAATAATAATAATAACAATATTAATACAAATTGTGTTTGTACCTTATTGTGAGCAACCATTTCAAAAAACTCCCAGACAGGGGAGGATTTCCTCTTTCTTGCTGGCTCCATTACAAGGAAAAAGGAAGAGGTCACAAAAAGCAAACAATTCCAAAAGGGCAATCCAAATCAAAAAGCAGTCCAGTCCAAATCCAAAAATCCAAAGCAATCCAAATAATCTTATCTAATTAATATAACAATACTATAATATAGCTACTATAATTAATACTAACAATATACTATAACTAATCTAACCTGATATACTGTAATAATATACACATATATTACTAACACATATATTAACCCTAACACATATATTGCACAATAACGACGATGAAACAACTCTCTAACTCCAACTCTCTAACTCTAACTCTCTGACTCTCTGACACTACTACAACTGATTCTACTACTCCTGCAACACCCACAAGGAGGCGCGAGTTTCGAACCCCCTTTATCCGGAAACGACACTCAGACCGAACCGATGACTTATCCACACAAACCGAGGCCTCGTTTGTCATTAGTCACGTGATTTTCACGTTAACAACACAAGCCTCGAATCGCGGCTTCATCTGGCACGCCCATTTTTGCTCGACACAAGCTCCGACGCCTCGCTTCAAATGTCACATCACTACCTACACCTAAACTCTCCAGGAAATGGATCTCTACTGGAGGCTGGCATAAATCTGCATAGAACATCAAGAGACACAGCACAGACACAGTAGCCTGGGAAAACCCAGACGAACTTCCGGCAAATTTAGATTTGCTCTGCAAGTTAGTCTGGCGAAGAGTCCATTCAAGCTCATTTCCAATATTTCCAAATCGAGGCAGCAATCACAAACGTTGAGGCGGGCTTTACAAGATGACGATCGATCTGATTGGTTTTAAGGTCTATCCAATTGCGCCCAGAGGCATTTGAGCGACGTCCCTTTGGAAGTGAGCTGTCAATGAACTTTCTCCAGACCCTAACTCAGTTACGACTGAGAAGGGTCTGGTTTTAACCAGGCTATTTACACAGGGGCATCTCTAGAATTTGAATCTGAAATTTTTAGTCACTGACAACAATGTTTCCAGCCACTATAGTGAATATAATTTAATGATGGATGGTTTCATATGGATTACACAATCAGAGAATACTTGTTCACTCAAGCTTTCTATAGACATATTTCTCATCGTGACTGAGGCAAGTAGCCTATAGAGATTGCTAATGTGTCGTCATCATGACGTATTAACAGTGGTGAACGCAAAGCATTTTGGGAATCCGCGGATTGCATGGAGGGAAGAACGCAGTGTTCAAGATACCGTCTACCTGCTGTGTTATAAACTGCAATAACTGCACAGCCAACTTAATGCAAACTTAAAGATTGTTTAATGTTACTTCTCACATGTAATGATTTTTAGCCATTGCTTTAAATAAAATAAACAAAGACTGAATGAAATTCTGCCTCCTTTATCTGTATTAAGGAAGAATTGTGCACTTACATGCACTTCATGACGCACACGTACATTTGTGAATACGCTGAAGGTTTCTCCCTCTCTCCCTCTCTGCCGTGCGCGCGCTACACGGTTTGGAGCTCGCGAGCTCTAGATTCAGGGAGATTTGAACTAATTTGCGGGCATCAGGGAGCCGCTATCAATATGCGGGAGACTCCCAGAACTTCAGGCTGTCTGCAAAAGCACCACAACCCAGCCTGCTGCATTTTGTAGGATTATATTCTGTTTTTCACGCTAATTTTTCATTATTTTCATGCCAGAACACAAGCCTGCAATGCCAGCCCATGTAAACGAGAAAAACATACCCATAATTCAGTGTGTTCTGATGACGTTGCCGCCCAGTTGGTCGCATTTCTTAGCGATCTCTATAGAGTTTTGGTTCGTTTCTGTGACTCGCTCCAGTTCACGGAGACCGAGGCGGCAGAAAGCGCACCCTGTTTGTTTTCTCTGTTTTACAAAAGCGCAACATTTAATTGTTATTGTGAGTGCACTTAAATAAAAGTTTGTTTGCGTTTGTCGAATGTTAATTTAACATGCCAGAATTAAAATCCGATAGTAGAAGAATTCGTAGCGCCACTCGGCCAGGTGTGCCAAAATATGTATTTATAAACTTTAATATTTCATACAAAACAATCACAAAACGCTTTGTGACATTTTGAAAATCTGTGCTTGGATTAAGGCCACTGCAAATAGGATCGTAACTTAAACCCATCCCCCCCTGCAAATCGCACCCTGGGTGTGAGCGATGGAATGTTTAGGAGAACTACCTTTAGAAATTGTTTTTGTTCACTAATTATGAGGTTTTCCGGTTTAATCACGATCAGATTTTTTTCTAGATCCTACAGTAAATGCATTGTTTGACTTCACTTATCGAGAAATTGGCACATTTTATATAATGTAATACACTCGCACTTCTATCAATTACCCAGATAGCAAAAAATATCGGCACGGCTTCTTTTTGCCGCCGGCCCCAAACTGTCGGCTATAGGTGCGCCCCGCTGGCGGAGATGAAACGTTTGCCGCCGAATACGTCACTCCCATTTCTTGCGAGATGCCGCCGGCGAACAGCCGCCGGGCCGCCGACTTCATTCTCTCTGGCGGTTGCCGCCGTCTAAATGAACCGCGGCCGGCTGGCGGCAAGCCGCTTTGAAATCGACCAGCCATGTCATTGGCATGAGTGGAACTAACAGCATTTTAACTTTCACATTTAAAGCGATTATAATTATTATGTGAATTATATCAAATTTTGTTGTTGTTGTTGCTCCAAAGTCATTAGGGTTTATAACAGATTTGACTCAGTCTGATTCCATGATAAGGTTTAGGAAAATACATTTAAATTACGTTGAAACTCTGAAGCCATTCAGTGATATGCCTATGTAAAATATATAGAATTATTTTAGTCACTTAAGGTGACAATTCTTTACATTTCTTTGATTTATGCACAATTGAGATGCACAAATAGTCCAAAAAGAATTCCTTTTGTAAAACTTACTTGGCAATAAATATCTTTCTGATTAGGTTTTAAAATAAATATTTCATTCATGGTATGAACAATTTAGCAGAATAAATGGATGAAGTTAGACTTTTCACCAATGCCTGAAATCAGTGAACAGTGAAAGACATCTGCAACTTGGCCAAAAGCTTGGGTATGCTTTAGATTTTTTTATTAATTTGCAACCATGGTAATATTTATAATAAACATGAAAATCCCTGTTTTGACCTGAAAGATAAAGTGAAATATTTAGAAATATTTTGTCTCTCTGTCACACCAGGAAATTTCGTTTATGTCTTTCATTTTTTTACAAGCTCGATTTTTTTATTTATTTGACCTTTTACAGGTATAAGGGATTAATTTGCAATTGCGAGTTTTGCAATCTGTACAAATGTTTAAGAAAGTATTAAAGCACAAACAGAGAAGTACCTCCACCGGCCGAGAGGGGCAGTACCTAAAAAACGGAAGCAGATTTACCAACACAACAGTGGCCCCTCGTCACACGATTTCAGTATTTGGAGAGGATATCCTATCTAGTCATTGACTACGATCTTTAAAGTAAGTACATTTTTCCTTTTTGTGTAACGCAATATTATGTTCATTTTTTACATTTTTAGTTCATCTTTTTCAAATATGTTCTTGCCTTACTAGTCAAGCTAGTAAGTTAGCCTTGTTTACAAAGTTTCCGTCATGGATCTGACATAGCTAACGTTAGTTAGGCTAACGTTACTTAGTTTCTTCCTGGCGTTAGTTTTTTCTTTTCTTCTTTTAACTATATTTACGTATGTTTATGCCAGTGTGAGTACTACAGTATGTGGTTTAAGATAGTATTGGTCAGTCGAATAATTAACTAACTTACGTAACCAAATCCTGAAGGACAATTCTCCCGCCCACGTGGGAATGGTAACGTTAGCAAAATCTTTACGACAAGAAAGACTGATCAGTATAACTTGTGTTGTTTTCTAACTAAACATAATGATGTTTTGTTTGATTCGACAACCATGCTGCTAGTCTAGTTTAACTTACAGTGTTAGCTAACACATGCTGCTTCGCCTTTTTTACTCACTGAATTCAAGCATGTTCGACATGTTGAAATGTATCTAGCTACAGTAAATCGCCAATGCTTTACATCTAGAAAGAAAGCTTTACATCTAGAAAGTTTAACTTTTGGTGTATATATATATATATATATATATATATATATATATATATATATATGTGTGTATGTATGTATATATATATATATATATATATATATATATATATATATATATATAATGTGTATATATGTGTTTATATGTATAAATGTGTGTGTATATGATTGTGTTTGTCTGAACATGGTTTTCTGTTGATCCACTTGTGAAAATGACTCGTTTTTTTGAAGGGGTGAGCATTTTAATGTTATTGATTTTGCCTGGAAATTAATCAAAAAGTATACTTTATGCAAAATGTTCTTCTATTTTAGATGGTTCACATTGTTCAGTTTTCAACGAGGAGGATCTGCCATTTGCAGTGGTTCCGCAAGAGTGGCTCAGCGAGAGCATGTGCCATTGGCCCCCATTTAACCTCAGCAAAAAGAGGAAGGCAACAATTTAGCCATCCTCTGCACACCTCCACACAGCACCTGGGAGAAACATCATTTTAAGTTCATGAAGGGAGCAGGTAAATGGGTCTGACTTGTGTATTTGATTTTCCTGTATTTCATCTGTGTAATTTATTTTCTGTTTATTGTGGATAACTGACTCTTTCATTCATTATTCCCTACTCTAGAATCTTGGAAGTCTCAAGAAAAAAAAAAAAACTCTAGAAAGATGCATCGATTCCAGAAAACCAGAAAAATGCTGAACTGGTATGTAAAATCTATTGCTGTGATGCTGGATTTGTGATCCTGCCACTAAACTATACCATTTGTTAGATTTTCAAATTTCTGTTTCCTCTTTCTCGCAACCAGGTTTCTCCCCAGTAATCCAGACTCCACTTCACAGAGCCAAGAGTTTGAGTACAAGTAAGTGATGTTAATTGTGAAGTTTTTTTGTCTTGGAAACTATTGCTTCTATTTGATGTCGGCATGAACCGGAAGTTACAAACGACTTTTCTCCAGTGTTGTGACGTATTTAAAAGTGAAACGGTAAATTGAACGGAGGGCAGGGTTTTACTCTAGCGCTCCTCTTCTCCATCTCTGCTCATAGCACGGTTTGAGGGGAGTTGCCACGCCCTCGCACCATAGCACATGACCGGAAGAGAAGAGAAGTCGTTTCGAGGGGGGAGGGAAGGGTAACGTATTTGATTAAAGATTATAAGGCTACATGAATTTTAAAAGAATGAAGTGCACAGATAAATCATTTATAATAAACACTACAATATTACATATAAAAATACGAATTGTAAAATCTTACTTCAAGAGCAGGTGAAACAAGTTCAACAAACAATGTTGAAGACGTTTGCTTGCACTGAGCAATTAGGCACAACTTGCAAACAGCACCTGTGGTTGTCGGTTTAATTCCCACTGGGGCTACCTGTACATGTAGTAGACCTAGATATAAAGTAAAATTTAAGATTGTATACTGCATATATTACAGTCTGAATCCTTAGCCTTTCACATTTTTTATTTATTTATGAGAAGCTTCAGAGAAATGTAATTTGTAACACTTTTTTGGATTTTCAGCTTGGTGTAGGGGATAAAGCATGTTTTAGAGACATGTTCCTGAAGACCATTGTTCAAAGTAAGTTGGATATTTTTTTTAGATTTAAGTAGATGTGTATGTCCTATTGTCCTCATGCAATTCAAATTAAATGACAGATCTGTATTTTCTATATTAGCCATCCGGAAGGACCCGGCAACCCAGGATGCACTGATGAGGCGGTCCAGGTTAACGTTACGCGTTAACTGAAAGGAGCATCTGACCGTGAAGGCAGAAAAAGGCGCCGCACAGCTGAGAGGGACTCTAGTCTTAAAACTAGACTGACTACTGACACCCCAGAATCACTGACAACTGGAATCCTTTCTTTATCTTGCAGTCAGTAGAATCAAGACCCCTAAAGAAGTCAGAAGTGTCAGACTACACTCACTCACTGTGGAAATTACTTTCTTTTTTTCTTTTTCAAATAAAGCTTGTAAATCCTTGTGCCACAGGTCAGCATTGCCGTTATAATGGCCTATTCTACTCCAGAGCTTTACTATAAATTACTACCACTTATCATATTGTTAGAAATGGCTTGTAAATGTAGTTATACTTTTATTTATTTGGTATCTTGCACATTATTTGGTATCAAATATCCTCTTTACTTGTCATAATGTTTACTGGTAATTTTTTACCCTAGAGCTGTCCTTTTTATATGAACACTTATTGTAAGTGTTGTAATTTGCTTGTAAGGCTGTTTAACCAAAATTGAATTGGAAACCTGCATGTTAGTATATTGATTTATTTATTTTTCTGTTATGTTTCAGTGATCTGAAATATCTTGTTTAAATGACAGTTACTGTACTTTGAAATGTGGAATAAAAATGCCAATTGTAAATTTGTCTGGTTTGAGCAATCATTATTCTTGCTAAACTGCATGCTATAAATAAAAAAATATATATATAGCCAGAATAAGCGGCGGCAGAGCGCTCGAAAATAGCGTTTGCCTCCGGCGGGCCGCGGAAGGACGGCCTTCAATATAAAGGCGGCGGAACGGTGGTTGGCCCGCGGGCCGGCCGCTTAACGAAGGCGGTATGAAGGCGGCTGCCGCTTTTAAAAAGCGGCTGCCGCCGGCGGTGCGCCGTCCAACGTGTTTGCGATGTCGCCATTCTGACGCTTCTACTGGCGCCGGAGGACCGACGGTGGTCCGCCGACTCATTGCTATCTGGGTAAGTGGGTAGAACAAAGACTGTGATTTGAGCTTTGACTTCCTAGTCATATGGTGCTGTAAGGGTCAAACAGGTCAATTTAGCTCGAAGGGAATTATTAATTAATTCATAGGGCGGCCGAGCAATTATAAATATATAAACTATAGTGAAAACACTATTTATTAGCAAGGTAACTTAGATCAGCAGTTTAAGACATTAAATTCGTAAGCACATAACACAAGAACACTTCTCTTTAAAATACAGACAAGTTTTTATTGATTACCCTAACAGATCAAACTGATATCTAACACAAACACATGCTCACACACATTCATACGAGTTACAGAAAGAAAGAGAGTGAAAGAATGAGTTGATGAAATCCCAAGGTTCTAGCATTATATGCACTTATAAGACATGACCTGAACGAACCATCAATCATTAATTTAACCCAAACACGTGGTGTGTTGGCGGTTGGATGGAAAGTCTTTGAAGTTGGAAGCGGGCTTTGCAGTCAAATCGTTGACCGAAACTTTACAGCAAAACTTAACTTAGAACCGAGACTCTCAATGGAACAGAAAACAAACTAAGTAAGAGAAAGAAAATTGAGACGAGCTTGAATGTTCATGTTCGATGGCTTGAATGAAGCTGTTTAACCTATGTTCTTCTGATCTTGATTTGGGTTATTGCGTCTGCTCGCCTACAAGTTTACTCGTCTGGCTGGTCTAAAATGTCATGGCTACTCTAATGCTTTGTTCGTGTCCTAAGATTTTAAACTCAAATGTTTGTCCAGCCTCCTGGATGAGTTCTGACCAATTAGACACTGCCTTTAGATTAGAGGTGGCTGTTATTTCTGCTCTCGTCGTAATTTAGTCTTGCGTTATCTCTGTGATCTCTTTCCAACTCTAGCAGAGAGTACAGAGAGTACAGTTTAGACATGATTCCTATTATCTGATAAGACAAATATGACCCAGAAGGAATTTGCAGAGAGTTGTGTGTTCTTGCTGAGAAGGAGAAATAAACCCTTTTAATCCTATATATTCTATATATAACCACTTGAGAAATGTATAAACTAGTGTTGTCAAAAGTACCGACTTGGGTACCAAGTTGGTGTGCTCTCAAACGCTCCGGTGCGTTGATCATTGTAGCCAATCGTAGACATATCCGATGAGCTCATGAACACAATGGCCAATCAGAGGTGTTTATGATTCTGCTCAACAGTGCTCAAAGCGTCACATTTTTTAAATTTCAGTACCGACTGTGAAGACGATGCTGAACTAGAAGTCTTCTAAGGACCCCCAACCTTGTGCCAGGCTAGGCCTTGACTTCCATTCCCCAAAGATCCTCTGACTCCTACTGGTTCTCTCTCATCAAGACAACATCAGCAAAGATCAACTGGAGCCCTCAACAAACTGCATCAGGACAGTTTAATTCAAAAGGGCAAGGCATGCAAGTATCAAACTTAAGTCTCATTATTTGATACATTATGTATCCTTACCCATTTTAAAGAAGGGCGTGTTAGAACTAAACTGATGGTTTGCTCAAGTCTGCTAATCTGCTGAATTTTAAGCAATGCTATAACTTCTTGCTTTCCTGTATTCTGCTTCAGCTCTCTTTCCCTAGGTAAACATGTATGCATGCATGTATGTGTACGTTAGAGTATGTTTAGTCTACTTAAAGTCTTGTTCATGTCACACGTAAAGTTGTCCATGTTTCATGCTCACATACTGGAGTCCCTAATTGTGCAGATTTTGCCTAACGTTGAGAGCGTTCCTCCTTTAGCTAGGCTAATCTCTTTGAAGCTTGCACGGCCATAAAGTACTTGTCTGTATGCACATATCATACCATCCCAAAACAATTTCTGACGGACCAATCGAACATTGTTCAACGACAACCAATATATGTGACCACTATACTTTGTAGCAAATGCTTCAGAATGCAGCAGAAGACTATTGGTCTATAGGCAATACTGGTTGAAACTCTTCATATCCTGATAGCAATCAATATTAGAAGTGTTCTAAATGGTAAAATGAACATAGCTTCTGTAAAGGTCTCAGGACCCAAAAAAAAAAAAAAAAAAGTCAGTCCAATCGTTGCATTCGTATTCAGATTTGGATGTATTCGTTTTCATGTCAACACCATTAACGCCGAAATGAATCTGGATTAGTCAGATGGTACAACTAGAGCACTGTAAGATGTTTACGTTCATTATCACTGTAATGTTATGCATTTTGAGACATGAGACAATTTAACAGTCTTTCATCTCATGACACTTTGTAGACTCTGCTTTGTGCATTCATGCGTTTTGAAGGAGGCATGGCTTTGGATGCATTCAAAGCTAGCTTAATATTGCTAGCCTCTCTGAAACCGTTTTGAATGTGTTTGGGTCTTCAGGAGGGGAACTTACACATTCCTAAAGCAGGAATTCCAATGAGCCATTATGTGAGAGAACAGCCATTATGTGAGAGAACAGCCATTATGTGAGAGAACAGCCATTATGTGAGAGAACAGCCATTATGTGAGAGAACAGCCATTATGTGAGAGAACAGCCAAACTAACGCTGGCACACAAAAAACACCAACTTTGTTATCACACTTAAAGAAATATAAAAGAGAAAGTAGTCTTACAAGTGTGAGATTTATTTGGTGATAACAGGGAAAATATACCATACATCCAATGGTTAAATCAGCACAGTTACCTGCATGCATAGCCACATTACTTATGACCTGAACATTGGCCATAAGGGTTAGTTTGGCGACAGTTTTCAGCACACACTGGAGGCTTCGGGGGTTCGGCTCCAGGCCTCCCTGGTCGCTTCGGGGGTTCGGCTCCAGGCCTCCCTGGTCGCTTCGGGGGTTCGGCTCCAGGCCTCCCTGGTCGCTTCGGGGGTTCGGCTCCAGGCCTCCCTGGAGCCATCGGGGGTCCGGCTCCAGGCCTCCCTGGAGCCATCGGGGGTCCGGCTCCAGGCCTCCCTGGAGCCATCGGGGGTCCGGCTCCAGGCCTCCCTGGAGCCATCGGGGGTCCGGCTCCAGGCCTCCCTGGAGCCATCGGGGGTCCGGCTCCAGGCCTCCCTGGAGCCATCGGGGGTCCGGCTCCAGGCCTCCCTGGAGCCATCGGGGGTCCGGCTCCAGGCCTCCCTGGAGCCATCGGGGGTCCGGCTCCAGGCCTCTCTGGAGCCATCGGGGGTTCGGCTGCAGGCTTAACCGGAGGTTCAGTTGCAGGCGGCTCTGGCAGCTCGGTGGAGGGCTCCGGCTCAGGCAGTTCGACGGAAGGCTCCGGTTCAGGCTCAAGCAGTTCAGTGGAAGGCTTCGGGGGTTCGGCTCCAGGCCTCCCTGGAGGCTTCGGGGGTTCGGCTCCAGGCCTCCCTGGAGGCATCGGGGGTTCGGCTCCAGGCCTCCCTGGAGGCATCGGGGGTTCGGCTCCAGGCCTTTCTGGAAGCTTTGGGCGTTCGCTCCCTGGAGGCTTCGGGGGTTCGGCTCCAGGCCTCCCTGGAGGCTTCGGGGGTTCAGCTCCAGGCCACCCTGGAGGCTTCGGGGGTTCAGCTCCAGGCCACCCTGGAGGCTTCGGGGGTTCAGCTCCAGGCCACCCTGGAGGCTTCGGGGGTTCCCTCCCTGGAGGCTTCGGGGGTTCGGCTGCAGGCTTCACTGGAGAGATACAGATTAGTCGATCCATTTAGCGGCATTCAGTCTCAGATACAGCACAAAAACCAAATTGCAAGTTTTACTCCGTATTAATCTTCTGTTAATTTTGTAAAGCCATCTTGTGCTTGAAACCATGCTAGTTGGCTAAATACTTTACATTGAGAACGACTTATTAGAAAACAAGACAAACTGAAATAACGAGGTAGCTGAGCCAAACACTAATACAACACACACCTGCAAATGGAGCCATACACTGATGTCCACAACCATTGCTGCAGCATTTCTCATTGTTCGGACAGTCACTGTCATAGCAACACATCTCGGCACACATTCCTGGTCCAAAATTTGTGCTTGGACACTCTCCTGGCTTTGCTGTTATACAGACACATGACAGAAACCACATCAATGAATGTCTCATTCACTGTATGAAAAAAAAAAAAAAAGTTGTCATAAGATGATAGTAGGAGGTTTTACCGGAATATTCAGTCTATCTACTTCATAGTTTCACGTTTAGTTCAATGTGTTGATTGCGGTTTCTTTGCAATTATTTGTGAAACTTACTAGCAATTTCTGAGTCAAAACGTTTTTTCAGCGTTTTTGGAAGGCGTGTAGCATCCATCATTAATAAAAACTCACTGAAAACAGGCGGCACACACACGGGGCCACAGGGAAATTTACAGCATTTGTGTCCTCCAAAGCAGTCTCTATCAGAAGTGCATCCGCGACGGGACGGCTCGACCGTCAGCGTCGCCGGACACTGACCGGACACTGCAGAAGAGGATTCAAGAGGATCATTTGTGTAGACCAGGAAGTGCTGTAATAGTTTGATTCAGCTTTTGCAAGTCAGGGGTATTGCAATGAGTCTCAAACTTTACAATATTCACACATTCATCTGCTTCAATTCAAAGTAGCTTAGAAATCTACAATTTTTCAATAATCTGCATCAATCGGTTTCAGAGACGGAGAGTGCTGTTACAACCCATCCCACTAAAGTAGAGGGAGTAATAGTGCAATGCTGATAGAAAACATGGACATCAGTTAATATGTTGTATACAAATTTACCGGTGTACATCATCAATTTATGCCATCCCCATGACCACCCTAATTTCCTTTTAAGCATTTTAATAGGCTACTCAGAAGACATAAATATAGAAATGCACTACATATACACAACGCAGAGCAACCGGTTATAATTAGCTCCCCATGTTATATTGTAGGCTTATTTAGTTGCTAAAACAAAAAGTTTAGGCAAAAGTTTAAACTCCGGATTGGTAATTTTGTAGCCATGTTATAAGACTAATGTTCTTGTTTTACATTAAACAAAAAGGCTTATATTAGTGATTATATGGGTTTTACTTGTACAATGAAAAACAGATGACAGTTTGCATATTTATACTTTGCTTATTAAAACTAAACCAACATACAAAGTTGAACTTCCACTTGACATCTGTACTGTATTTTTGTAAGCCTATGTGCTGAGATTCATCTAAAGTCAAATTTTGTTAGGCACTTTATTTATGCACTTCTTCGGGCTGTGTAATCAAGCTAAAACAACTTCTCACCTACAACTCCAGCGTCTGTTGTGCTCAAACATGCAGACAGACACAATAAAACGGCACTAAACGAGCAGTACACTCGAGCGGTCATCCTCTCGACCTGCAATCTCACAATCAACTCTGCAGGAAGATGTGCTGAATTAGTGAGTCAGGAGGGGCAGACAGCGAGGAACACAAACCTACAAAGAAAAACCCCGTTGCTGAGTCCCACACACACACAAAAAAAACGCTGTCAAAGCAGTTTAAAGTGCTTTTTGAACGCGTTTTTAAAGTTCCAATTGGAGGCCCGTGTAACTCCAACCATAATGAAAATCACCTGCCTGTAGCTTTCTAATATAGCCTAATCTTGAAGACTTTGATTAGCTTGTTCAGGTGTGTTTGATTAGGGTTAATGGATGTCGTAATAATTGCTGTGATTAGGAGATGATTGAGCGTTTGTATGGCAACACTATCAATGCCGAATGATTCTGCATTGGTCAGGTGGTACAGGTCAGAGTTCTACCACAAGTTACAAGTTGGACTAAACTCCTACACCTAGTGATGGCAAAATGAGGCTTCCTGAACCACTGAGACCTCACAGACCATTGCTTCACCCAAAGGTTCATTACTCGAAGCTTCATTCAGCATTGCTCACTAGTGACACCTAGCTACTGTGCAAAGAAATAGCAGACCAATTAATTCATTCTGAAACAATGACCTGAGCAGACTTATGATGTCAGTATACCCCCCTGTTCTGTTTTGTTTATTATTTTCTTCTCACTGTTAATGTCTGTAACCTTTCATTTGCAATAATAAAAATACCTGAGCAGACATTTGTCCATTGCCTGGGTATAAAATAAAATATGTATATTTCTCTGTCTGAATTTACTTCTGCAGAGACAACTGTCTCTCACACACACACACACACACACACACACACACACACACACACACACACACACACACACACACACATACACACACACACACACACACACACACACACAGTTAATTAATTATTCATAAATGGTTTGGATAGTGACAGTATGAACAACAAAAGTGACACTGTGTTGAGTGCAGTGCTTATGGTGGAGGGAGTGTAATAAAGTAAAGTGCAACAGAAAAGTGTGGGGTGGTAAAGGTTAAGAATTGTTTCTGGTGATTTGTGCATTGAACTGTTACTATTTTTGTGCAGTGTTGTGCTTATGGGACTGGGGACGTAGAGGAACGAAGGAAGGATTAAAAATTATTTTTATTGAGGAACAGAATTTTTTCAAGTGTGTTGGGGCTTAGACGATTCCTCTTCTTGGACAGAACCTCTCCAGCCTTGGAAAAGATCCTTTCACATGGAACAGAGGATGCGGGGGAACATAAAAATGCCAGGGCCAGATGGTATAAATGAGGATACTGATGTTTATGTTGAGCCCAATATACCAGTGGATCCTCAGATCTTGTGAGATTCACTTCAGATAAATATCGGTCCACTTCTACAGTAGCATCTGCTGTTGCACTTGAGCTCCTTCTACCGTGTTCAACCGTGCTATCCAGCAGATGCCAAAGGTCACCTAATAATAGAGGTACAAAGAAAAAATACTCCATTAACAATGGTTCACATTACTAAATCACTAATGTGAACATTCACACAACAAACACATATAGTACTTACTGTTGTCTGTGGATTGGCCTGCTTCTGAAGAGGCTGGCAGCTGAGTTGGGGGTATATTGGTGGAAGCAGAATGGAGAGCAGAACTTCTGATTACAGTAGCGCATTCAGATTTTAATCTTGATATGCCTTCTTGCAGTTTCCCTTGACTTAAGAATCCCAGTTTTTTGAATCTGGGATCCAATAACGTGGGTATGGTCATCACACTTATTGATTCTAAATGTACTGCTTGTTCCCTGACCCTCCGTACAAGGCTGTCACCCAGCTGCCTTGCCGGATTGGACTTGAGGCCCTCTAGCTTACTCGTTACAGCGTGATTAAGCATCTTCATCAAAGGAATCACTTTGGAGGCAGACACCCTTTTCTCTCCTGAAAGCTCTACTGTAGCCTGGCGGAAAGGGGCAAGAACATGTAAAGCATCCTGGACTGCCTCATACTCCAGGGCTGTAGGAGGGGTGATGTCGGTCTTTAGAGAGGCCAGGGCTGCCCCCACTGGCTCTCTCAGCTGATAGAGACGTTCCAGCATGTTGTAAGTGCTGTTCCAGCGAGTGTCCACTTCAATTATCATTTTCAGAACTGGTCTCCCCATCTGCTCCTGTACTTGGGCCAGTCTCTCTTTTGCTGTAGTTCTTGTTCGGAAATAGGTCACAAGTTTCCTACATTTGGTTCGAATGTCGTTGAAGCTACTGATGTCATCAAAAGATTTCCCCACAATAAGGTTTAGTGCATGTGCAATGCATACCGCATGCCTAACATTCAGTGATCGTACACATGCTATCATGTTGGCTGCTGCATCAGTTACCAGGCACTTAACTTTATCCTTTATGCCCCACTCCTCCATGAGCTTGATATGTCCAGTAGCCAATTTCTCAGCAGTATGGCTCTTAGGGAAATGCTGTACACCTAGTAAAATAGTGCAGAGCTTGTCATTGTCAATAAAATGGCAAGTCACTGCTAGGTAGGCATCCATGTTTAGCGATGTCCACATGTCAGAGGTAAGGCTTATAGCCTGAACGTTCTGCAACTGCTCTCTTGCCTTCTCCTTAGCCTCCTTGTACTTATGATCAACCATGACCTTCAAAGCCTGTGGATAGAAATAAATGCAGTTACTCTTACTTTTAACTTCTTAAATAATGATGAACCACTTTATTAATCACATACCTTTCTAGTTGGGATCACGTAAGTGGGATCCAACACATGCAGGAGCTCCCTAAATCCATCATCATCCACAATGGAAAAGGGTTGGGAGTCCTTGATGACCATGTTCACCAGGGCCTCATTCACCATTTCTTTTTTGGAATCTATAATAAAATAAAATGCAGGTGTATTGTAGGAGCCTAAAACATTATTTAAATAATGTTTTTTAATGATTATTATCAATTACTTTGACTACTGTGTGGATTGTTAGTAGTCTGTGCATGCTCGTGCAGTGCTCGATAATGCCTGAGCATGGAGGACGTGTTATTGCTGTATGTCAGCTCCTTTAGGCACAGCAAGCATTTCACCTTGAAACATAAATTAATAGACATTAAATATAATACAGCCATATAGTGAGGATTATTATATAAAGACAGTAAAATAATAATAATAACAATATTAATACAAATTGTGTTTGTACCTTATTGTGAGCAACCATTTAAAAAAACTCCCAGACAGGGGAGGATTTCCTCTTTCTTGCTGGCTCCATTACAAGGAAAAAGGAAGAGGTCACAAAAAGCAAACAATTCCAAAAGGGCAATCCAAATCAAAAAGCAGTCCAGTCCAAATCCAAAAATCCAAAGCAATCCAAATAATCTTATCTAATTAATATAACAATACTATAATATAGCTACTATAATTAATACTAACAATATACTATAATTAATCTAACCTGATATAATGTAATAATATACACATATATTACTAACACATATATTAACCCTAACACATATATTGCACAATAACGACGATGAAACAACTCTCTAACTCCAACTCTCTAACTCTAACTCTCTGACTCTCTGACACTACTACAACTGATTCTACTACTCCTGCAACACCCACAAGGAGGCGCGAGTTTCGAACCCCCTTTATCCGGAAACGACACTCAGACCGAACCGATGACTTATCCACACAAACCGAGGCCTCGTTTGTCATTAGTCACGTGATTTTCACGTTAACAACACAAGCCTCGAATCGCGGCTTCATCTGGCACGCCCATTTTTGCTCGACACAAGCTCCGACGCCTCGCTTCAAATGTCACATCACTACCTACACCTAAACTCTCCAGGAAATGGATCTCTACTGGAGGCTGGCATAAATCTGCATAGAACATCAAGAGACACAGCACAGACACAGTAGCCTGGGAAAACCCAGACGAACTTCCGGCAAATTTAGATTTGCTCTGCAAGTTAGTCTGGCGAAGAGTTCATTCAAGCTCATTTCCAATATTTCCAAATCGAGGCAGCAATCACAAACGTTGAGGCGGGCTTTACAAGATGACGATCGATCTGATTGGTTTTAAGGTCTATCCAATTGCGCCCAGAGGCATTTGAGCGACGTCCCTTTGGAAATGAGCTGTCAATGAACTTTCTCCAGACCCTAACTCAGTTACGACTGAGAAGGGTCTGGTTTTAACCAGGCTATTTACACAGGGGCATGTCTAGAATTTGAATCTGAATTTTTTAGTCACTGACAACAATGTTTCCAGCCACTATAGTGAATATAATTTAATGATGGATGGTTTCATATGGATTACACAATCAGAGAATACTTGTTCACTCAAGCTTTCTATAGACATATTTCTCATCGTGACTGAGGCAAGTAGCCTATAGAGATTGCTAATGTGTCGTCATCATGACGTATTAACAGTGGTGAACGCAAAGCATTTTGGGAATCCACGGATTGCATGGAGGGAAGAACGCAGTGTTCAAGATGCCGTCTACCTGCTGTGTTATAAACTGCAATAACTGCACAGCCAACTTAATGCAAACTTAAAGATTGTTAAATGTTACTTCTCACATGTAATGATTTTTAGCCATCGCTTTAAATAAAATAAACAAAGACTGAATGAAATTCTGCCTCCTTTATCTGTATTAAGGAAGAATTGTGCACTTACATGAACTTCATGACGCACACGTACATTTGTGAATACGCTGAAGGTTTCTCCCTCTCTCCCTCTCTGCCGTGCGCGCGCTACACGGTTTGGAGCTCGCGAGCTCTAGATTCCGGGAGATTTGAACTAATTTGCGGGCATCAGGGAGCCGCTATCAATATGCGGGAGACTCCCAGAACTTCAGGCTGTCTGCAAAAGCACCACAACCCAGCCTGCTGCATTTTGTAGGATTATATTCTGTTTTTCACGCTAATTTTTCATTATTTTCATGCCAGAACACAAGCCTGCAATGCCAGCCCATGTAAACGAGAAAAACATACCCATAATTCAGTGTGTTCTGATGACGTTGCCGCCCAGTTGGTCGCATTTCTTAGCGATCTCTATAGAGTTTTGGTTCGTTTCTGTGACTCGCTCCAGTTCACGGAGACCGAGGCGGCAGAAAGCGAACCCTGTTTGTTTTCTCTGTTTTACAAAAGCGCAACATTTAATTGTTATTGTGAGTGCACTTAAATAAAAGTTTGTTTGCGTTTGTCGAATGTTAATTTAACATGCCAGAATTAAAATCCGATAGTAGAAGAATTCGTAGCGCCACTCGGCCAGGTGTGCCAAAATATGTATTTATAAACTTTAATATTTCATACAAAACAATCACAAAACGCTTTGTGACATTTTGAAAATATGTGCTTGGATTAAGGCCACTGCAAATAGGATCGTAACTTAAACCCATCCCCCCCTGCAAATCGCACCCTGGGTGTGAGCGATGGAATGTTTAGGAGAACTACCTTTAGAAATTGTTTTTGTTCACTAATTATGAGGTTTTCCGGTTTAATCACGATCAGATTTTTTTCTAGATCCTACAGTAAATGCATTGTTTGACTTCACTTATCGAGAAATTGGCACATTTTATATAATGTAATACACTCGCACTTCTATCAATTACCCAGATAGCAAAAAATATCGGCACGGCTTCTTTTTGCCGCCGGCCCCAAACTGTCGGCTATAGGTGCGCCCCGCTGGCGGAGATGAAACGTTTGCCGCCGAATACGTCCCTCCCATTTCTTGCGAGATGCCGCCGGCGAACAGCCGCCGGGCCGCCGACTTCATTCTCTCTGGCGGTTGCCGCCGTCTAAATGAACCGCGGCCGGCTGGCGGCAAGCCGCTTTGAAATCGACCAGCCATGTCATTGGCATGAGTGGAACTGACAGCATTTTAACTTTCACATTTAAAGCGATTATAATTATTATGTGAATTATATCAAATTTTGTTGTTGTTGTTGCTCCAAAGTCATTAGGGTTTATAACAGATTTGACTCAGTCTGATTCCATGATAAGGTTTAGGAAAATACATTTAAATTACGTTGAAACTCTGAAGCGATTCAGTGATATGCCTATGTAAAATATATAGAATTATTTTAGTCACTTAAGGTGACAATTCTTTACATTTCTTTGATTTATGCACAATTGAGATGCACAAATAGTCCAAAAAGAATTCCTTTTGTAAAACTTACTTGGCAATAAATATCTTTCTGATTAGGTTTTAAAATAAATATTTCATTCATGGTATGAACAATTTAGCAGAATAAATGGATGAAGTTAGACTTTTCACCAATGCCTGAAATCAGTGAACAGTGAAAGACATCTGCAACTTGGCCAAAAGCTTGGGTATGCTTTAGATTTTTTTATTAATTTGCAACCATGGTAATATTTATAATAAACATGAAAATCCCTGTTTTGACCTGAAAGATAAAGTGAAATATTTAGAAATATTTTGTCTCTCTGTCACCCCAGGAAATTTCGTTTATGTCTTTCATTTTTTTACAAGCTCGATTTTTTTATTTATTTGACCTTTTACAGGTATAAGGGATTAATTTGCAATTGCGAGTTTTGCAATCTGTACAAATGTTTAAGAAAGTATTAAAGCACAAACAGAGAAGTACCTCCACCGGCCGAGAGGGGCAGTACCTAAAAAACGGAAGCAGATTTACCAACACAACAGTGGCCCCTCGTCACACGATTTCAGTATTTGGAGAGGATATCCTATCTAGTCATTGACTACGATCTTTAAAGTAAGTACATTTTTCCTTTTTGTGTAACGCAATATTATGTTCATTTTTTACATTTTTAGTTCATCTTTTTCAAATATGTTCTTGCCTTACTAGTCAAGCTAGTAAGTTAGCCTTGTTTACAAAGTTTCCGTCATGGATCTGACATAGCTAACGTTAGTTAGGCTAACGTTACTTAGTTTCTTCCTGGCGTTAGTTTTTTCTTTTCTTCTTTTAACTATATTTACGTATGTTTATGCCAGTGTGAGTACTACAGTATGTGGTTTAAGATAGTATTGGTCAGTCGAATAATTAACTAACTTACGTAACCAAATCCTGAAGGACAATTCTCCCGCCCACGTGGGAATGGTAACGTTAGCAAAATCTTTACGACAAGAAAGACTGATCAGTATAACTTGTGTTGTTTTCTAACTAAACATAATGATGTTTTGTTTGATTCGACAACCATGCTGCTAGTCTAGTTTAACTTACAGTGTTAGCTAACACATGCTGCTTCGCCTTTTTTACTCACTGAATTCAAGCATGTTCGACATGTTGAAATGTATCTAGCTACAGTAAATCGCCAATGCTTTACATCTAGAAAGAAAGCTTTACATCTAGAAAGTTTAACTTTTGGTGTTTATATATATATATATATGTGTGTATATATATATATATATATATATATATATATATATATAATGTGTATATATGTGTTTATATGTATAAATGTGTGTGTATATGATTGTGTTTGTCTGAACATGGTTTTCTGTTGATCCACTTGTGAAAATGACTCGTTTTTTTGAAGGGGTGAGCATTTTAATGTTATTGATTTTGCCTGGAAATTAATCAAAAAGTATACTTTATGCAAAATGTTCTTCTATTTTAGATGGTTCACATTGTTCAGTTTTCAACGAGGAGGATCTGCCATTTGCAGTGGTTCCGCAAGAGTGGCTCAGCGAGAGCATGTGCCATTGGCCCCCATTTAACCTCAGCAAAAAGAGGAAGGCAACAATTTAGCCATCCTCTGCACACCTCCACACAGCACCTGGGAGAAACATCATTTTAAGTTCATGAAGGGAGCAGGTAAATGGGTCTGACTTGTGTATTTGATTTTCCTGTATTTCATCTGTGTAATTTATTTTCTGTTTATTGTGGATAACTGACTCTTTCATTCATTATTCCCTACTCTAGAATCTTGGAAGTCTCAAGAAAAAAAAAAACTCTAGAAAGATGCATCGATTCCAGAAAACCAGAAAAATGCTGAACTGGTATGTAAAATCTATTGCTGTGATGCTGGATTTGTGATCCTGCCACTAAACTATACCATTTGTTAGATTTTCAAATTTCTGTTTCCTCTTTCTCGCAACCAGGTTTCTCCCCAGTAATCCAGACTCCACTTCACAGAGCCAAGAGTTTGAGTACAAGTAAGTGATGTTAATTGTGAAGTTTTTTTGTCTTGGAAACTATTGCTTCTATTTGATGTCGGCATGAACCGGAAGTTACAAACGACTTTTCTCCACTGTTGTGACGTATTTAAAAGTGAAACGGTAAATTGAACGGAGGGCAGGGTTTTACTCTAGCGCTCCTCTTCTCCATCTCTGCTCATAGCACGGTTTGAGGGGAGTTGCCACGCCCTCGCACCATAGCACATGACCGGAAGAGAAGAGAAGTCGTTTCGAGGGGGGAGGGAAGGGTAACGTATTTGATTAAAGATTATAAGGCTACATGAATTTTAAAAGAATGAAGTGCACAGATAAATCATTTATAATAAACACTACAATATTACATATAAAAATACGAATTGTAAAATCTTACTTCAAGAGCAGGTGAAACAAGTTCAACAAACAATGTTGAAGACGTTTGCTTGCACTGAGCAATTAGGCACAACTTGCAAACAGCACCTGTGGTTGTCGGTTTAATTCCCACTGGGGCTACCTGTACATGTAGTAGACCTAGATATAAAGTAAAATTTAAGATTGTATACTGCATATATTACAGTCTGAATCCTTAGCCTTTCACATTTTTTATTTATTTATGAGAAGCTTCAGAGAAATGTAATTTGTAACACTTTTTTGGATTTTCAGCTTGGTGTAGGGGATAAAGCATGTTTTAGAGACATGTTCCTGAAGACCATTGTTCAAAGTAAGTTGGATATTTTTTTTAGATTTAAGTAGATGTGTATGTCCTATTGTCCTCATGCAATTCAAATTAAATGACAGATCTGTATTTTCTATATTAGCCATCCGGAAGGACCCGGCAACCCAGGATGCACTGATGAGGCGGTCCAGGTTAACGTTACGCGTTAACTGAAAGGAGCATCTGACCGTGAAGGCAGAAAAAGGCGCCGCACAGCTGAGAGGGACCCACAGCCGACCACTTAAAACTAGACTGACTACTGACACCCCAGAATCACTGACAACTGGAATCCTTTCTTTATCTTGCAGTCAGTAGAATCAAGACCCCTAAAGAAGTCAGAAGTGTCAGACTACACTCACTCACTGTGGAAATTACTTTCTTTTTTTCTTTTTCAAATAAAGCTTGTAAATCCTTGTGCCACAGGTCAGCATTGCCGTTATAATGGCCTATTCTACTCCAGAGCTTTACTATAAATTACTACCACTTATCATATTGTTAGAAATGGCTTGTAATTGTAGTTATACTTTTATTTATTTGGTATCTTGCACATTATTTGGTATCAAATATCCTCTTTACTTGTCATAATGTTTACTGGTAATTTTTTACCCTAGAGCTGTCCTTTTTATATGAACACTTATTGTAAGTGTTGTAATTTGCTTGTAAGGCTGTTTAACCAAAATTGAATTGGAAACCTGCATGTTAGTATATTGATTTATTTATTTTTCTGTTATGTTTCAGTGATCTGAAATATCTTGTTTAAATGACAGTTACTGTACTTTGAAATGTGGAATAAAAATGCCAATTGTAAATTTGTCTGGTTTGAGCAATCATTATTCTTGCTAAACTGCATGCTATAAATAAAAAAAAATATATATAGCCAGAATAAGCGGCGGCAGAGCGCTCGAAAATAGCGTTTGCCTCCGGCGGGCCGCGGAAGGACGGCCTTCAATATAAAGGCGGCGGAACGGTGGTTGGCCCGCGGGCCGCCCGCTTAACGAAGGCGGTATGAAGGCGGCTGCCGCTTTTAAAAAGCGGCTGCCGCCGGCGGTGCGCCGTCCAACGTGTTTGCGATGTCGCCATTCTGACGCTTCTACTGGCGCCGGAGGACCGACGGTGGTCCGCCGACTCATTGCTATCTGGGTAAGTGGGTAGAACAAAGACTGTGATTTGAGCTTTGACTTCCTAGTCATATGGTGCTGTAAGGGTCAAACAGGTCAATTTAGCTCGAAGGGAATTATTAATTAATTCATAGGGCGGCCGAGCAATTATAAATATATAAACTATAGTGAAAACACTATTTATTAGCAAGGTAACTTAGATCAGCAGTTTAAGACATTAAATTCGTAAGCACATAACACAAGAACACTTCTCTTTAAAATACAGACAAGTTTTTATTGATTACCCTAACAGATCAAACTGATATCTAACACAAACACATGCTCACACACATTCATACGAGTTACAGAAAGAAAGAGAGTGAAAGAATGAGTTGATGAAATCCCAAGGTTCTAGCATTATATGCACTTATAAGACATGACCTGAACGAACCATCAATCATTAATTTAACCCAAACACGTGGTGTGTTGGCGGTTGGATGGAAAGTCTTTGAAGTTGGAAGCGGGCTTTGCAGTCAAATCGTTGACCGAAACTTTACAGCAAAACTTAACTTAGAACCGAGACTCTCAATGGAACAGAAAACAAACTAAGTAAGAGAAAGAAAAGTGAGACGAGCTTGAATGTTCACGTTCGATGGCTTGAATGAAGCTGTTTAACCTATGTTCTTCTGATCTTGATTTGGGTTATTGCGTCTGCTCGCCTACAAGTTTACTCGTCTGGCTGGTCTAAAATGTCATGGCTACTCTAATGCTTTGTTCGTGTCCTAAGATTTTAAACTCAAATGTTTGTCCAGCCTCCTGGATGAGTTCTGACCAATTAGACACTGCCTTTAGATTAGAGGTGGCTGTTATTTCTGCTCTCGTCGTAATTTAGTCTTGCGTTATCTCTGTGATCTCTTTCCAACTCTAGCAGAGAGTACAGAGAGTACAGTTTAGACATGATTCCTATTATCTGATAAGACAAATATGACCCAGAAGGAATTTGCAGAGAGTTGTGTGTTCTTGCTGAGAAGGAGAAATACACCCTTTTAATCCTATATATTCTATATATAACCACTTGAGAAATGTATAAACTAGTGTTGTCAAAAGTACCGACTTGGGTACCAAGTTGGTGTGCTCTCAAACGCTCCGGTGCGTTGATCATTGTAGCCAATCGTAGACATATCCGATGAGCTCATGAACACAATGGCCAATCAGAGGTGTTTATGATTCTGCTCAACAGTGCTCAAAGCGTCACATTTTTTAAATTTCAGTACCGACTGTGAAGACGATGCTGAACTAGAAGTCTTCTAAGGACCCCCAACCTTGTGCCAGGCTAGGCCTTGACTTCCATTCACCAAAGATCCTCTGACTCCTACTGGTTCTCTCTCATCAAGACAACATCAGCAAAGATCAACTGGAGCCCTCAACAAACTGCATCAGGACAGTTTAATTCAAAAGGGCAAGGCATGCAAGTATCAAACTTAAGTCTCATTATTTGATACATTATGTATCCTTACCCATTTTAAAGAAGGGCGTGTTAGAACTAAACTGATGGTTTGCTCAAGTCTGCTAATCTGCTGAATTTTAAGCAATGCTATAACTTCTTGCTTTCCTGTATTCTGCTTCAGCTCTCTTTCCCTAGGTAAACATGTATGCATGCATGTATGTGTACGTTAGAGTATGTTTAGTCTACTTAAAGTCTTGTTCATGTCACACGTAAAGTTGTCCATGTTTCATGCTCACATACTGGAGTCCCTAATCGTGCAGATTTTGCCTAACGTTGAGAGCGTTCCTCCTTTAGCTAGGCTAATCTCTTTGAAGCTTGCACGGCCATAAAGTACTTGTCTGTATGCACATATCATACCATCCCAAAACAATTTCTGACGGACCAATCGAACATTGTTCAACGACAACCAATATATGTGACCACTATACTTTGTAGCAAATGCTTCAGAATGCAGCAGAAGACTATTGGTCTATAGGCAATACTGGTTGAAACTCTTCATATCCTGATAGCAATCAATATTAGAAGTGTTCTAAATGGTAAAATGAACATAGCTTCTGTAAAGGTCTCAGGACCCAAAAAAAAAAAAAAAAGTCAGTCCAATCGTTGCATTCGTATTCAGATTTGGATGTATTCGTTTTCATGTCAACACCATTAACGCCGAAATGAATCTGGATTAGTCAGATGGTACAACTAGAGCACTGTAAGATGTTTACGTTCATTATCACTGTAATGTTATGCGTTTTGAGACATGAGACAATTTAACAGTCTTTCATCTCATGACACTTTGTAGACTCTGCTTTGTGCATTCATGCGTTTTGAAGGAGGCATGGCTTTGGATGCATTCAAAGCTAGCTTAATATTGCTAGCCTCTCTGAAACCGTTTTGAATGTGTTTGGGTCTTCAGGAGGGGAACTTACACATTCCTAAAGCAGGAATTCCAATGAGCCATTATGTGAGAGAACAGCCATTATGTGAGAGAACAGCCATTATGTGAGAGAACAGCCATTATGTGAGAGAACAGCCATTATGTGAGAGAACAGCCATTATGTGAGAGAACAGCCAAACTAACGCTGGCACACAAAAAACACCAACTTTGTTATCACACTTAAAGAAATATAAAAGAGAAAGTAGTCTTACAAGTGTGAGATTTATTTGGTGATAACAGGGAAAATATACCATACATCCAATGGTTAAATCAGCACAGTTACCTGCATGCATAGCCACATTACTTATGACCTGAACATTGGCCATAAGGGTTAGTTTGGCGACAGTTTTCAGCACACACTGGAGGCTTCGGGGGTTCGGCTCCAGGCCTCCCTGGTCGCTTCGGGGGTTCGGCTCCAGGCCTCCCTGGTCGCTTCGGGGGTTCGGCTCCAGGCCTCCCTGGTCGCTTCGGGGGTTCGGCTCCAGGCCTCCCTGGTCGCTTCGGGGGTTCGGCTCCAGGCCTCCCTGGTCGCTTCGGGGGTTCGGCTCCAGGCCTCCCTGGAGCCATCGGGGGTCCGGCTCCAGGCCTCCCTGGAGCCATCGGGGGTCCGGCTCCAGGCCTCCCTGGAGCCATCGGGGGTCCGGCTCCAGGCCTCCCTGGAGCCATCGGGGGTCCGGCTCCAGGCCTCCCTGGAGCCATCGGGGGTCCGGCTCCAGGCCTCCCTGGAGCCATCGGGGGTCCGGCTCCAGGCCTCCCTGGAGCCATCGGGGGTTCGGCTGCAGGCTTAACCGGAGGTTCAGTTGCAGGCGGCTCTGGCAGTTCGGTGGAGGGCTCCGGCTCAGGCAGTTCGACGGAAGGCTCCGGTTCAGGCTCAAGCAGTTCAGTGGAAGGCTTCGGGGGTTCGGCTCCAGGCCTCCCTGGAGGCTTCGGGGGTTCGGCTCCAGGCCTCCCTGGAGGCATCGGGGGTTCGGCTCCAGGCCTCCCTGGAGGCATCGGGGGTTCGGCTCCAGGCCTCCCTGGAGGCATCGGGGGTTCGGCTCCAGGCCTCCCTGGAGGCATCGGGGGTTCGGCTCCAGGCCTTTCTGGAAGCTTTGGGCGTTCGATCCCTGGAGGCTTCGGGGGTTCGGCTCCAGGCCACCCTGGAGGCTTCGGGGGTTCAGCTCCAGGCCACCCTGGAGGCTTCGGGGGTTCAGCTCCAGGCCACCCTGGAGGCTTCGGGGGTTCAGCTCCAGGCCACCCTGGAGGCTTCGGGGGTTCAGCTCCAGGCCACCCTGGAGGCTTCGGGGGTTCAGCTCCAGGCCACCCTGGAGGCTTCGGGGGTTCAGCTCCAGGCCACCCTGGAGGCTTCGGGGGTTCAGCTCCAGGCCACCCTGGAGGCTTCGGGGGTTCAGCTCCAGGCCACCCTGGAGGCTTCGGGGGTTCCCTCCCTGGAGGCTTCGGGGGTTCGGCTGCAGGCTTCACTGGAGAGATACAGATTAGTCGATCCATTTAGCGGCATTCAGTCTCAGATACAGCACAAAAACCAAATTGCAAGTTTTACTCCGTATTAATCTTCTGTTAATTTTGTAAAGCCATCTTGTGCTTGAAACCATGCTAGTTGGCTAAATACTTTACATTGAGAACGACTTATTAGAAAACAAGACAAACTGAAATAACGAGGTAGCTGAGCCAAACACTAATACAACACACACCTGCAAATGGAGCCATACACTGATGTCCACAACCATTGCTGCAGCATTTCTCATTGTTCGGACAGTCACTGTCATAGCAACACATCTCGGCACACATTCCTGGTCCAAAATTTGTGCTTGGACACTCTCCTGGCTTTGCTGTTATACAGACACATGACAGAAACCACATCAATGAATGTCTCATTCACTGTATGAAAAAAAAAAAAGAAAGTTGTCATAAGATGATAGTAGGAGGTTTTACCGGAATATTCAGTCTATCTACTTCATAGTTTCACGTTTAGTTCAATGTGTTGATTGCGGTTTCTTTGCAATTATTTGTGAAACTTACTAGCAATTTCTGAGTCAAAACGTTTTTTCAGCGTTTTTGGAAGGCGTGTAGCATCCATCATTAATAAAAACTCACTGAAAACAGGCGGCACACACACGGGGCCACAGGGAAATTTACAGCATTTGTGTCCTCCAAAGCAGTCTCTATCAGAAGTGCATCCGCGACGGGACGGCTCGACCGTCAGCGTCGCCGGACACTGACCGGACACTGCAGAAGAGGATTTCAAGAGGATCATTTGTGTAGACCAGGAAGTGCTGTAATAGTTTGATTCAGCT
Organism: Siphateles boraxobius; assembly: GCF_051911475.1. Classification (NCBI taxonomy): domain Eukaryota; kingdom Metazoa; phylum Chordata; class Actinopteri; order Cypriniformes; family Leuciscidae; genus Siphateles; species Siphateles boraxobius. The sequence goes on from NW_027508867.1 coordinate 47,143, forward strand.
TTTGCAAGTCAGGGGTATTGCAATGAGTCTCAAACTTTACAATATTCACACATTCATCTGCTTCAATTCAAAGTAGCTTAGAAATCTACAATTTTTCAATAATCTGCATCAATCGGTTTCAGAGACGGAGAGTGCTGTTACAACCCATCCCACTAAAGTAGAGGGAGTAATAGTGCAATGCTGATAGAAAACATGGACATCAGTTAATATGTTGTATACAAATTTACCAGTGTACATCATCAATTTATGCCATCCCCATGACCACCCTAATTTCCTTTTAAGCATTTTAATAGGCTACTCAGAAGACATAAATATAGAAATGCACTACATATACACAACGCAGAGCAACCGGTTATAATTAGCTCCCCATGTTATATTGTAGGCTTATTTAGTTGCTAAAACAAAAAGTTTAGGCAAAAGTTTAAACTCCGGATTGGTAATTTTGTAGCCATGTTATAAGACTAATGTTCTTGTTTTACATTAAACAAAAAGGCTTATATTAGTGATTATATGGGTTTTACTTGTACAATGAAAAACAGATGACAGTTTGCATATTTATACTTTGCTTATTAAAACTAAACCAACATACAAAGTTGAACTTCCACTTGACATCTGTACTGTATTTTTGTAAGCCTATGTGCTGAGATTCATCTAAAGTCAAATTTTGTTAGGCACTTTATTTATGCACTTCTTCGGGCTGTGTAATCAAGCTAAAACAACTTCTCACCTACAACTCCAGCGTCTGTTGTGCTCAAACATGCAGACAGACACAATAAAACGGCACTAAACGAGCAGTACACTCGAGCGGTCATCCTCTCGACCTGCAATCTCACAATCAACTCTGCAGGAAGATGTGCTGAATTAGTGAGTCAGGAGGGGCAGACAGCGAGGAACACAAACCTACAAAGAAAAACCCCGTTGCTGAGTCCCACACACACACAAAAAAAAACGCTGTCAAAGCAGTTTAAAGTGCTTTTTGAACGCGTTTTTAAAGTTCCAATTGGAGGCCCGTGTAACTCCAACCATAATGAAAATCACCTGCCTGTAGCTTTCTAATATAGCCTAATCTTGAAGACTTTGATTAGCTTGTTCAGGTGTGTTTGATTAGGGTTGGATGTCGTAATAATTGCTGTGATTAGGAGATGATTGAGCGTTTGTATGGCAACACTATCAATGCCGAATGATTCTGCATTGGTCAGGTGGTACAGGTCAGAGTTCTACCACAAGTTACAAGTTGGACTAAACTCCTACACCTAGTGATGGCAAAATGAGGCTTCCTGAACCACTGAGACCTCACAGACCATTGCTTCACCCAAAGGTTCATTACTCGAAGCTTCATTCAGCATTGCTCACTAGTGACACCTAGCTACTGTGCAAAGAAATAGCAGACCAATTAATTCATTCTGAAACAATGACCTGAGCAGACTTATGATGTCAGTATACCCCCCTGTTCTGTTTTATTTATTTATTTTCTTCTCACTGTTAATGTCTGTAACCTTTCATTTGCAATAATAAAAATACCTGAGCAGACATTTGTCCATTGCCTGGGTATAAAATAAAATATGTATATTTCTCTGTCTGAATTTACTTCTGCAGAGACAACTGTCTCTCTCACACACACACACACACACACACACACACACACACACACACACACACACACACACACACACACACACACACACACAGTTAATTAATTATTCATAAATGGTTTGGATAGTGACAGTATGAACAACAAAAGTGACACTGTGTTGAGTGCAGTGCTTATGGTGGAGGGAGTCTAATAAAGTAAAGTGCAACAGAAAAGTGTGGGGTGGTAAAGGTTAAGAATTGTTTCTGGTGATTTTGTGCATTGAACTGTTACTATTTTTGTGCAGTGTTGTGCTTATGGGACTGGGGACGTAGAGGAAAGAAGGAAGGATTAAAAATTATTTTTATTGAGGAACAGAATTTTTTCAAGTGTGTTGGGGCTTAGACGATTCCTCTTCTTGGACAGAACCTCTCCAGCCTTGGAAAAGATCCTTTCACATGGAACAGAGGATGCGGGGGAACATAAAAATGCCAGGGCCAGATGGTATAAATGAGGATACTGATGTTTATGTTGAGCCCAATATACCAGTGGATCCTCGGATCTTGTGAGATTCACTTCAGATAAATATCGGTCCACTTCTACAGTAGCATCTGCTGTTGCACTTGAGCTCCTTCTACCTTGTTCAACCGTGCTATCCAGCAGATGCCAAAGGTCACCTAATAATAGAGTTACAAAGAAAAAATACTCCATTAACAATGGTTCACATTACTAAATCACTAATGTGAACATTCACACAACAAACACATATAGTACTTACTGTTGTCTGTGGATTGGCCTGCTTCTGAAGAGGCTGGCAGCTGAGTTGGGGATATATTGGTGGAATGCAGAATGGAGACCAGAACTTCTGATTACAGTAGCGCATTCAGATTTTAATCTTGATATGCCTTCTTGCAGTTTCCCTTGACTTAAGAATCCCAGTTTTTTGAATCTGGGATCCAATAACGTGGGTATGGTCATCACACTTATTGATTCTAAATGTACTGCTTGTTCCCTGACCCTCCGTACAAGGCTGTCACCCAGCTGCCTTGCTGGATTGGACTTGAGGCCTTCTAGCTTACTCGTTACAGCGTGATTAAGCATCTTCATCAAAGGAATCACTTTGGAGGCAGACACCCTTTTCTCTCCTGAAAGCTCTACTGTAGCCTGGCGGAAAGGGGCAAGAACATGTAAAGCATCCTGGACTGCCTGATACTCCAGGGCTGTAGGAGGGGTGATGTCGGTCTTTAGAGAGGCCAGGGCTGCCCCCACTGGCTCTCTCAGCTGATAGAGACGTCCCAGCATGTTGTAAGTGCTGTTCCAGCGAGTTTCCACTTCAATTATCATTTTCAGAACTGGTCTCCCCATCTGCTCCTGTACTTGGGCCAGTCTCTCTTTTGCTGTAGTGCTTGTTCGGAAATAGGTCACAAGTTTCCTACATTTGGTTCGAATGTCGTTGAAGCTACTGATGTCATCAAAAGATTTCCCCACAATAAGGTTTAGTGCATGTGCAATGCATACCGCATGCCTAACATTCAGTGATCGTACACATGCTATCATGTTGGCTGCTGCATCAGTTACCAGGCACTTAACTTTATCCTTTATGCCCCACTCCTCCATGAGCTTGATATGTCCAGTAGCCAAGTTCTCAGCAGTATGGCTCTTAGGGAAATGCTGTACACCTAGTAAAATAGTGCAGAGCTTGTCATTGTCTATAAAATGGCAAGTCACTGCTAGGTAGGCATCCATGTTTAGCGATGTCCACATGTCAGAGGTAAGGCTTATAGCCTGAACGTTCTGCAACTGCTCTCTTGCCTTCTCCTTAGCCTCCTTGTACTTATGATCAACCATGACCTTCAAAGCCTGTGGTTAGAAATAAATGCAGTTACTCTTACTTTTAACTTCTTAAATAATGATGAACCACTTTATTAATCACATACCTTTCTAGTTGGGATCACGTAAGTGGGATCCAACACATGCAGGAGCTCCCTAAATCCATCATCATCCACAATGGAAAAGGGTTGGGAGTCCTTGATGACCATGTTCACCAGGGCCTCATTCACCATTTCTTTTTTGGAATCTATAATAAAATAAAATGAAGGTGTATTGTAGGAGCCTAAAACATTATTTAAATAATGTTTTTTTAATTATTATTATCAATTACTTTGACTACTGTGTGGATTGTTAGTAGTCTGTGCATGCTCGTGCAGTGCTCGATAATGCCTGAGCATGGAGGACGTGTTATTGCTGTATGTCAGCTCCTTTAGGCACAGCAAGCATTTCACCTTGAAACATAAATGAATAGACATTAAATATAATACAGCCATATAGTGAGGATTATTATATAAAGACAGTAAAATAATAATAATAACAATAATAATACAAATTGTGTTTGTACCTTATTGTGAGCAACCATTTAAAAAAACTCCCAGACAGGGGAGGATTTCCTCTTTCTTGCTGGCTCCATTACAAGGAAAAAGGAAGAGGTCACAAAAAGCAAACAATTCCAAAAGGGCAATCCAAATCAAAAAGCAGTCCAGTCCAAATCCAAAAATCCAAAGCAATCCAAATAATCTTATCTAATTAATATAACAATACTATAATATAGCTACTATAATTAATACTAACAATATACTATAACTAATCTAACCTGATATAATGTAATAATATACAGCCCTAACACATATATTGCACAATAACGACGATGAAACAACTCTCTAACTCCAACTCTCTAACTCTAACTCTCTGACTCTCTGACACTACTACAACTGATTCTACTACTCCTGCAACACCCACAAGGAGGCGCGAGTTTCGAACCCCCTTTATCCGGAAACGACACCCAGACCGAACCGATGACGTATCCACACAAACCGAGGCCTCGTTTGTCATTAGTCACGTGATTTTCACGTTAACAACACAAGCCTCGAATCGCGGCTTCATCTGGCACGCCCATTTTTGCTCGACACAAGATCCGACGCCTCGCTTCAAATCTCACATCACTACCTACACCTAAACTCTCCAGGAAATGGATCTCTACTGGAGGCTGGCATAAATCTGCATAGAACATCAAGAGACACAGCACAGACACAGTAGCCTGGGAAAACCCAGATGAACTTCCGGCAAATTTAGATTTGCTCTGCAAGTTAGTCTGGCGAAGAGTCCATTCAGGCTCATTTCCATTATTTCCAAATCGAGGCAGCAATCACAAACGTTGAGGCGGGCTTTACAAGATGACGATCGATCTGATTGGTTTTAAGGTCTATCCAATTGCGCCCAGAGGCATTTGAGCGACGTCCCTTTGGAAGTGAGCTGTCAATGAACTTTCTCCAGACCCTAACTCAGTTACGACTGAGAAGGGTCTGGTTTTAACCAGGCTATTTACACAGGGGCATGTCTAGAATTTGAATCTGAATTTTTTAGTCACTGACAACAATGTTTCCAGCCACTATAGTGAATATAATTTAATGATGGATGGTTTCATATGGATTACACAATCAGAGAATACTTGTTCACTCAAGCTTTCTATAGACATATTTCTCATCGTGACTGAGGCAAGTAGCCTATAGAGATTGCTAATGTGTCATCATCATGACGTATTAACAGTGGTGAACGCAAAGCATTTTGGGAATCCGCGGATTGCATGGAGGGAAGAACGCAGTGTTCAAGATGCCGTCTACCTGCTGTGTTATAAACTGCAATAACTGCACAGCCAACTTAATGCAAACTTAAAGATTGTTAAATGTTACTTCTCACATGTAATGATTTTTAGCCATCGCTTTAAATAAAATAAACAAAGACTGAATGAAATTCTGCCTCCTTTATCTGTATTAAGGAAGAATTGTGCACTTACATGAACTTCATGACGCACACGTACATTTGTGAATACGCTGAAGGTTTCTCCTTCTCTCCCTCTCTGCCGTGCGCGCGCTACACGGTTTGGAGCTCGCGAGCTCTAGATTCCGGGAGATTTGAACTAATTTGCGGGCATCAGGGAGCCGCTATCAATATGCGGGAGACTCCCAGAACTTCAGGCTGTCTGCAAAAGCACCACAACCCAGCCTGCTGCATTTTGTAGGATTATATTCTGTTTTTCACGCTAATTTTTCATTATTTTCATGCCAGAACACAAGCCTGCAATGCCAGCCCATGTAAACGAGAAAAACATACTCATAATTCAGTGTGTTCTGATGACGTTGCCGCCCAGTTGGTCAAATTTCTTAGCGATCTCTATAGAGTTTTGGTTCGTTTCTGTGACTCGCTCCAGTTCACGGAGACCGAGGCGGCAGAAAGCGAACCCTGTTTGTTTTCTCTGTTTTACAAAAGCGCAACATTTAATTGTTATTGTGAGTGCACTTAAATAAAAGTTTGTTTGCGTTTGTCGAATGTTAATTTAACATGCCAGAATTCAAATCCGATTGTAGAAGAATTCGTAGCGCCACTCGGCCAGGTGTGCCAAAATATGTATTTATAAACTTCAATATTTCATACAAAACAATCACAAAACGCTTTGTGACATTTTGAAAAACAGTGCTTGGATTAAGGCCACTGCAAATAGGATCGTAACTTAAACCCATCCCCCCCTGCAAATCGCACCCTGGGTGTGAGCGATGGAATGTTTAGGAGAACTACCTTTAGAAATTGTTTTTGTTCACTAATTATGAGGTTTTCCGGTTTAATCACGATCAGATTTTTTTCTAGATCCTACAGTAAATGCATTGTTTGACGTCACTTATCGAGAAATTGGCACATTTTATATAATGTAATACACTCGCACTTCTATCAATTAAGTGGGTAGAACAAAGACTGTGATTTGAGCTTTGACTTCCTAGTCATATGGTGCTGTAAGGGTCAAACAGGTCAATTTAGCTCAAAGGGAATAATGAATTAATTCATAGGGCGGCCGAGCAATTATAAATATCCAAACTATAGTGAAAACACTATTTATTAGCAAGGTAACTTAGATCAGCAGTTTAAGACATTAAATTCGTAAGCACATAACACAAGAACACTTGTCTTTAAAATACAGACAAGTTTTTATTGATTACCCTAACAGATAAAACTGATATCTAACACAAACACATGCTCACACACATTCATATGAGTTACAGAAAGAAAGAGAGTGAAAGAATGAGTTGATGAAATCCCAAGGTTCTAGAATTATATGCACTTATAAGACATGACCTGAACGAACCATCAATCATTAATTTAACCCAAACACGTGGTGTGTTGGCGGTTGGATGGAAAGTCTTTGAAGTTGGAAGCGGGCTTTGCAGTCAAATCGTTGACCGAAACTTTACAGCAAAACTTAACTTAGAACCGAGACTCTCAACGGAACAGAAAACAAACTAAGTAAGAGAAAGAAAAGTGAGACGAGCTTGAATGTTCACGTTCGATGGCTTGAATGAAGCTATTTAACCTATTTTCTTCTGATCTTGATTTGGGTTATTGCGTCTGCTCGCCGAAAAAAAAGTTTACTCGTCTGGCTGGTCTAAAATGTCATGGCTACTCTAATGCTTTGTTCGTGTCCTAAGATTTTAAACTCAAATGTTTGTCCAGCCTCCTGGATGAGTTCTGACCAATCAGACACTGCCTTTAGATTAGAGGTGGCTGTTATTTCTGCTCTCGTCGTAATTTAGTCATGCGTTATCTCTGTGATCTCTTTCCAACTCTAGCAGAGAGTACAGAGAGTACAGTTTAGACATGATTCCTATTATCTGATAAGACAAATATGACCCAGAAGGAATTTGCAGAGAGTTGTGTGTTCTTGCTGAGAAGGAGAAATAAACCCTTTTAATCCTATATATTCGTTTGTGCTCTCAAACGCTCCGGTGCGTTGATCATTGTAGCCAATCGTAGACATATCCGATGAGCTCATGAACACAATGGCCAATCAGAGGTGTTTATGATTCTGCTCAACAGTGCTCAAAGCGTCACATTTTTTAAATTTCAGTACCGACTGTGAAGACGATGCTGAACTAGAAGTCTTCTAAGGACCCCCAACCTTGTGCCAGGCTAGGCCTTGACTTCCATTCACCAAAGATCCTCTGACTCCTACTGGTTCTCTCTCATCAAGACAACATCAGCAAAGATCAACTGGAGCCCTCAACAAACTGCATCAGGACAGTTTAATTCAAAAGGGGAAGGCATGCAAGAATCAAACTTAAGTCTCATTATTTGATACATTATGTATCCTTACCCATTTTAAAGAAGGGCGTGTTAGAACTAAACTGATGGTTTGCTCAAGGCTGCTGATCTGCTGAATTTTAAGCAATGCTATAACTTCTTGCTTTCCTGTATTCTGCTTCAGCTCTCTTTCCCTAGGTAAACATGTATGCATGCATGTATGTGTACGTTAGAGTATGTTTAGTCTACTTAAAGTCTTGTTCATGTCACACGTAAAGTTTTCCATGTTTCATGCTCACATACTGGAGTCCCTAATCGTGCAGATTTGGCCTAACGTAGAGAGCGTTCCTCCTTTAGCTAGGCTAATCTCTTTGAAGCTTGCACGGCCATAAAGTACTTGTCTGTATGCACATATCATACCATCCCAAAACAATTTCTGACGGACCAATCGAACATTGTTCAACGACAACCAATATATGTGACCACTATACTTTGTAGCAAATGCTTCAGAATGCAGCAGAAGACTATTGGTCTATAGGCAATACTGGTTGAAACTCTTCATATCCTGATAGCAATCAATATTAGAAGTGTTCTAAATGGTAAAATGAACATAGCTTCTGTAAAGGTCTCAGGACCCAAAAAAAAGTCAGTCCAATCGTTGCATTCGTATTCAGATTTGGATGTATTCGTTTTCATGTCAACACCATTAACGCCGAAATGAATCTGGATTAGTCAGATGGTACAACTAGAGCACTGTAAGATGTTTACGTTCATTATCACTGTAATGTTATGCGATTTGAGACATGAGACAATTTAACAGTCTTTCATCTCATGACACTTTGTAGACTCTGCTTTGTGCATTCATGCGTTTTGAAGGAGGCATGGCTTTGGATGCATTCAAAGCTAGCTTAATATTGCTAGCCTCTCTGAAACCGTTTTGAATGTGTTTGGGTCTTCAGGAGGGGAACTTACACATTCCTAAAGCAGGAATTCCAATGAGCCATTATGTGAGAGAACAGCCATTATGTGAGAGAACAGCCATTATGTGAGAGAACAGCCATTATGTGAGAGAACAGCCATTATGTGAGAGAACAGCCATTATGTGAGAGAACAGCCAAACTAACGCTGGCACACAAAAAACACCAACTTTGTTATCACACTTAAAGAAATATAAAAGAGAAAGTAGTCTTACAAGTGTGAGATTTATTTTGTGATAACAGGGAAAATATACCATACATCCAATGGTTAAATCAGCACAGTTACCTGCATGCATAGCCACATTACTTATGACCTGAACATTGGCCATAAGGGTTAGTTTGGCGACAGTTTTCAGCACACACTGGAGGCTTCGGGGGTTCGGCTCCAGGCCTCCCTGGTCGCTTCGGGGGTTCGGCTCCAGGCCTCCCTGGTCGCTTCGGGGGTTCGGCTCCAGGCCTCCCTGGTCGCATCGGGGGTCCGGCTCCAGGCCTCCCTGGAGCCATCGGGGGTCCGGCTCCAGGCCTCCCTGGAGCCATCGGGGGTCCGGCTCCAGGCCTCCCTGGAGCCATCGGGGGTCCGGCTCCAGGCCTCCCTGGAGCCATCGGGGGTCCGGCTCCAGGCCTCCCTGGAGCCATCGGGGGTCCGGCTCCAGGCCTCCCTGGAGCCATCGGGGGTCCGGCTCCAGGCCTCCCTGGAGCCATCGGGGGTCCGGCTCCAGGCCTCCCTGGAGCCATCGGGGGTCCGGCTCCAGGCCTCCCTGGAGCCATCGGGGGTTCGGCTGCAGGCTTAACCGGAGGTTCAGTTGCAGGCGGCTCTGGCAGTTCGGTGGAGGGCTCCGGCTCAGGCAGTTCGACGGAAGGCTCCGGTTCAGGCTCAAGCAGTTCAGTGGAAGGCTTCGGGGGTTCGGCTCCAGGCCTCCCTGGAGGCTTCGGGGGTTCGGCTCCAGGCCTCCCTGGAGGCATCGGGGGTTCGGCTCCAGGCCTCCCTGGAGGCATCGGGGGTTCGGCTCCAGGCCTCCCTGGAGGCATCGGGTGTTCGGCTCCAGGCCTCCCTGGAGGCATCGGGGGTTCGGCTCCAGGCCTCTCTGGAAGCTTTGGGCGTTCGCTCCCTGGAGGCTTCGGGGGTTCGGCTCCAGGCCTCCCTGGAGGCTTCGGGGGTTCAGCTCCAGGCCACCCTGGAGGCTTCGGGGGTTCAGCTCCAGGCCACCCTGGAGGCTTCGGGGGTTCAGCTCCAGGCCACCCTGGAGGCTTCGGGGGTTCAGCTCCAGGCCACCCTGGAGGCTTCGGGGGTTCAGCTCCAGGCCACCCTGGAGGCTTCGGGGGTTCAGCTCCAGGCCACCCTGGAGGCTTCGGGGGTTCAGCTTCAGGCCACCCTGGAGGCTTCGGGGGTTCGGCTGCAGGCTTCACTGGAGAGATACAGATTAGTCGATCCATTTAGCGGCATTCAGTCTCAGATACAGCACAAAAACCAAATTGCAAGTTTTACTCCGTATTAATCTTCTGTTAATTTTGTAAAGCCATCTTGTGCTTGAAACCATGCTAGTTGGCTAAATACTTTACATTGAGAACGACTTATTAGAAAACAAGACAAACTGAAATAACGAGGTAGCTGAGCCAAACACTAATACAACACACACCTGCAAATGGAGCCATACACTGATGTCCACAACCATTGCTGCAGCATTTCTCATTGTTCGGACAGTCACTGTCATAGCAACACATCTCGGCACACATTCCTGGTCCAAAATTTGTGCTTGGACACTCTCCTGGCTTTGCTGTTATACAGACACATGACAGAAACCACATCAATGAATGTCTCATTCACTGTATGAAAAAAAAAAAAAGAAAGTTGTCATAAGATGATAGTAGGAGGTTTTACCGGAATATTCAGTCTATCTACTTCATAGTTTCACGTTTAGTTCAATGTGTTGATTGCGGTTTCTTTGCAATTATTTGTGAAACTTACTAGCAATTTCTGAGTCAAAACATTTTTCAGCGTTTTTGGAAGGCGTGTAGCATCCATCATTAATAAAAACTCACTGAAAACAGGCGGCACACACACGGGGCCACAGGGAAATTTACAGCATTTGTGTCCTCCAAAGCAGTCTCTATCAGAAGTGCATCCGCGACGGGACGGCTCGACCGTCAGCGTCGCCGGACACTGACCGGACACTGCAGAAGAGGATTCAAGAGGATCATTTGTGTAGACCAGGAAGTGCTGTAATAGTTTGATTCAGCTTTTGCAAGTCAGGGGTATTGCAATGAGTCTCAAACTTTACAATATTCACACATTCATCTGCTTCAATTCAAAGTAGCTTAGAAATCTACAATTTTTCAATAATCTGCATCAATCGGTTTCAGAGACGGAGAGTGCTGTTACAACCCATCCCACTAAAGTAGAGGGAGTAATAGTGCAATGCTGATAGAAAACATGGACATCAGTTAATATGTTGTATACAAATTTACCAGTGTACATCATCAATTTATGCCATCCCCATGACCACCCTAATTTCCTTTTAAGCATTTTAATAGGCTACTCAGAAGACATAAATATAGAAATGCACTACATATACACAACGCAGAGCAACCGGTTATAATTAGCTCCCCATGTTATATTGTAGGCTTATTTAGTTGCTAAAACAAAAAGTTTAGGCAAAAGTTTAAACTCCGGATTGGTAATTTTGTAGCCATGTTATAAGACTAATGTTCTTGTTTTACATTAAACAAAAAGGCTTATATTAGTGATTATATGGGTTTTACTTGTACAATGAAAAACAGATGACAGTTTGCATATTTATACTTTGCTTATTAAAACTAAACCAACATACAAAGTTGAACTTCCACTTGACATCTGTACTGTATTTTTGTAAGCCTATGTGCTGAGATTCATCTAAAGTCAAATTTTGTTAGGCACTTTATTTATGCACTTCTTCGGGCTGTGTAATCAAGCTAAAACAACTTCTCACCTACAACTCCAGCGTCTGTTGTGCTCAAACATGCAGAAAGACACAATAAAACGGCACTAAACGAGCAGTACACTCGAGCGGTCATCCTCTCGACCTGCAATCTCACAATCAACTCTGCAGGAAGATGTGCTGAATTAGTGAGTCAGGAGGGGCAGACAGCGAGGAACACAAACCTACAAAGAAAAACCCCGTTGCTGAGTCCCACACACACACAAAAAAAACGCTGTCAAAGCAGTTTAAAGTGCTTTTTGAACGCGTTTTTAAAGTTCCAATTGGAGGCCCGTGTAACTCCAACCATAATGAAAATCACCTGCCTGTAGCTTTCTAATATAGCCTAATCTTGAAGACTTTGATTAGCTTGTTCAGGTGTGTTTGATTAGGGTTGGATGTCGTAATAATTGCTGTGATTAGGAGATGATTGAGCGTTTGTATGGCAACACTATCAATGCCGAATGATTCTGCATTGGTCAGGTGGTACAGGTCAGAGTTCTACCACAAGTTACAAGTTGGACTAAACTCCTACACCTAGTGATGGCAAAATGAGGCTTCCTGAACCACTGAGACCTCACAGACCATTGCTTCACCCAAAGGTTCATTACTCGAAGCTTCATTCAGCATTGCTCACTAGTGACACCTAGCTACTGTGCAAAGAAATAGCAGACCAATTAATTCATTCTGAAACAATGACCTGAGCAGACTTATGATGTCAGTATACCCCCCTGTTCTGTTTTATTTATTATTTTCTTCTCACTGTTAATGTCTGTAACCTTTCATTTGCAATAATAAAAATACCTGAGCAGACATTTGTCCATTGCCTGGGTATAAAATAAAATATGTATATTTCTCTGTCTGAATTTACTTCTGCAGAGACAACTGTCTCTCACACACACACACACACACACACACACACACACACACACACACACACACACACACACACACACACACACACACACACACACACACACACACACACACAGTTAATTAATTATTCATAAATGGTTTGGATAGTGACAGTATGAACAACAAAAGTGACACTGTGTTGAGTGCAGTGCTTATGGTGGAGGGAGTGTAATAAAGTAAAGTGCAACAGAAAAGTGTGGGGTGGTAAAGGTTAAGAATTGTTTCTGGTGATTTGTGCATTGAACTGTTACTATTTTTGTGCAGTGTTGTGCTTATGGGACTGGGGACGTAGAGGAACGAAGGAAGGATTAAAAATTATTTTTATTGAGGAACAGAATTTTTTCAAGTGTGTTGGGGCTTAGACGATTCCTCTTCTTGGACAGAACCTCTCCAGCCTTGGAAAAGATCCTTTCACATGGAACAGAGGATGCGGGGGAACATAAAAATGCCAGGGCCAGATGGTATAAATGAGGATACTGATGTTTATGTTGAGCCCAATATACCAGTGGATCCTCAGATCTTGTGAGATTCACTTCAGATAAATATCGGTCCACTTCTACAGTAGCATCTGCTGTTGCACTTGAGCTCCTTCTACCGTGTTCAACCGTGCTATCCAGCAGATGCCAAAGGTCACCTAATAATAGAGGTACAAAGAAAAAATACTCCATTAACAATGGTTCACATTACTAAATCACTAATGTGAACATTCACACAACAAACACATATAGTACTTACTGTTGTCTGTGGATTGGCCTGCTTCTGAAGAGGCTGGCAGCTGAGTTGGGGGTATATTGGTGGAAGCAGAATGGAGAGCAGAACTTCTGATTACAGTAGCGCATTCAGATTTTAATCTTGATATGCCTTCTTGCAGTTTCCCTTGACTTAAGAATCCCAGTTTTTTGAATCTGGGATCCAATAACGTGGGTATGGTCATCACACTTATTGATTCTAAATGTACTGCTTGTTCCCTGACCCTCCGTACAAGGCTGTCACCCAGCTGCCTTGCCGGATTGGACTTGAGGCCCTCTAGCTTACTCGTTACAGCGTGATTAAGCATCTTCATCAAAGGAATCACTTTGGAGGCAGACACCCTTTTCTCTCCTGAAAGCTCTACTGTAGCCTGGCGGAAAGGGGCAAGAACATGTAAAGCATCCTGGACTGCCTCATACTCCAGGGCTGTAGGAGGGGTGATGTCGGTCTTTAGAGAGGCCAGGGCTGCCCCCACTGGCTCTCTCAGCTGATAGAGACGTTCCAGCATGTTGTAAGTGCTGTTCCAGCGAGTGTCCACTTCAATTATCATTTTCAGAACTGGTCTCCCCATCTGCTCCTGTACTTGGGCCAGTCTCTCTTTTGCTGTAGTTCTTGTTCGGAAATAGGTCACAAGTTTCCTACATTTGGTTCGAATGTCGTTGAAGCTACTGATGTCATCAAAAGATTTCCCCACAATAAGGTTTAGTGCATGTGCAATGCATACCGCATGCCTAACATTCAGTGATCGTACACATGCTATCATGTTGGCTGCTGCATCAGTTACCAGGCACTTAACTTTATCCTTTATGCCCCACTCCTCCATGAGCTTGATATGTCCAGTAGCCAATTTCTCAGCAGTATGGCTCTTAGGGAAATGCTGTACACCTAGTAAAATAGTGCAGAGCTTGTCATTGTCAATAAAATGGCAAGTCACTGCTAGGTAGGCATCCATGTTTAGCGATGTCCACATGTCAGAGGTAAGGCTTATAGCCTGAACGTTCTGCAACTGCTCTCTTGCCTTCTCCTTAGCCTCCTTGCACTTATGATCAACCATGACCTTCAAAGCCTGTGGATAGAAATAAATGCAGTTACTCTTACTTTTAACTTCTTAAATAATGATGAACCACTTTATTAATCACATACCTTTCTAGTTGGGATCACGTAAGTGGGATCCAACACATGCAGGAGCTCCCTAAATCCATCATCATCCACAATGGAAAAGGGTTAGGAGTCCTTGATGACCATGTTCACCAGGGCCTCATTCACCATTTCTTTTTTGGAATCTATAATAAAATAAAATGCAGGTGTATTGTAGGAGCCTAAAACATTATTTAAATAATGTTTTTTAATGATTATTATCAATTACTTTGACTACTGTGTGGATTGTTAGTAGTCTGTGCATGCTCGTGCAGTGCTCGATAATGCCTGAGCATGGAGGACGTGTTATTGCTGTATGTCAGCTCCTTTAGGCACAGCAAGCATTTCACCTTGAAACATAAATTAATAGACATTAAATATAATACAGCCATATAGTGAGGATTATTATATAAAGACAGTAAAATAATAATAATAACAATATTAATACAAATTGTGTTTGTACCTTATTGTGAGCAACCATTTCAAAAAACTCCCAGACAGGGGAGGATTTCCTCTTTCTTGCTGGCTCCATTACAAGGAAAAAGGAAGAGGTCACAAAAAGCAAACAATTCCAAAAGGGCAATCCAAATCAAAAAGCAGTCCAGTCCAAATCCAAAAATCCAAAGCAATCCAAATAATCTTATCTAATTAATATAACAATACTATAATATAGCTACTATAATTAATACTAACAATATACTATAACTAATCTAACCTGATATAATGTAATAATATACACATATATTACTAACACATATATTAACCCTAACACATATATTGCACAATAACGACGATGAAACAACTCTCTAACTCCAACTCTCTAACTCTAACTCTCTGACTCTCTGACACTACTACAACTGATTCTACTACTCCTGCAACACCCACAAGGAGGCGCGAGTTTCGAACCCCCTTTATCCGGAAACGACACTCAGACCGAACCGATGACTTATCCACACAAACCGAGGCCTCGTTTGTCATTAGTCACGTGATTTTCACGTTAACAACACAAGCCTCGAATCGCGGCTTCATCTGGCACGCCCATTTTTGCTCGACACAAGCTCCGACGCCTCGCTTCAAATGTCACATCACTACCTACACCTAAACTCTCCAGGAAATGGATCTCTACTGGAGGCTGGCATAAATCTGCATAGAACATCAAGAGACACAGCACAGACACAGTAGCCTGGGAAAACCCAGACGAACTTCCGGCAAATTTAGATTTGCTCTGCAAGTTAGTCTGGCGAAGAGTTCATTCAAGCTCATTTCCAATATTTCCAAATCGAGGCAGCAATCACAAACGTTGAGGCGGGCTTTACAAGATGACGATCGATCTGATTGGTTTTAAGGTCTATCCAATTGCGCCCAGAGGCATTTGAGCGACGTCCCTTTGGAAATGAGCTGTCAATGAACTTTCTCCAGACCCTAACTCAGTTATGACTGAGAAGGGTCTGGTTTTAACCAGGCTATTTACACAGGGGCATGTCTAGAATTTGAATCTGAAATTTTTAGTCACTGACAACAATGTTTCCAGCCACTATAGTGAATATAATTTAATGATGGATGGTTTCATATGGATTACACAATCAGAGAATACTTGTTCACTCAAGCTTTCTATAGACATATTTCTCATCGTGACTGAGGCAAGTAGCCTATAGAGATTGCTAATGTGTCGTCATCATGACGTATTAACAGTGGTGAACGCAAAGCATTTTGGGAATCCACGGATTGCATGGAGGGAAGAACGCAGTGTTCAAGATGCCGTCTACCTGCTGTGTTATAAACTGCAATAACTGCACAGCCAACTTAATGCAAACTTAAAGATTGTTTAATGTTACTTCTCACATGTAATGATTTTTAGCCATTGCTTTAAATAAAATAAACAAAGACTGAATGAAATTCTGCCTCCTTTATCTGTATTAAGGAAGAATTGTGCACTTACATGCACTTCATGACGCACACGTACATTTGTGAATACGCTGAAGGTTTCTCCCTCTCTCCCTCTCTGCCGTGCGCGCGCTACACGGTTTGGAGCTCGCGAGCTCTAGATTCCGGGAGATTTGAACTAATTTGCGGGCATCAGGGAGCCGCTATCAATATGCGGGAGACTCCCAGAACTTCAGGCTGTCTGCAAAAGCACCACAACCCAGCCTGCTGCATTTTGTAGGATTATATTCTGTTTTTCACGCTAATTTTTCATTATTTTCATGCCAGAACACAAGCCTGCAATGCCAGCCCATGTAAACGAGAAAAACATACCCATAATTCAGTGTGTTCTGATGACGTTGCCGCCCAGTTGGTCGCATTTCTTAGCGATCTCTATAGAGTTTTGGTTCGTTTCTGTGACTCGCTCCAGTTCACGGAGACCGAGGCGGCAGAAAGCGCACCCTGTTTGTTTTCTCTGTTTTACAAAAGCGCAACATTTAATTGTTATTGTGAGTGCACTTAAATAAAAGTTTGTTTGCGTTTGTCGAATGTTAATTTAACATGCCAGAATTAAAATCCGATAGTAGAAGAATTCGTAGCGCCACTCGGCCAGGTGTGCCAAAATATGTATTTATAAACTTTAATATTTCATACAAAACAATCACAAAACGCTTTGTGACATTTTGAAAATCTGTGCTTGGATTAAGGCCACTGCAAATAGGATCGTAACTTAAACCCATCCCCCCCTGCAAATCGCACCCTGGGTGTGAGCGATGGAATGTTTAGGAGAACTACCTTTAGAAATTGTTTTTGTTCACTAATTATGAGGTTTTCCGGTTTAATCACGATCAGATTTTTTTCTAGATCCTACAGTAAATGCATTGTTTGACTTCACTTATCGAGAAATTGGCACATTTTATATAATGTAATACACTCGCACTTCTATCAATTAAGTGGGTAGAACAAAGACTGTGATTTGAGCTTTGACTTCCTAGTCATATGGTGCTGTAAGGGTCAAACAGGTCAATTTAGCTCGAAGGGAATTATTAATTAATTCATAGGGCGGCCGAGCAATTATAAATATACAAACTATAGTGAAAACACTATTTATTAGCAAGGTAACTTAGATCAGCAGTTTAAGACATTAAATTCGTAAGCACATAACACAAGAACACTTCTCTTTAAAATACAGACAAGTTTTTATTGATTACCCTAACAGATCAAACTGATATCTAACACAAACACATGCTCACACACATTCATACGAGTTACAGAAAGAAAGAGAGTGAAAGAATGAGTTGATGAAATCCCAAGGTTCTAGCATTATATGCACTTATAAGACATGACCTGAACGAACCATCAATCATTAATTTAACCCAAACACGTGGTGTGTTGGCGGTTGGATGGAAAGTCTTTGAAGTTGGAAGCGGGCTTTGCAGTCAAATCGTTGACCGAAACTTTACAGCAAAACTTAACTTAGAACCGAGACTCTCAATGGAACAGAAAACAAACTAAGTAAGAGAAAGAAAAGTGAGACGAGCTTGAATGTTCACGTTCGATGGCTTGAATGAAGCTGTTTAACCTATGTTCTTCTGATCTTGATTTGGGTTATTGCGTCTGCTCGCCTACAAGTTTACTCGTCTGGCTGGTCTAAAATGTCATGGCTACTCTAATGCTTTGTTCGTGTCCTAAGATTTTAAACTCAAATGTTTGTCCAGCCTCCTGGATGAGTTCTGACCAATTAGACACTGCCTTTAGATTAGAGGTGGCTGTTATTTCTGCTCCCGTCGTAATTTAGTCTTGCGTTATCTCTGTGATCTCTTTCCAACTCTAGCAGAGAGTACAGAGAGTACAGTTTAGACATGATTCCTATTATCTGATAAGACAAATATGACCCAGAAGGAATTTGCAGAGAGTTGTGTGTTCTTGCTGAGAAGGAGAAATAAACCCTTTTAATCCTATATATTCTATATATAACCACTTGAGAAATGTATAAACTAGTGTTGTCAAAAGTACCGACTTGGATACCAAGTTGGTGTGCTCTCAAACGCTCCGGTGCGTTGATCATTGTAGCCAATCGTAGACATATCCGATGAGCTCATGAACACAATGGCCAATCAGAGGTGTTTATGATTCTGCTCAACAGTGCTCAAAGCGTCACATTTTTTAAATTTCAGTACCGACTGTGAAGACGATGCTGAACTAGAAGTCTTCTAAGGACCCCCAACCTTGTGCCAGGCTAGGCCTTGACTTCCATTCACCAAAGATCCTCTGACCCCTACTGGTTCTCTCTCATCAAGACAACATCAGCAAAGATCAACTGGAGCCCTCAACAAACTGCATCAGGACAGTTTAATTCAAAAGGGCAAGGCATGCAAGTATCAAACTTAAGTCTCATTATTTGATACATTATGTATCCTTACCCATTTTAAAGAAGGGCGTGTTAGAACTAAACTGATGGTTTGCTCAAGTCTAATAATCTGCTGAATTTTAAGCAATGCTATAACTTCTTGCTTTCCTGTATTCTGCTTCAGCTCTCTTTCCCTAGGTAAACATGTATGCATGCATGTATGTGTACGTTAGAGTATGTTTAGTCTACTTAAAGTCTTGTTCATGTCACACGTAAAGTTGTCCATGTTTCATGCTCACATACTGGAGTCCCTAATCGTGCAGATTTTGCCTAACGTTGAGAGCGTTCCTCCTTTAGCTAGGCTAATCTCTTTGAAGCTTGCACGGCCATAAAGTACTTGTCTGTATGCACATATCATACCATCCCAAAACAATTTCTGACGGACCAATCGAACATTGTTCAACGACAACCAATATATGTGACCACTATACTTTGTAGCAAATGCTTCAGAATGCAGCAGAAGACTATTGGTCTATAGGCAATACTGGTTGAAACTCTTCATATCCTGATAGCAATCAATATTAGAAGTGTTCTAAATGGTAAAATGAACATACCTTCTGTAAAGGTCTCAGGACCCAAAAAAAAAAAAAAAAAGTCAGTCCAATCGTTGCATTCGTATTCAGATTTGGATTTATTCGTTTTCATGTCAACACCATTAACGCCGAAATGAATCTGGATTAGTCAGATGGTGCAACTAGAGCACTGTAAGATGTTTACGTTCATTATCACTGTAATGTTATGCGTTTTGAGACATGAGGCAATTTAACAGTCTTTCATCTCATGACACTTTGTAGACTCTGCTTTGTGCATTCATGCGTTTTGAAGGAGGCATGGCTTTGGATGCATTCAAAGCTAGCTTAATATTGCTAGCCTCTCTGAAACCGTTTTGAATGTGTTTGGGTCTTCAGGAGGGGAACTTACACATTCCTAAAGCAGGAATTCCAATGAGCCATTATGTGAGAGAACAGCCATTATGTGAGAGAACAGCCATTATGTGAGAGAACAGCCATTATGTGAGAGAACAGCCATTATGTGAGAGAACAGCCATTATGTGAGAGAACAGCCATTATGTGAGAGAACAGCCATTATGTGAGAGAACAGCCAAACTAACGCTGGAACACAAAAAACACCAACTTTGTTATCACACTTAAAGAAATATAAAAGAGAAAGTAGTCTTACAAGTGTGAGATTTATTTGGTGATAACAGGGAAAATATACCATACATCCAATGGTTAAATCAGCACAGTTACCTGCATGCATAGCCACATTACTTATGACCTGAACATTGGCCATAAGGGTTAGTTTGGCGACAGTTTTCAGCACACACTGGAGGCTTCGGGGGTCCGGCTCCAGGCCTCCCTGGAGGCTTCGGGGGTCCGGCTCCAGGCCTCCCTGGAGGCATCGGGGGTCCGGCTCCAGGCCTCCCTGGAGGCATCGGGGGTCCGGCTCCAGGCCTCCCTGGAGGCATCGGGGGTCCGGCTCCAGGCCTCCCTGGAGGCATCGGGGGTCCGGCTCCAGGCCTCCCTGGAGGCATCGGGGGTTCGGCTGTAGGCTTAACCGGAGGTTCAGTTGCAGGCGGCTCTGGGAGTTCGGTGGAGGGCTCCGGCAGTTCGACGGAAGGCTCCGGTTCAGGCTCAAGCAGTTCAGTGGAAGGCTTCGGGGGTTCGGCTCCAGGCCTCCCTGGAGGCATTGGGGGTTCGGCTCCAGGCCTCCCTGGTTGTTTTGGGGGTTCGGCTCCAGGCCTCCCTGGAGGCTTCGGGGGTTCGGCTCCAGGCCTCCCTGGAGGCTTCGGGGGTTCGGCTCCAGGCCTCCCTGGAGGCTTCGGGGGTTCGGCTCCAGGCCTCCCTGGAGGCTTCGGGGGTTCGGCTCCAGGCCTCCCTGGAGGCTTCGGGGGTTCGGCTCCAGGCCTCCCTGGAGGCTTCGGGGGTTCGGCTCCAGGCCTCCCTGGAGGCTTCGGGGGTTCGCTCCCTGGAGGCTTCGGGGGTTCGGCTCCAGGCCTTCCTGGAGGCTTCGGGGGTTCGGCTCCAGGCCTTCCTGGAGGCTTCGGGGGTTCGGCTCCAGGCCACCGTGGAGGCTTCAGGGGTTCAGCTCCAGGCCACCCTGGAGGCTTCGGGGGTTCAGCTCCAGGCCACCCTGGAGGCTTCGGGGGTTCAGCTCCAGACCACCCTGGAGGCTTCGGGGGTTCAGCTCCAGGCCTCCCTGGAGGCTTCGGGGGTTCCCTCCCTGGAGGCTTCGGGGGTTCGGCTGCAGGCTTCACTGGAGAGATACAGATTAGTCGATCCATTTAGCGGCATTCAGTCTCAGATACAGCACAAAAACCAAATTGCAAGTTTTACTCCGTATTAATCTTCTGTTAATTTTGTAAAGCCATCTTGTGCTTGAAACCATGCTAGTTGGCTAAATATTTTACATTGAGAACGACTTATTAGAAAACAAGACAAACTGAAATAACGAGGAAGCTGAGCCAAACACTAATACAACACACACCTGCAAATGGAGCCATACACTGATGTCCACAACCATTGCTGCAGCATTTCTCATTGTTCGGACAGTCACTGTCATAGCAACACATCTCGGCACACATGGTCCAAAATTTGTGCTTGGACACTCTCCTGGCTTTGCTGTTATACAGACACATGACAGAAACCACATCAATGAATGTCTCATTCACTGTATGAAAAAAAAAAGAAAGTTGTCATAAGATGATAGTAGGAGGTTTTACCGGAATATTCAGTCTATCTACTTCATAGTTTCACGTTTAGTTCAATGTGTTGCTTGCGGTTTCTTTGCAATTATTTGTGAAACTTACTAGCAATTTCTGAGTCAAAACATTTTTTCAGTGTTTTTGGAAGGCGTGTAGCATCCATCATTAATAAAAACTCACTGAAAACAGGCGGCACACACACGGGGCCACAGGGAAATTTACAGCATTTGTGTCCTCCAAAGCAGTCTCTATCAGAAGTGCATCCGCGACGGGACGGCTCGACCGTCAGCGTCGCCGGACACTGACCGGACACTGCAGAAGAGGATAATTTGTGTAGACCAGGAAGTGCTGTAATAGTTT
The DNA here is from genome assembly GCF_051911475.1 of Siphateles boraxobius. Classification (NCBI taxonomy): domain Eukaryota; kingdom Metazoa; phylum Chordata; class Actinopteri; order Cypriniformes; family Leuciscidae; genus Siphateles; species Siphateles boraxobius. The sequence goes on from NW_027508867.1 coordinate 68,963, forward strand.
GATTCAGCTTTTGCAAGTCAGGGGTATTGCAATGAGTCTCAAACTTTACAATATTCACACATTCATCTGCTTCAATTCAAAGTAGCTTAGAAATCTACAATTTTTCAATAATCTGCATCAATCGGTTTCAGAGACGGAGAGTGCCGTTACAACCCATCCCACTAAAGTAGAGGGAGTAATAGTGCAATGCTGATAGAAAACATGGACATCAGTTAATATGTTGTATACAAATTTACCGGTGTACATCGTCAATTTATGCCATCCCCATGACCACCCTAATTTCCTTTTAAGCATTTTAATAGGCTACTCAGAAGACATAAATATAGAAATGCACTACATATACACAACGCAGAGCAACCGGTTATAATTAGCTCCCCATGTTATATTGTAGGCTTATTTAGTTGCTAAAACAAAAAGTTTAGGCAAAAGTTTAAACTCCGGATTGGTAATTTTGTAGCCATGTTATAAGACTAATGTTCTTGTTTTACATTAAACAAAAAGGCTTGTATTAGTGATTATATGGGTTTTACTTGTACAATGAAAAACAGATGACAGTTTGCATATTTATACTTTGCTTATTAAAACTAAACCAACATACAAAGTTGAACTTCCACTTGACATCTGTACTGTATTTTTGTAAGCCTATGTGCTGAGATTCATCTAAAGTCAAATTTTGTTAGGCACTTTATTTATGCACTTCTTCGGGCTGTGTAATGAAGCTAAAATAACTTCTCACCTACAACTCCAGCGTCTGTTGTGCTCAAACATGCAGACAGACACAATAAAACGGCACTAAACGAGCAGTACACTCGAGCGGTCATCCTCTCGACCTGCAATCTCACAATCAACTCTGCAGGAAGATGTGCTGAATTAGCAGTGTTGGGAGTAACGCGTTACAAAAGTAATGCATTACAGTAACATATTACGTTTTGCTGTAACGCAGTAGTGTAAGGCATTACTAATCAATTTTCAGTAATATTTTACTCGGTACATGTTCGGTAAGGCTTGCGTTACAACAGACTTTTAGTTTTAATTGTAAAACAAACAAACAAACAAAAAAACCAGCAAGACCGCCAGACATTACGAATGAAAGATGCAAGTAGGCTAAATTAACTGTTCGTGGTCAGTCAATATCCGCGTGTGAGGTCCAAGTCTGTAATTAAAGACTAAATGGCAGCGTCTGATATATTTGTACAGCGATTTCTTTTTTACAGGAGTGCCGTGAGGTATGATTTCGGCCTCTGTGCTCACGCTGGCCAGTGGAAAAGCGGCTAATGGTGAAGATGGCATGATGAAGAAGACTATACATTCGCGAGATGGACGTATGAGCATTAGGCTATTCGTTCTGTTTTCTTTCTAAACAGTTAGGCTATGTTTATGTGGTATTTTTCATGTTTTCATCACGCAATCATGTTTTTGATGCCGTGGTGACGCGTTCATGTAAGGGCGGCGGCGCTGCCGATAAAGCACCTAAAAGCTGTCACAAAGAACCGGCAAAAGCAATGATTATGAATATGTCAAATATAGCAAGGAGACATGTTGATTGTTTATTAATAAAGTCAAGATGAAGTTGACGATGCTGACTCGCGATCTTCGCCGTAGTGAATGCACCAGAGAGAAATGCACATTTCATTTCATAAGCAGAGAGCAGTCTGTTTTCTTTCGTTTTGAATTGTTCTGTTTACAAGTAGACATTTCAATATAGATATATTTTTCAGGTCCGTACAATTAAAACAAAACGAAATTCACTTTAAAGAAAGGCTTCGTGTCTTCTGTGTAAGGTGTCTGTGAAAGTTTTAAAGCAGTCTTTTAGTGCCGCTTCAGAGCGGTCGCGTCCGTAACGGAGAACTGTCACGTCTGTAACATTATTTTTTCCTCATAAATGCGAACACGAAAAATAAAATAAAATGAATATTTTATGTTCTGTGGAGATCCAACCCTTCTTCATTAGATTTGCGCAGTGTAATTCACAGAATTACAACAACAAAAAATCGTTGCCTCCTAAAAGTTAAAGATTTTTTTTTGTCACACATGACTGTCGATTTCCCTAATATTAAATATAAAACGCATGTGTAGACTGATATTTTTCTAATGTCTGGACTCCTTTCTGGGAGGAGCCTATGGATAAACAGACGTTACAATATTTTGGTATTAATGCATTTTCTGAGAATTTATATAATTATATAAGTTAACTGCAAGTCTGCAAATGTCATGTCCATAACGCTGGAATTCCCAAATTTTAAATAATTTATCCTCAACTAGTTTTGTGGTGTAGGTCTACATATTTTATAATGTTAAGTTAACTTCAAATAATACTAATAGTAATTTAAAGATGTGGTAGCATTGGATCTGGACGGTATGGATAACGCTGTGAATTGGAAGGGGTGTGTCGCGATTCTGCAGGTTCGTGGATCTGAGTGTCGCGATTTCGGTTTCATATCGCATATCGTTACAGCTTTTTGAACGCGTTTTTAAAGTTCCAATTGGAGGCCCGCGTAACTCCAACCATAATGAAAATCACCTGCCTGTAGCTTTCTAATATAGCCTAATCTTGAAGACTTTGATTAGCTTGTTCAGGTGTGTTTGATTAGGGTTGGATGTCGTAATAATTGCCGTGATTAGGAGATGATTGAGCGTTTGTATGGCAACACTATCAATGCCGAATGATTCTGCATTGGTCAGGTGGTACAGGTCAGAGTTCTACCACAAGTTACAAGTTGGACTAAACTCCTACACCTAGTGATGGCAAAATGAGGCTTCCTGAACCACTGAGACCTCACAGACCATTGCTTCACCCAAAGGTTCATTACTCGAAGCTTCATTCAGCATTGCTCACTAGTGACACCTAGCTACTGTGCAAAGAAATAGCAGACCAATTAATTCATTCTGAAACAATGACCTGAGCAGACTTATGATGTCAGTATACCCCCCTGTTCTGTTTTATTTATTTATTTTCTTCTCACTGTTAATGTCTGTAACCTTTCATTTGCAATAATAAAAATACCTGAGCAGACATTTGTCCATTGCCTGGGTATAAAATAAAATATGTATATTTCTCTGTCTGAATTTACTTCTGCAGAGACAACTGTCTCTCTCACACACACACACACACACACACACACACACACACACACACACACACACACACACACACACACACACACACACACACACACACACAGTTAATTAATTATTCATAAATGGTTTGGATAGTGACAGTATGAACAACAAAAGTGACACTGTGTTGAGTGCAGTGCTTATGGTGGAGGGAGTGTAATAAAGTAAAGTGCAACAGAAAAGTGTGGGGTGGTAAAGGTTAAGAATTGTTTCTGGTGATTTTGTGCATTAAACTGTTACTATTTTTGTGCAGTGTTGTGCTTATGGGACTGGGGACGTAGAGGAACGAAGGAAGGATTAAAAATTATTTTTATTGAGGAACAGAATTTTTTCAAGTGTGTTGGGGCTTAGACGATTCCTCTTCTTGGACAGAACCTCTCCAGCCTTGGAAAAGATCCTTTCACATGGAACAGAGGATGCGGGGGAACATAAAAATGCCAGGGCCAGATGGTATAAATGAGGATACTGATGTTTATGTTGAGCCCAATATACCAGTGGATCCTCAGATCTTGTGAGATTCACTTCAGATAAATATCGGTCCACTTCTACAGTAGCATCTGCTGTTGCACTTGAGCTCCTTCTACCTTGTTCAACCGTGCTATCCAGCAGATGCCAAAGGTCACCTAATAATAGAGTTACAAAGAAAAAATACTCCATTAACAATGGTTCACATTACTAAATCACTAATGTGAACATTCACACAACAAACACATATAGTACTTACTGTTGTCTGTGGATTGGCCTGCTTCTGAAGAGGCTGGCAGCTGAGTTGGGGATATATTGGTGGAATGCAGAATGGAGACCAGAACTTCTGATTACAGTAGCGCATTCAGATTTTAATCTTGATATGCCTTCTTGCAGTTTCCCTTGACTTAAGAATCCCAGTTTTTTGAATCTGGGATCCAATAACGTGGGTATGGTCATCACACTTATTGATTCTAAATGTACTGCTTGTTCCCTGACCCTCCGTACAAGGCTGTCACCCAGCTGCCTTGCTGGATTGGACTTGAGGCCTTCTAGCTTACTCGTTACAGCGTGATTAAGCATCTTCATCAAAGGAATCACTTTGGAGGCAGACACCCTTTTCTCTCCTGAAAGCTCTACTGTAGCCTGGCGGAAAGGGGCAAGAACATGTAAAGCATCCTGGACTGCCTCATACTCCAGGGCTGTAGGAGGGGTGATGTCGGTCTTTAGAGAGGCCAGGGCTGCCCCCACTGGCTCTCTCAGCTGATAGAGACGTCCCAGCATGTTGTAAGTGCTGTTCCAGCGAGTTTCCACTTCAATTATCATTTTCAGAACTGGTCTCCCCATCTGCTCCTGTACTTGGGCCAGTCTCTCTTTTGCTGTAGTGCTTGTTCGGAAATAGGTCACAAGTTTCCTACATTTGGTTCGAATGTCGTTGAAGCTACTGATGTCATCAAAAGATTTCCCCACAATAAGGTTTAGTGCATGTGCAATGCATACCGCATGCCTAACATTCAGTGATCGTACACATGCTATCATGTTGGCTGCTGCATCAGTTACCAGGCACTTAACTTTATCCTTTATGCCCCACTCCTCCATGAGCTTGATATGTCCAGTAGCCAAGTTCTCAGCAGTATGGCTCTTAGGGAAATGCTGTACACCTAGTAAAATAGTGCAGAGCTTGTCATTGTCTATAAAATGGCAAGTCACTGCTAGGTAGGCATCCATGTTTAGCGATGTCCACATGTCAGAGGTAAGGCTTATAGCCTGAACGTTCTGCAACTGCTCTCTTGCCTTCTCCTTAGCCTCCTTGTACTTATGATCAACCATGACCTTCAAAGCCTGTGGTTAGAAATAAATGCAGTTACTCTTACTTTTAACTTCTTAAATAATGATGAACCACTTTATTAATCACATACCTTTCTAGTTGGGATCACGTAAGTGGGATCCAACACATGCAGGAGCTCCCTAAATCCATCATCATCCACAATGGAAAAGGGTTGGGAGTCCTTGATGACCATGTTCACCAGGGCCTCATTCACCATTTCTTTTTTGGAATCTATAATAAAATAAAATGAAGGTGTATTGTAGGAGCCTAAAACATTATTTAAATAATGTTTTTTTAATGATTATTATCAATTACTTTGACTACTGTGTGGATTGTTAGTAGTCTGTGCATGCTCGTGCAGTGCTCGATAATGCCTGAGCATGGAGGACGTGTTATTGCTGTATGTCAGCTCCTTTAGGCACAGCAAGCATTTCACCTTGAAACATAAATGAATAGACATTAAATATAATACAGCCATATAGTGAGGATTATTATATAAAGACAGTAAAATAATAATAATAACAATAATAATACAAATTGTGTTTGTACCTTATTGTGAGCAACCATTTAAAAAAACTCCCAGACAGGGGAGGATTTCCTCTTTCTTGCTGGCTCCATTACAAGGAAAAAGGAAGAGGTCACAAAAAGCAAACAATTCCAAAAGGGCAATCCAAATCAAAAAGCAGTCCAGTCCAAATCCAAAAATCCAAAGCAATCCAAATAATCTTATCTAATTAATATAACAATACTATAATATAGCTACTATAATTAATACTAACAATATACTATAACTAATCTAACCTGATATAATGTAATAATATACAGCCCTAACACATATATTGCACAATAACGACGATGAAACAACTCTCTAACTCCAACTCTCTAACTCTAACTCTCTGACTCTCTGACACTACTACAACTGATTCTACTACTCCTGCAACACCCACAAGGAGGCGCGAGTTTCGAACCCCCTTTATCCGGAAACGACACCCAGACCGAACCGATGACGTATCCACACAAACCGAGGCCTCGTTTGTCATTAGTCACGTGATTTTCACGTTAACAACACAAGCCTCGAATCGCGGCTTCATCTGGCACGCCCATTTTTGCTCGACACAAGATCCGACGCCTCGCTTCAAATCTCACATCACTACCTACACCTAAACTCTCCAGGAAATGGATCTCTACTGGAGGCTGGCATAAATCTGCATAGAACATCAAGAGACACAGCACAGACACAGTAGCCTGGGAAAACCCAGATGAACTTCCGGCAAATTTAGATTTGCTCTGCAAGTTAGTCTGGCGAAGAGTCCATTCAGGCTCATTTCCATTATTTCCAAATCGAGGCAGCAATCACAAACGTTGAGGCGGGCTTTACAAGATGACGATCGATCTGATTGGTTTTAAGGTCTATCCAATTGCGCCCAGAGGCATTTGAGCGACGTCCCTTTGGAAGTGAGCTGTCAATGAACTTTCTCCAGACCCTAACTCAGTTACGACTGAGAAGGGTCTGGTTTTAACCAGGCTATTTACACAGGGGCATGTCTAGAATTTGAATCTGAATTTTTTAGTCACTGACAACAATGTTTCCAGCCACTATAGTGAATATAATTTAATGATGGATGGTTTCATATGGATTACACAATCAGAGAATACTTGTTCACTCAAGCTTTCTATAGACATATTTCTCATCGTGACTGAGGCAAGTAGCCTATAGAGATTGCTAATGTGTCATCATCATGACGTATTAACAGTGGTGAACGCAAAGCATTTTGGGAATCCGCGGATTGCATGGAGGGAAGAACGCAGTGTTCAAGATGCCGTCTACCTGCTGTGTTATAAACTGCAATAACTGCACAGCCAACTTAATGCAAACTTAAAGATTGTTAAATGTTACTTCTCACATGTAATGATTTTTAGCCATCGCTTTAAATAAAATAAACAAAGACTGAATGAAATTCTGCCTCCTTTATCTGTATTAAGGAAGAATTGTGCACTTACATGCACTTCATGACGCACACGTACATTTGTGAATACGCTGAAGGTTTCTCCTTCTCTCCCTCTCTGCCGTGCGCGCGCTACACGGTTTGGAGCTCGCGAGCTCTAGATTCCGGGAGATTTGAACTAATTTGCGGGCATCAGGGAGACGCTATCAATATGCGGGAGACTCCCAGAACTTCAGGCTGTCTGCAAAAGCACCACAACCCAGCCTGCTGCATTTTGTAGGATTATATTCTGTTTTTCACGCTAATTTTTCATTATTTTCATGCCAGAACACAAGCCTGCAATGCCAGCCCATGTAAACGAGAAAAACATACCCATAATTCAGTGTGTTCTGATGACGTTGCCGCCCAGTTGGTCGCATTTCTTAGCGATCTCTATAGAGTTTTGGTTCGTTTCTGTGACTCGCTCCAGTTCACGGAGTCCGAGGCGGCAGAAAGCGCACCCTGTTTGTTTTCTCTGTTTTACAAAAGCGCAACATTTAATTGTTATTGTGAGTGCACTTAAATAAAAGTTTGTTTGCGTTTGTCGAATGTTAATTTAACATGCCAGAATTCAAATCCGATTGTAGAAGAATTCGTAGCGCCACTCGGCCAGGTGTGCCAAAATATGTATTTATAAACTTCAATATTTCATACAAAACAATCACAAAACGCTTTGTGACATTTTGAAAAACAGTGCTTGGATTAAGGCCACTGCAAATAGGATCGTAACTTAAACCCATCCCCCCCTGCAAATCGCACCCTGGGTGTGAGCGATGGAATGTTTAGGAGAACTACCTTTAGAAATTGTTTTTGTTCACTAATTATGAGGTTTTCCGGTTTAATCACGATCAGATTTTTTTCTAGATCCTACAGTAAATGCATTGTTTGACGTCACTTATCGAGAAATTGGCACATTTTATATAATGTAATACACTCGCACTTCTATCAATTAAGTGGGTAGAACAAAGACTGTGATTTGAGCTTTGACTTCCTAGTCATATGGTGCTGTAAGGGTCAAACAGGTCAATTTAGCTCAAAGGGAATAATGAATTAATTCATAGGGCGGCCGAGCAATTATAAATATCCAAACTATAGTGAAAACACTATTTATTAGCAAGGTAACTTAGATCAGCAGTTTAAGACTTTAAATTCGTAAGCACATAACACAAGAACACTTCTCTTTAAAATACAGACAAGTTTTTATTGATTACCCTAACAGATAAAACTGATATCTAACACAAACACATGCTCACACACATTCATATGAGTTACAGAAAGAAAGAGAGTGAAAGAATGAGTTGATGAAATCCCAAGGTTCTAGAATTATATGCACTTATAAGACATGACCTGAACGAACCATCAATCATTAATTTAACCCAAACACGTGGTGTGTTGGCGGTTGGATGGAAAGTCTTTGAAGTTGGAAGCGGGCTTTGCAGTCAAATCGTTGACCGAAACTTTACAGCAAAACTTAACTTAGAACCGAGACTCTCAACGGAACAGAAAACAAACTAAGTAAGAGAAAGAAAAGTGAGACGAGCTTGAATGTTCACGTTCGATGGCTTGAATGAAGCTATTTAACCTATGTTCTTCTGATCTTGATTTGGGTTATTGCGTCTGCTCGCCGAAAAAAAAGTTTACTCGTCTGGCTGGTCTAAAATGTCATGGCTACTCTAATTTGTTCGTGTCCTAAGATTTTAAACTCAAATGTTTGTCCAGCCTCCTGGATGAGTTCTGACCAATCAGACACTGCCTTTAGATTAGAGGTGGCTGTTATTTCTGCTCTCGTCGTAATTTAGTCATGCGTTATCTCTGTGATCTCTTTCCAACTCTAGCAGAGAGTACAGAGTACAGTTTAGACATGATTCCTATTATCTGATAAGACAAATATGACCCAGAAGGAATTTGCAGAGAGTTGTGTGTTCTTGCTGAGAAGGAGAAATAAACCCTTTTAATCCTATATATTCGTTTGTGCTCTCAAACGCTCCGGTGCGTTGATCATTGTAGCCAATCGTAGACATATCCGATGAGCTCATGAACACAATGGCCAATCAGAGGTGTTTATGATTCTGCTCAACAGTGCTCAAAGCGTCACATTTTTTAAATTTCAGTACCGACTGTGAAGACGATGCTGAACTAGAAGTCTTCTAAGCACCCCCAACCTTGTGCCAGGCTAGGCCTTGACTTCCATTCACCAAAGATCCTCTGACTCCTACTGGTTCTCTCTCATCAAGACAACATCAGCAAAGATCAACTGGAGCCCTCAACAAACTGCATCAGGACAGTTTAATTCAAAAGGGGAAGGCATGCAAGAATCAAACTTAAGTCTCATTATTTGATACATTATGTATCCTTACCCATTTTAAAGAAGGGCGTGTTAGAACTAAACTGATGGTTTGCTCAAGGCTGCTGATCTGCTGAATTTTAAGCAATGCTATAACTTCTTGCTTTCCTGTATTCTGCTTCAGCTCTCTTTCCCTAGGTAAACATGTATGCATGCATGTATGTGTACGTTAGAGTATGTTTAGTCTACTTAAAGTCTTGTTCATGTCACACGTAAAGTTTTCCATGTTTCATGCTCACATACTGGAGTCCCTAATCGTGCAGATTTGGCCTAACGTTGAGAGCGTTCCTCCTTTAGCTAGGCTAATCTCTTTGAAGCTTGCACGGCCATAAAGTACTTGTCTGTATGAACATATCATACCATCCCAAAACAATTTCTGACGGACCAATCGAACATTGTTCAACGACAACCAATATATGTGACCACTATGCTTTGTAGCAAATGCTTCAGAATGCAGCAGAAGACTATTGGTCTATAGGCAATACTGGTTGAAACTCTTCATATCCTGATAGCAATCAATATTAGAAGTGTTCTAAATAGTAAAATGTACATACCTTCTGTAAAGGTCTCAGGACCCAAAAAAAAAAAAAAGTCAGTCCAATCATTTCATTCGGATTCAGATTTGGATTTATTCGTTTTCATGTCAACGCCATTAACGCCGAAATGAATCTGGATTAGTCAGATAGTACAACTAGAGCACTGTAAGATGTTTACGTTCATTATCACTTTTAATGTTATGCGTTTTGAGACATGAGGCAATTTAACAGTCTTTCATCTCATGACACTTTGTAGACTCTGCTTTGTGCATTCATGCGTTTTGAAGGAGGCATGGCTTTGGATGCATTCAAAGCTAGCTTAATATTGCTAGCCTCTCTGAAACCGTTTTGAATGTGTTTGGGTCTTCAGGAGGGGAACTTACACATTCCTAAAGCAGGAATTCCAATGAGCCATTATGTAAGAGAACAGCCATTATTGTAAGAGAACAGCCATTATGTGAGAGAACAGCCATTATGTGAGAGAACAGCCAAACTAACGCTGGCACACAAAAAACACCAACTTTATCACACTTAAAGAAATATAAAAGAGAAAGTAGTCTTACAAGTGTGAGATTTATTTGGTGATAACAGGGAAAATATACCATACATCCAATGGTTAAATCAGCACAGTTACCTGCATGCATTGCCACATTACTTATGACCTGAACATTGGCCATAAGGGTTAGTTTGGCGACAGTTTTCAGCACACACTGGAGGCTTCGGGGGTTCGGCTCCAGGCCTCCCTGGTCGCTTCGGGGGTTCGGCTCCAGGCCTCCCTGGAGGCATCGGGGGTTCGGCTCCAGGCCTCCCTGGAGCCATCGGGGGTCCGGCTCCAGGCCTCCCTGGAGCCATCGGGGGCCCGGCTCCAGGCCTCCCTGGAGCCATCGGGGGCCCGGCTCCAGGCCTCCCTGGAGGCATCGGGGGTCCGGCTCCAGGCCTCCCTGGAGGCTTCGGGGGTCCGGCTCCAGGCCTCCCTGGAGGCTTCGGGGGTCCGGCTCCAGGCCTCCCTGGAGGCTTCGGGGGTCCGGCTCCAGGCCTCCCTGGAGGCTTCGGGGGTTCGGCTCCAGGCCTCCCTGGAGGCTTCGGGGGTTCGGCTCCTGGCCTCCCTGGAGGCTTCGGGGGTTCGGCTGCAGGGTTAACCAGAGGTTCAGTTGAAGGCGGCTCTGGCAGTTCGGTGGAGGGCTCCGGTTCAGGCTCAAGCAGTTCAGTGGAAGGCTTCGGGGGTTCGGCTCCAGGCCTCCCTGGAGGCATTGGGGGTTCAGCTCCAGGCCTCCCTGGAGGCTTCGGGGGTTCCCTCCCTGGAGGCATCGGGGGTTCGGCTCCAGGCCTCCCTCCCTGGAGGCATCGGGGGTTCGGCTCCAGGCCTCCCTGGAGGCATCGGGGGTTCGGCTCCAGGCCTCCCTGGAGGCATCGGGGGTTCGGCTCCAGGCCTCCCTGGAGGCATCGGGGGTTCGGCTCCAGGCCTCCCTGGAGGCATCGGGGGTTCGGCTCCAGGCCTCCCTGGAGGCATCGGGGGTTCGGCTCCAGGCCTCCCTGGAGGCATCGGGGGTTCGGCTCCAGGCCTCCCTGGAGGCATCGGGGGTTCGGCTCCAGGCCTCCCTGGAGGCATCGGGGGTTCGGCTCCAGGCCTCCCTGGAGGCATCGGGGGTTCGGCTCCAGGCCTCCCTGGAGGCATCGGGGGTTCGGCTCCAGGCCTCCCTGGAGGCATCGGGGGTTCGGCTCCAGGCCTCCCTGGAGGCATCGGGGGTTCGGCTCCAGGCCTCCCTGGAGGCATCGGGGGTTCGGCTCCAGGCCTCCCTGGAGGCATCGGGGGTTCGGCTCCAGGCCTCCCTGGAGGCATCGGGGGTTCGGCTCCAGGCCTCCCTGGAGGCATCGGGGGTTCGGCTCCAGGCCTCCCTGGAGGCATCGGGGGTTCGGCTCCAGGCCTCCCTGGAGGCATCGGGGGTTCGGCTCCAGGCCTCTCTGGAAGCTTTGGGCGTTCGCTCCCTGGAGGCTTCGGGGGTTCGGCTCCAGGCCACCCTGGAGGCTTCGGGGGTTCGGCTCCAGGCCTCCCTGGAGGCTTCGGGGGTTCGGCTCCAGGCCTCCCTGGAGGCTTCGGGGGTTCGGCTCCAGGCCTCCCTGGAGGCTTCGGGGGTTCGGCTCCAGGCCTCCCTGGAGGATTCGGGGGTTCGGCTCCAGGCCTCCCTGGTTTGGCTGCAGGCTTCACCGGAGGTTCAGTTGCAGGCGGCTCTGGCAGTTCGGTGGAGGGCTCCGGTTCAGGCTCAAGCAGTTCAGTGGAAGGCTTTGGGGGTTCGGCTCCAGGCCTCCCTGGAGGCATTGGGGGTTCAGCTCCAGGCCTCCCTGGAGGCTTCAGAGGTTCGGCTCCAGACCTCCCTGGAGGCATCGGGGGTTCGGCTCCAGGCCTCCCTGGAGGCTTCACTGGAGGCTTCGGGGGTTCGGCTGCAGGCTTCACTGGAGAGATACAGATTAGTCGATCCATTTAGTGGCATTCAGTCTCAGATACAGCACAAAAACCAAATTGCAAGTTTTACTCCGTATTAATCTTCTGTTAATTTTGTAAAGCCATCTTGTGCTTGAAACCATGCTAGTTGGCTAAATACTTTACATTGAGAACGACTTATTAGAAAACAAGACAAACTGAAATAACGAGGAAGCTGAGCCAAACACTAATACAACACACACCTGCAAATGGAGCCATACACTGATGTCCACAACCATTGCTGCAGCATTTCTCATTGTTCGGACAGTCACTGTCATAGCAACACATCTCGGCACACATTCCTGGTCCAAAATTTGTGCTTGGACACTCTCCTGGCTTTGCTGTTATACAGACACATGACAGAAACCACATCAATGAATGTCTCATTCACTGTATGAAAAAAAAAAGAAAGTTGTCATAAGATGATAGTAGGAGGTTTTACCGGAATATTCAGTCTATCTACTTCATAGTTTCACGTTTAGTTCAATGTGTTGCTTGCGGTTTCTTTGCAATTATTTGTGAAACTTACTAGCAATTTCTGAGTCAAAACGTTTTTTCAGTGTTTTTGGAAGGCGTGTAGCATCCATCATTAATAAAAACTCACTGAAAACAGGCGGCACACACACGGGGCCACAGGGAAATTTACAGCATTTGTGTCCTCCAAAGCAGTCTCTATCAGAAGTGCATCCGCGACGGGACGGCTCGACCGTCAGCGTCGCCGGACACTGACCGGACACTGCAGAAGAGGATTCAAGAGGATCATTTGTGTAGACCAGGAAGTGCTGTAATAGTTTGATTCAGCTTTTGCAAGTCAGGGGTATTGCAATGAGTCTCAAACTTTACAATATTCACACATTCATCTGCTTCAATTCAAAGTAGCTTAGAAATCTACAATTTTTCAATAATCTGCATCAATCGGTTTCAGAGACGGAGAGTGCTGTTACAACCCATCCCACTAAAGTAGAGGGAGTAATAGTGCAATGCTGATAGAAAACATGGACATCAGTTAATATGTTGTATACAAATTTACCGGTGTACATCATCAATTTATGCCATCCCCATGACCACCCTAATTTCCTTTTAAGCATTTTAATAGGCTACTCAGAAGACATAAATATAGAAATGCACTACATATACACAACGCAGAGCAACCGGTTATAATTAGCTCCCCATGTTATATTGTAGGCTTATTTAGTTGCTAAAACAAAAAGTTTAGGCAAAAGTTTAAACTCCGGATTGGTAATTTTGTAGCCATGTTATAAGACTAATGTTCTTGTTTTACATTAAACAAAAAGGCTTATATTAGTGATTATATGGGTTTTACTTGTACAATGAAAAACAGATGACAGTTTGCATATTTATACTTTGCTTATTAAAACTAAACCAACATACAAAGTTGAACTTCCACTTGACATCTGTACTGTATTTTGTAAGCCTATGTGCTGAGATTCATCTAAAGTCAAATTTTGTTAGGCACTTCATTTATGCACTTCTTCGGGCTGTGTAATGAAGCTAAAATAACTTCTCACCTACAACTCCAGCGTCTGTTGTGCTCAAACATGCAGACAGACACAATAAAACGGCACTAAACGAGCAGTACACTCGAGCGGTCATCCTCTCGACCTGCAATCTCACAATCAACTCTGCAGGAAGATGTGCTGAATTAGTGAGTCAGGAGGGGCAGACAGCGAGGAACACAAACCTACAAAGAAAAACCCCGTTGCTGAGTCCCACAAACACAAAAAAAAAACGCTGTCAAAGCAGTTTAAAGTGCTTTTTGAACGCGTTTTTAAAGTTCCAATTGGAGGCCCGTGTAACTCCAACCATAATGAAAATCACCTGCCTGTAGCTTTCTAATATAGCCTAATCTTGAAGACTTTGATTAGCTTGTTCAGGTGTGTTTGATTAGGGTTGGATGTTGTAATAATTGCCGTGATTAGGAGATGATTGAGCGTTTGTATGGCAACACTATCAATGCCGAATGATTCTGCATTGGTCAGGTGGTACAAGTCAGAGTTCTACCACAAGTTACAAGTTGGACTAAACTCCTACACCTTGGGTGCTTCTCATTTCTTATGTGTGCATCCTCGTTTCCTTTCCTCGCCTCCTTTCCTAGCGCCTCAGCTCCTCCCCTTGTAGGATGTGAGGGAAGGACGCAAGGAAAGAAAGTGAGGACGGAGGAATTGAATGAAAGCTTTTTTTATACATTGGAATACTTGATCACTCGAGCGTCACTTCATAGCGTCATCAGCAGCGCTCAAAGGATCTGCCCTTATGTTGTTGAAGTTTTTTTATTTAAGAAATGCATAATGAATAATAATAAAGCAAGATACCCTGTTGAAATATGTGAGATGTGTAGTTTATATAAACAGCAAGGGTAACGTATAAATTCAAATTATTGTGACCGATGTGAAGGGGAAGGAGAATGTATACGTGCGTCACGTTTAGTCAATAAAACACTTCCGCATAGGATACACATGTGTATCCTCGCTCATTACTCCTCTGAAAGCCTCCTCACTCCTCGATCCTCGACTCCTCGCAGTGCAATTAGAGATTTGAGATGTCCTTCAAGATGGCTGTGCTTGATTGGTTTCCGGGTCATAGGATGGAGGACAGAGGAGCGAGGAGACGAGGAGGGATATTGAGAAGCACCCCTAGTGATGGCAAAATGAGGCTTCCTGAACCACTGAGACCTCACAGACCATTGCTTCACCCAAAGGTTCATTACTCGAAGCTTCATTCAGCATTGCTCACTAGTGACACCTAGCTACTGTGCAAATAAATAGCAGACCAATTAATTCATTCTGAAACAATGACCTGAGCAGACTTATGATGTCAGTATACCCCCCTGTTCTGTTTTATTTATTTATTTTCTTCTCACTGTTAATGTCTGTAACCTTTCATTTGCAATAATAAAAATACCTGAGCAGACATTTGTCCATTGCCTGGGTATAAAATAAAATATGTATATTTCTCTGTCTGAATTTACTTCTGCAGAGACAACTGTCTCTCACACACACACACACACACACACACACACACACACACACACACACACACACACACACACACACACACACACACACACAGTTAATTAATTATTCATAAATGGTTTGGATAGTGACAGTATGAACAACAAAAGTGACACTGTTTTGAGTGCAGTGCTTATGGTGGAGGGAGTGTAATAAAGTAAAGTGCAACAGAAAAGTGTGGGGTGGTAAAGGTTAAGAATTGTTTCTGGTGATTTTGTGCATTGAACTGTTACTATTTTTGTGCAGTGTTGTGCTTATGGGACTGGGGACGTAGAGGAACGAAGGAAGGATTAAAAATTATTTTTATTGAGGAACAGAATTTTTTCAAGTGTGTTGGGGCTTAGACGATTCCTCTTCTTGGACAGAACCTCTCCAGCCTTGGAAAAGATCCTTTCACATGGAACAGAGGATGCGGGGGAACATAAAAATGCCAGGGCCAGATGGTATAAATGAGGATACTGATGTTTATGTTGAGCCCAATATACCAGTGGATCCTCAGATCTTGTGAGATTCACTTCAGATAAATATCGGTCCACTTCTACAGTAGCATCTGCTGTTGCACTTGAGCTCCTTCTACCGTGTTCAACCGTGCTATCCAGCAGATGCCAAAGGTCACCTAATAATAGAGGTACAAAGAAAAAATACTCCATTAACAATGGTTCACATTACTAAATCACTAATGTGAACATTCACACAACAAACACATATAGTACTTACTGTTGTCTGTGGATTGGCCTGCTTCTGAAGAGGCTGGCAGCTGAGTTGGGGGTATATTGGTGGAAGCAGAATGGAGAGCAGAACTTCTGATTACAGTAGCGCATTCAGATTTTAATCTTGATATGCCTTCTTGCAGTTTCCCTTGACTTAAGAATCCCAGTTTTTTGAATCTGGGATCCAATAACGTGGGTATGGTCATCACACTTATTGATTCTAAATGTACTGCTTGTTCCCTGACCCTCCGTACAAGGCTGTCACCCAGCTGCCTTGCCGGATTGGACTTGAGGCCCTCTAGCTTACTCGTTACAGCGTGATTAAGCATCTTCATCAAAGGAATCACTTTGCAGGCAGACACCCTTTTCTCTCCTGAAAGCTCTACTGTAGCCTGGCGGAAAGGGGCAAGAACATGTAAAGCATCCTGGACTGCCTCATACTCCAGGGCTGTAGGAGGGGTGATGTCGGTCTTTAGAGAGGCCAGGGCTGCCCCCACTGGCTCTCTCAGCTGATAGAGACGTTCCAGCATGTTGTAAGTGCTGTTCCAGCGAGTGTCCACTTCAATTATCATTTTCAGAACTGGTCTCCCCATCTGCTCCTGTACTTGGGCCAGTCTCTCTTTTGCTGTAGTTCTTGTTCGGAAATAGGTCACAAGTTTCCTACATTTGGTTCGAATGTCGTTGAAGCTACTGATGTCATCAAAAGATTTCCCCACAATAAGGTTTAGTGCATGTGCAATGCATACCGCATGCCTAACATTCAGTGATCGTACACATGCTATCATGTTGGCTGCTGCATCAGTTACCAGGCACTTAACTTTATCCTTTATGCCCCACTCCTCCATGAGCTTGATATATCCAGTAGCCAATTTCTCAGCAGTATGGCTCTTAGGGAAATGCTGTACACCTAGTAAAATAGTGCAGAGCTTGTCATTGTCAATAAAATGGCAAGTCACTGCTAGGTAGGCATCCATGTTTAGCGATGTCCACATGTCAGAGGTAAGGCTTATAGCCTGAACGTTCTGCAACTGCTCTCTTGCCTTCTCCTTAGCCTCCTTGTACTTATGATCAACCATGACCTTCAAAGCCTGTGGATAGAAATAAATGCAGTTACTCTTACTTTTAACTTCTTAAATAATGATGAACCACTTTATTAATCACATACCTTTCTAGTTGGGATCACGTAAGTGGGATCCAACACATGCAGGAGCTCCCTAAATCCATCATTATCCACAATGGAAAAGGGTTGGGAGTCCTTGATGACCATGTTCACCAGGGCCTCATTCACCATTTCTTTTTTGGAATCTATAATAAAATAAAATGCAGGTGTATTGTAGGAGCCTAAAACATTATTTAAATAATGTTTTTTAATGATTATTATCAATTACTTTGACTACTGTGTGGATTGTTAGTAGTCTGTGCATGCTCGTGCAGTGCTTGATAATGCCTGAGCATGGAGGACGTGTTATTGCTGTATGTCAGCTCCTTTAGGCACAGCAAGCATTTCACCTTGAAACATAAATTAATAGACATTAAATATAATACAGCCATATAGTGAGGATTATTATATAAAGACAGTAAAATAATAATAATAACAATATTAATACAAATTGTGTTTGTACCTTATTGTGAGCAACCATTTCAAAAAACTCCCAGACAGGGGAGGATTTCCTCTTTCTTGCTGGCTCCATTAAAGGAAAAAGGAAGAGGTCACAAAAAGCAAACAATTCCAAAAGGGCAATCCAAATCAAAAAGCAGTCCAGTCCAAATCCAAAAATCCAAAGCAATCCAAATAATCTTATCTGCCTCGAATCGCGGCTTCATCTGGCACGCCCATTTTTGCTCGACACAAGCTCCGACGCCTCGCTTCAAATGTCACATCACTACCTACACCTAAACTCTCCAGGAAATGGATCTCTACTGGAGGCTGGCATAAATCTGCATAGAACATCAAGAGACACAGCACAGACACAGTAGCCTGGGATAACCCAGACGAACTTCCGGCAAATTTAGATTTGCTCTGCAAGTTAGTCTGGCGAAGAGTCCATTCAAGCTCATTTCCAATATTTCCAAATCGAGGCAGCAATCACAAACGTTGAGGCGGGCTTTACAAGATGACGATCGATCTGATTGGTTTTAAGGTCTATCCAATTGCGCCCAGAGGCATTTGAGCGACGTCCCTTTGGAAGTGAGCTGTCAATGAACTTTCTCCAGACCCTAACTCAGTTACGACTGAGAAGGGTCTGGTTTTAACCAGGCTATTTACACAGGGGCATCTCTAGAATTTGAATCTGAAATTTTTAGTCACTGACAACAATGTTTCCAGCCACTATAGTGAATATAATTTAATGATGGATGGTTTCATATGGATTACACAATCAGAGAATACTTGTTCACTCAAGCTTTCTATAGACATATTTCTCATCGTGACTGAGGCAAGTAGCCTATAGAGATTGCTAATGTGTCGTCATCATGACGTATTAACAGTGGTGAACGCAAAGCATTTTGGGAATCCGCGGATTGCATGGAGGGAAGAACGCAGTGTTCAAGATGCCGTCTACCTGCTGTGTTATAAACTGCAATAACTACACAGCCAACTTAATGCAAACTTAAAGATTGTTTAATGTTACTTCTCACATGTAATGATTTTTAGCCATTGCTTTAAATAAAATAAACAAAGACTGAATGAAATTCTGCCTCCTTTATCTGTATTAAGGAAGAATTGTGCACTTACATGCACTTCATGACGCACACGTACATTTGTGAAAACGCTGAAGGTTTCTCCCTCTCTCCCTCTCTGCCGTGCGCGCGCTACACGGTTTGGAGCTCGCGAGCTCTAGATTCCGGGAGATTTGAACTAATTTGCGGGCATCAGGGAGCCGCTATCAATATGCGGGAGACTCCCAGAACTTCAGGCTGTCTGCAAAAGCACCACAACCCAGCCTGCTGCATTTTGTAGGATTATATTCTGTTTTTCACGCTAATTTTTCATTATTTTCATGCCAGAACACAAGCCTGCAATGCCAGCCCATGTAAACGAGAAAAACATACCCATAATTCAGTGTGTTCTGATGACGTTGCCGCCCAGTTGTTCACATTTCTTAGCGATCTCTATAGAGTTTTGGTTCGTTTCTGTGACTCGCTCCAGTTCACGGAGACCGAGGCGGCAGAAAGCGCACCCTGTTTGTTTTCTCTGTTTTACAAAAGCGCAACATTTAATTGTTATTGTGAGTGCACTTAAATAAAAGTTTGTTTGCGTTTGTCGAATGTTAATTTAACATGCCAGAATTAAAATCCGATAGTAGAAGAATTCGTAGCGCCACTCGGCCAGGTGTGCCAAAATATGTATTTATAAACTTTAATATTTCATACAAAACAATCACAAAACGCTTTGTGACATTTTGAAAATCTGTGCTTGGATTAAGGCCACTGCAAATAGGATCGTAACTTAAACCCATCCCCCCCTGCAAATCGCACCCTGGGTGTGAGCGATGGAATGTTTAGGAGAACTACCTTTAGAAATTGTTTTTGTTCACTAATTATGAGGTTTTCCGGTTTAATCACGATAAGATTTTTTTCTAGATCCTACAGTAAATGCATTGTTTGACTTCACTTATCGAGAAATTGGCACATTTTATATAATGTAATACACTCGCACTTCTATCAATTAAGTGGGTAGAACAAAGACTGTGATTTGAGCTTTGACTTCCTAGTCATATGGTGCTGTAAGGGTCAAACAGGTCAATTTAGCTCGAAGGGAATTATTAATTAATTCATAGGGCGGCCGAGCAATTATAAATATACAAACTATAGTGAAAACACTATTTATTAGCAAGGTAACTTAGATCAGCAGTTTAAGACATTAAATTCGTAAGCACATAACACAAGAACACTTCTCTTTAAAATACAGACAAGTTTTTATTGATTACCCTAACAGATAAAACTGATATCTAACACAAACACATGCTCACACACATTCATACGAGTTACAGAAAGAAAGAGAGTGAAAGAATGAATTGATGAAATCCCAAGGTTCTAGCATTATATGCACTTATAAGACATGACCTGAATGAACCATCAATCATTAATTTAACCCAAACACGTGGTGTGTTGGCGGTTGGATGGAAAGTCTTTGAAGTTGGAAGCGGGCTTTGCAGTCAAATCGTTGACCGAAACTTTACAGCAAAACTTAACTTAGAACCGAGACTCTCAATGGAACAGAAAACAAACTAAGTAAGAGAAAGAAAAGTGAGACGAGCTTGAATGTTCACGTTCGATGGCTTGAATGAAGCTGTTTAACCTATGTTCTTCTGATCTTGATTTGGGTTATTGCGTCTGCTCGCCTACAAGTTTACTCGTCTGGCTGGTCTAAAATGTCATGGCTACTCTAATGCTTTGTTCGTGTCCTAAGATTTTAAACTCAAATGTTTGTCCAGCCTCCTGGATGAGTTCTGACCAATTAGACACTGCCTTTAGATTAGAGGTGGCTGTTATTTCTGCTCTCGTCGTAATTTAGTCATGCGTTATCTCTGGGATCTCTTTCCAACTCTAGCAGAGAGTACAGAGAGTACAGTTTAGACATGATTCCTATTATCTGATAAGACAAATATGACCCAGAAGGAATTTGCAGAGAGTTGTGTGTTCTTGCTGAGAAGGAGAAATAAACCCTTTTAATCCTATATATTCTATATATAACCACTTGAGAAATGTATAAACTAGTGTTGTCAAAAGTACCGACTTGGGTACCAAGTTGGTGTGCTCTTAAACGCTCCGGTGCGTTGATCATTGTAGCCAATCGTAGACATATCCGATGAGCTCATGAACACAATGGCCAATCAGAGGTGTTTATGATTCTGCTCAACAGTGCTCAAAGCGTCACATTTTTTAAATTTCAGTACCGACTGTGAAGACGATGCTGAACTAGAAGTCTTCTAAGGACCCCCAACCTTGTGCCAGGCTAGGCCTTGACTTCCATTCACCAAAGATCCTCTGACTCCTACTGGTTCTCTCTCATCAAGACAACATCAGCAAAGATCAACTGGAGCCCTCAACAAACTGCATCAGGACAGTTTAATTCAAAAGGGCAAGGCAT
The DNA here is from genome assembly GCF_051911475.1 of Siphateles boraxobius. Lineage (NCBI taxonomy): Eukaryota > Metazoa > Chordata > Actinopteri > Cypriniformes > Leuciscidae > Siphateles > Siphateles boraxobius. The sequence goes on from NW_027508867.1 coordinate 90,050, forward strand.
GCAAGTATCAAACTTAAGTCTCATTATTTGATACATTATGTATCCTTACCCATTTTAAAGAAGGGCGTGTTAGAACTAAACTGATGGTTTGCTCAAGTCTGCTAATCTGCTGAATTTTAAGCAATGCTATAACTTCTTGCTTTCCTGTATTCTGCTTCAGTTCTCTTTCCCTAGGTAAACATGTATGCATGCATGTATGTGTACGTTAGAGTATGTTTAGTCTACTTAAAGTCTTGTTCATGTCACACGTAAAGTTGTCCATGTTTCATGCTCACATACTGGAGTCCCTAATCGTGCAGATTTTGCCTAACGTTGAGAGCGTTCCTCCTTTAGCTAGGCTATTCTCTTTGAAGCTTGCACGGCCATAAAGTACTTGTCTGTATGCACATATCATACCATCCCAAAACAATTTCTGACGGACCAATCGAACATTGTTCAACGACAACCAATATATGTGACCACTATACTTTGTAGCAAATGCTTCAGAATGCAGCAGAAGACTATTGGTCTATAGGCAATACTGGTTGAAACTCTTCATATCCTGATAGCAATCAATATTAGAAGTGTTCTAAATGGTAAAATGAACATACCTTCTGTAAAGGTCTCAGGACCCCAAAAAAAAAAAAAAAGTCAGTCCAATCGTTGCATTCGTATTCAGATTTGGATTTATTCGTTTTCATGTCAACACCATTAACGCCGAAATGAATCTGGATTAGTCAGATGGTGCAACTAGAGCACTGTAAGATGTTTACGTTCATTATCACTGTAATGTTAAGCGTTTTGAGACATGAGGAAATTTAACAGTCTTTCATCTCATGACACTTTGTAGACTCTGCTTTGTGCATTCATGCGTTTTGAAGGAGGCATAGCTTTGGATGCATTCAAAGCTAGCTTAATATTGCTAGCCTCTCTGAAACCGTTTTGAATGTGTTTGGGTCTTCAGGAGGGGAACTTACACATTCCTAAAGCAGGAATTCCAATGAGCCATTATGTGAGAGAACAGCCATTATGTGAGAGAACAGCCATTATGTGAGAGAACAGCCATTATGTGAGAGAACAGCCATTATGTGAGAGAACAGCCATTATGTGAGAGAACAGCCAAACTAACGCTGGCACACAAAAAACACCAACTTTGTTATCACACTTAAAGAAATATAAAAGAGAAAGTAGTCTTACAAGTGTGAGATTTATTTGGTGATAACAGGGAAAATATACCATACATCCAATGGTTAAATCAGCACAGTTACCTGCATGCATAGCCACATTACTTATGACCTGAACATTGGCCATAAGGGTTAGTTTGGCGACAGTTTTCAGCACACACTGGAGGCTTCGGGGGTTCGGCTCCAGGCCTCCCTGGTCGCTTCGGGGGTTCGGCTCCAGGCCTCCCTGGAGGCATCGGGGGTCCGGCTCCAGGCCTCCCTGGAGGCATCGGGGGTCCGGCTCCAGGCCTCCCTGGAGGCATCGGGGGTCCGGCTCCAGGCCTCCCTGGAGGCATCGGGGGTCCGGCTCCAGGCCTCCCTGGAGGCATCGGGGGTCCGGCTCCAGGCCTCCCTGGAGGCATCGGGGGTCCGGCTCCAGGCCTCCCTGGAGGCATCGGGGGTCCGGCTCCAGGCCTCCCTGGAGGCATCGGGGGTTCGGCTGTAGGCTTAACCGGAGGTTCAGTTGCAGGCGGCTCTGGCAGTTCGGTGGAGGGCTCCGGCAGTTCGACGGAAGGCTCCGGTTCAGGCTCAAGCAGTTCAGTGGAAGGCTTCGGGGGTTCGGCTCCAGGCCTCCCTGGAGGCATTGGGGGTTCGGCTCCAGGCCTCCCTGGAGGCTTCGGGGGTTCGGCTCCAGGCCTCCCTGGAGGCTTCGGGGGTTCGGCTCCAGGCCTCCCTGGAGGCTTCGGGGGTTCGGCTCCAGGCCTCCCTGGAGGCTTTGGGGGTTCGGCTCCAGGCCTCCCTGGAGGCTTCGGGGGTTCGGCTCCAGGCCTCCCTGGAGGCTTCGGGGGTTCGGCTCCAGGCCTCCCTGGAGGCTTCGGGGGTTCGCTCCCTGGAGGCTTCGGGGGTTCGGCTCCAGGCCTTCCTGGAGGCTTCGGGGGTTCAGCTCCAGGCCACCCTGGAGGCTTCGGGGGTTCAGCTCCAGGCCACCCTGGAGGCTTCGGGGGTTCAGCTCCAGGCCACCCTGGAGGCTTCGGGGGTTCAGCTCCAGGCCACCCTGGAGGCTTCGGGGGTTCAGCTCCAGGCCTCCCTGGAGGCTTCGGGGGTTCGCTCCCTGGAGGCTTCGGGGGTTCAGCTCCAGGCCACCCTGGAGGCTTCGGGGGTTCAGCTCCAGGCCTCCCTGGAGGCTTCGGGGGTTCCCTCCCTGGAGGCTTCGGGGGTTCGGCTGCAGGCTTCACTGGAGAGATACAGATTAGTCGATCCATTTAGCGGCATTCAGTCTCAGATACAGCACAAAAACCAAATTGCAAGTTTTACTCCGTATTAATCTTCTGTTAATTTTGTAAAGCCATCTTGTGCTTGAAACCATGCTAGTTGGCTAAATATTTTACATTGAGAACGACTTATTAGAAAACAAGACAAACTGAAATAACGAGGAAGCTGAGCCAAACACTAATACAACACACACCTGCAAATGGAGCCATACACTGATGTCCACAACCATTGCTGCAGCATTTCTCATTGTTCGGACAGTCACTGTCATAGCAACACATCTCGGCACACATTCCTGGTCCAAAATTTGTGCTTGGACACTCTCCTGGCTTTGCTGTTATACAGACACATGACAGAAACCACATCAATGAATGTCTCATTCACTGTATGAAAAAAAAAAGAAAGTTGTCATAAGATGATAGTAGGAGGTTTTACCGGAATATTCAGTCTATCTACTTCATAGTTTCACGTTTAGTTCAATGTGTTGCTTGCGGTTTCTTTGCAATTATTTGTGAAACTTACTAGCAATTTCTGAGTCAAAACATTTTTTCAGTGTTTTTGGAAGGCGTGTAGCATCCATCATTAATAAAAACTCACTGAAAACAGGCGGCACACACACGGGGCCACAGGGAAATTTACAGCATTTGTGTCCTCCAAAGCAGTCTCTATCAGAAGTGCATCCGCGACGGGACGGCTCGACCGTCAGCGTCGCCGGACACTGACCGGACACTGCAGAAGAGGATAATTTGTGTAGACCAGGAAGTGCTGTAATAGTTTGATTCAGCTTTTGCAAGTCAGGGGTATTGCAATGAGTCTCAAACTTTACAATATTCACACATTCATCTGCTTCAATTCAAAGTAGCTTAGAAATCTACAATTTTTCAATAATCTGCATCAATCGGTTTCAGAGACGGAGAGTGCCGTTACAACCCATCCCACTAAAGTAGAGGGAGTAATAGTGCAATGCTGATAGAAAACATGGACATCAGTTAATATGTTGTATACAAATTTACCGGTGTACATCGTCAATTTATGCCATCCCCATGACCACCCTAATTTCCTTTTAAGCATTTTAATAGGCTACTCAGAAGACATAAATATAGAAATGCACTACATATACACAACGCAGAGCAACCGGTTATAATTAGCTCCCCATGTTATATTGTAGGCTTATTTAGTTGCTAAAACAAAAAGTTTAGGCAAAAGTTTAAACTCCGGATTGGTAATTTTGTAGCCATGTTATAAGACTAATGTTCTTGTTTTACATTAAACAAAAAGGCTTGTATTAGTGATTATATGGGTTTTACTTGTACAATGAAAAACAGATGACAGTTTGCATATTTATACTTTGCTTATTAAAACTAAACCAACATACAAAGTTGAACTTCCACTTGACATCTGTACTGTATTTTTGTAAGCCTATGTGCTGAGATTCATCTAAAGTCAAATTTTGTTAGGCACTTTATTTATGCACTTCTTCGGGCTGTGTAATGAAGCTAAAATAACTTCTCACCTACAACTCCAGCGTCTGTTGTGCTCAAACATGCAGACAGACACAATAAAACGGCACTAAACGAGCAGTACACTCGAGCGGTCATCCTCTCGACCTGCAATGTCACAATCAACTCTGCAGGAAGATGTGCTGAATTAGTGAGTCAGGAGGGGCAGACAGCGAGGAACACAAACCTACAAAGAAAAACCCCGTTGCTGAGTCCCACACACACAAAAAAAAAAACGCTGTCAAAGCAGTTTAAAGTGCTTTTTGAACGCGTTTTTAAAGTTCCAATTGGAGGCCCGTGTAACTCCAACCATAATGAAAATCACCTGCCTGTAGCTTTCTAATATAGCCTAATCTTGAAGACTTTGATTAGCTTGTTCAGGTGTGTTTGATTAGGGTTGGATGTCGTAATAATTGCCGTGATTAGGAGATGATTGAGCGTTTGTATGGCAACACTATCAATGCCGAATGATTCTGCATTGGTCAGGTGGTACAGGTCAGAGTTCTACCACAAGTTACAAGTTGGACTAAACTCCTACACCTAGTGATGGCAAAATGAGGCTTCCTGAACCACTGAGACCTCACAGACCATTGCTTCACCCAAAGGTTCATTACTCGAAGCTTCATTCAGCATTGCTCACTAGTGACACCTAGCTACTGTGCAAAGAAATAGCAGACCAATTAATTCATTCTGAAACAATGACCTGAGCAGACTTATGATGTCAGTATACCCCCCTGTTCTGTTTTATTTATTTATTTTCTTCTCACTGTTAATGTCTGTAACCTTTCATTTGCAATAATAAAAATACCTGAGCAGACATTTGTCCATTGCCTGGGTATAAAATAAAATATGTATATTTCTCTGTCTGAATTTACTTCTGCAGAGACAACTGTCTCTCTCACACACACACACACACACACACACACACACACACACACACACACACACACACACACACACACAGTTAATTAATTATTCATAAATGGTTTGGATAGTGACAGTATGAACAACAAAAGTGACACTGTGTTGAGTGCAGTGCTTATGGTGGAGGGAGTGTAATAAAGTAAAGTGCAACAGAAAAGTGTGGGGTGGTAAAGGTTAAGAATTGTTTCTGGTGATTTTGTGCATTGAACTGTTACTATTTTTGTGCAGTGTTGTGCTTATGGGACTGGGGACGTAGAGGAACGAAGGAAGGATTAAAAATTATTTTTATTGAGGAACAGAATTTTTTCAAGTGTGTTGGGGCTTAGACGATTCCTCTTCTTGGACAGAACCTCTCCAGCCTTGGAAAAGATCCTTTCACATGGAACAGAGGATGCGGGGGAACATAAAAATGCCAGGGCCAGATGGTATAAATGAGGATACTGATGTTTATGTTGAGCCCAATATACCAGTGGATCCTCAGATCTTGTGAGATTCACTTCAGATAAATATCGGTCCACTTCTACAGTAGCATCTGCTGTTGCACTTGAGCTCCTTCTACCTTGTTCAACCGTGCTATCCAGCAGATGCCAAAGGTCACCTAATAATAGAGTTACAAAGAAAAAATACTCCATTAACAATGGTTCACATTACTAAATCACTAATGTGAATATTCACACAACAAACACATATAGTACTTACTGTTGTCTGTGGATTGGCCTGCTTCTGAAGAGGCTGGCAGCTGAGTTGGGGATATATTGGTGGAATGCAGAATGGAGACCAGAACTTCTGATTACAGTAGCGCATTCAGATTTTAATCTTGATATGCCTTCTTGCAGTTTCCCTTGACTTAAGAATCCCAGTTTTTTGAATCTGGGATCCAAAAACGTGGGTATGGTCATCACACTTATTGATTCTAAATGTACTGCTTGTTCCCTGACCCTCCGTACAAGGCTGTCACCCAGCTGCCTTGCTGGATTGGACTTGAGGCCTTCTAGCTTACTCGTTACAGCGTGATTAAGCATCTTCATCAAAGGAATCACTTTGGAGGCAGACACCCTTTTCTCTCCTGAAAGCTCTACTGTAGCCTGGCGGAAAGGGGCAAGAACATGTAAAGCATCCTGGACTGCCTGATACTCCAGGGCTGTAGGAGGGGTGATGTCGGTCTTTAGAGAGGCCAGGGCTGCCCCCACTGGCTCTCTCAGCTGATAGAGACGTCCCAGCATGTTGTAAGTGCTGTTCCAGCGAGTTTCCACTTCAATTATCATTTTCAGAACTGGTCTCCCCATCTGCTCCTGTACTTGGGCCAGTCTCTCTTTTGCTGTAGTGCTTGTTCGGAAATAGGTCACAAGTTTCCTACATTTGGTTCGAATGTCGTTGAAGCTACTGATGTCATCAAAAGATTTCCCCACAATAAGGTTTAGTGCATGTGCAATGCATACCGCATGCCTAACATTCAGTGATCGTACACATGCTATCATGTTGGCTGCTGCATCAGTTACCAGGCACTTAACTTTATCCTTTATGCCCCACTCCTCCATGAGCTTGATATGTCCAGTAGCCAAGTTCTCAGCAGTATGGCTCTTAGGGAAATGCTGTACACCTAGTAAAATAGTGCAGAGCTTGTCATTGTCTATAAAATGGCAAGTCACTGCTAGGTAGGCATCCATGTTTAGCGATGTCCACATGTCAGAGGTAAGGCTTATAGCCTGAACGTTCTGCAACTGCTCTCTTGCCTTCTCCTTAGCCTCCTTGTACTTATGATCAACCATGACCTTCAAAGCCTGTGGTTAGAAATAAATGCAGTTACTCTTACTTTTAACTTCTTAAATAATGATGAACCACTTTATTAATCACATACCTTTCTAGTTGGGATCACGTAAGTGGGATCCAACACATGCAGGAGCTCCCTAAATCCATCATCATCCACAATGGAAAAGGGTTGGGAGTCCTTGATGACCATGTTCACCAGGGCCTCATTCACCATTTCTTTTTTGGAATCTATAATAAAATAAAATGAAGGTGTATTGTAGGAGCCTAAAACATTATTTAAATAATGTTTTTTTAATGATTATTATCAATTACTTTGACTACTGTGTGGATTGTTAGTAGTCTGTGCATGCTCGTGCAGTGCTCGATAATGCCTGAGCATGGAGGACGTGTTATTGCTGTATGTCAGCTCCTTTAGGCACAGCAAGCATTTCACCTTGAAACATAAATGAATAGACATTAAATATAATACAGCCATATAGTGAGGATTATTATATAAAGACAGTAAAATAATAATAATAACAATAATAATACAAATTGTGTTTGTACCTTATTGTGAGCAACCATTTAAAAAAACTCCCAGACAGGGGAGGATTTCCTCTTTCTTGCTGGCTCCATTACAAGGAAAAAGGAAGAGGTCACAAAAAGCAAACAATTCCAAAAGGGCAATCCAAATCAAAAAGCAGTCCAGTCCAAATCCAAAAATCCAAAGCAATCCAAATAATCTTATCTAATTAATATAACAATACTATAATATAGCTACTATAATTAATACTAACAATATACTATAACTAATCTAACCTGATATAATGTAATAATATACAGCCCTAACACATATATTGCACAATAACGACGATGAAACAACTCTCTAACTCCAACTCTCTAACTCTAACTCTCTGACTCTCTGACACTACTACAACTGATTCTACTACTCCTGCAACACCCACAAGGAGGCGCGAGTTTCGAACCCCCTTTATCCGGAAACGACACTCAGACCGAACCGATGACGTATCCACACAAACCGAGGCCTCGTTTGTCATTAGTCACGTGATTTTCACGTTAACAACACAAGCCTCGAATCGCGGCTTCATCTGGCACGCCCATTTTTGCTCGACACAAGATCCGACGCCTCGCTTCAAATCTCACATCACTACCTACACCTAAACTCTCCAGGAAATGGATCTCTACTGGAGGCTGGCATAAATCTGCATAGAACATCAAGAGACACAGCACAGACACAGTAGCCTGGGAAAACCCAGATGAACTTCCGGCAAATTTAGATTTGCTCTGCAAGTTAGTCTGGCGAAGAGTCCATTCAGGCTCATTTCCATTATTTCCAAATCGAGGCAGCAATCACAAACGTTGAGGCGGGCTTTACAAGATGACGATCGATCTGATTGGTTTTAAGGTCTATCCAATTGCGCCCAGAGGCATTTGAGCGACGTCCCTTTGGAAGTGAGCTGTCAATGAACTTTCTCCAGACCCTAACTCAGTTACGACTGAGAAGGGTCTGGTTTTAACCAGGCTATTTACACAGGGGCATGTCTAGAATTTGAATCTGAATTTTTTAGTCACTGACAACAATGTTTCCAGCCACTATAGTGAATATAATTTAATGATGGATGGTTTCATATGGATTACACAATCAGAGAATACTTGTTCACTCAAGCTTTCTATAGACATATTTCTCATCGTGACTGAGGCAAGTAGCCTATAGAGATTGCTAATGTGTCATCATCATGACGTATTAACAGTGGTGAACGCAAAGCATTTTGGGAATCCGCGGATTGCATGGAGGGAAGAACGCAGTGTTCAAGATGCCGTCTACCTGCTGTGTTATAAACTGCAATAACTGCACAGCCAACTTAATGCAAACTTAAAGATTGTTAAATGTTACTTCTCACATGTAATGATTTTTAGCCATCGCTTTAAATAAAATAAACAAAGACTGAATGAAATTCTGCCTCCTTTATCTGTATTAAGGAAGAATTGTGCACTTACATGCACTTCATGACGCACACGTACATTTGTGAATACGCTGAAGGTTTCTCCTTCTCTCCCTCTCTGCCGTGCGCGCGCTACACGGTTTGGAGCTCGCGAGCTCTAGATTCCGGGAGATTTGAACTAATTTGCGGGCATCAGGGAGACGCTATCAATATGCGGGAGACTCCCAGAACTTCAGGCTGTCTGCAAAAGCACCACAACCCAGCCTGCTGCATTTTGTAGGATTATATTCTGTTTTTCACGCTAATTTTTCATTATTTTCATGCCAGAACACAAGCCTGCAATGCCAGCCCATGTAAACGAGAAAAACATACCCATAATTCAGTGTGTTCTGATGACGTTGCCGCCCAGTTGGTCGCATTTCTTAGCGATCTCTATAGAGTTTTGGTTCGTTTCTGTGACTCGCTCCAGTTCACGGAGTCCGAGGCGGCAGAAAGCGCACCCTGTTTGTTTTCTCTGTTTTACAAAAGCGCAACATTTAATTGTCCCTGGAGGCATCGGGGGTCCGGCTCCAGGCCTCCCTGGAGGCATCGGGGGTCCGGCTCCAGGCCTCCCTGGAGGCATCGGGGGTTCGGCTGTAGGCTTAACCGGAGGTTCAGTTGCAGGCGGCTCTGGCAGTTCGGTGGAGGGCTCCGGCAGTTCGACGGAAGGCTCCGGTTCAGGCTCAAGCAGTTCAGTGGAAGGCTTCGGGGGTTCGGCTCCAGGCCTCCCTGGAGGCATTGGGGGTTCGGCTCCAGGCCTCCCTGGAGGCTTCGGGGGTTCGGCTCCAGGCCTCCCTGGAGGCTTCGGGGGTTCGGCTCCAGGCCTCCCTGGAGGCTTCGGGGGTTCGGCTCCAGGCCTCCCTGGAGGCTTTGGGGGTTCGGCTCCAGGCCTCCCTGGAGGCTTCGGGGGTTCGGCTCCAGGCCTCCCTGGAGGCTTCGGGGGTTCGGCTCCAGGCCTCCCTGGAGGCTTCGGGGGTTCGCTCCCTGGAGGCTTCGGGGGTTCGGCTCCAGGCCTTCCTGGAGGCTTCGGGGGTTCAGCTCCAGGCCACCCTGGAGGCTTCGGGGGTTCAGCTCCAGGCCACCCTGGAGGCTTCGGGGGTTCAGCTCCAGGCCACCCTGGAGGCTTCGGGGGTTCAGCTCCAGGCCACCCTGGAGGCTTCGGGGGTTCAGCTCCAGGCCTCCCTGGAGGCTTCGGGGGTTCGCTCCCTGGAGGCTTCGGGGGTTCAGCTCCAGGCCACCCTGGAGGCTTCGGGGGTTCAGCTCCAGGCCTCCCTGGAGGCTTCGGGGGTTCCCTCCCTGGAGGCTTCGGGGGTTCGGCTGCAGGCTTCACTGGAGAGATACAGATTAGTCGATCCATTTAGCGGCATTCAGTCTCAGATACAGCACAAAAACCAAATTGCAAGTTTTACTCCGTATTAATCTTCTGTTAATTTTGTAAAGCCATCTTGTGCTTGAAACCATGCTAGTTGGCTAAATATTTTACATTGAGAACGACTTATTAGAAAACAAGACAAACTGAAATAACGAGGAAGCTGAGCCAAACACTAATACAACACACACCTGCAAATGGAGCCATACACTGATGTCCACAACCATTGCTGCAGCATTTCTCATTGTTCGGACAGTCACTGTCATAGCAACACATCTCGGCACACATTCCTGGTCCAAAATTTGTGCTTGGACACTCTCCTGGCTTTGCTGTTATACAGACACATGACAGAAACCACATCAATGAATGTCTCATTCACTGTATGAAAAAAAAAAGAAAGTTGTCATAAGATGATAGTAGGAGGTTTTACCGGAATATTCAGTCTATCTACTTCATAGTTTCACGTTTAGTTCAATGTGTTGCTTGCGGTTTCTTTGCAATTATTTGTGAAACTTACTAGCAATTTCTGAGTCAAAACATTTTTTCAGTGTTTTTGGAAGGCGTGTAGCATCCATCATTAATAAAAACTCACTGAAAACAGGCGGCACACACACGGGGCCACAGGGAAATTTACAGCATTTGTGTCCTCCAAAGCAGTCTCTATCAGAAGTGCATCCGCGACGGGACGGCTCGACCGTCAGCGTCGCCGGACACTGACCGGACACTGCAGAAGAGGATAATTTGTGTAGACCAGGAAGTGCTGTAATAGTTTGATTCAGCTTTTGCAAGTCAGGGGTATTGCAATGAGTCTCAAACTTTACAATATTCACACATTCATCTGCTTCAATTCAAAGTAGCTTAGAAATCTACAATTTTTCAATAATCTGCATCAATCGGTTTCAGAGACGGAGAGTGCCGTTACAACCCATCCCACTAAAGTAGAGGGAGTAATAGTGCAATGCTGATAGAAAACATGGACATCAGTTAATATGTTGTATACAAATTTACCGGTGTACATCGTCAATTTATGCCATCCCCATGACCACCCTAATTTCCTTTTAAGCATTTTAATAGGCTACTCAGAAGACATAAATATAGAAATGCACTACATATACACAACGCAGAGCAACCGGTTATAATTAGCTCCCCATGTTATATTGTAGGCTTATTTAGTTGCTAAAACAAAAAGTTTAGGCAAAAGTTTAAACTCCGGATTGGTAATTTTGTAGCCATGTTATAAGACTAATGTTCTTGTTTTACATTAAACAAAAAGGCTTGTATTAGTGATTATATGGGTTTTACTTGTACAATGAAAAACAGATGACAGTTTGCATATTTATACTTTGCTTATTAAAACTAAACCAACATACAAAGTTGAACTTCCACTTGACATCTGTACTGTATTTTTGTAAGCCTATGTGCTGAGATTCATCTAAAGTCAAATTTTGTTAGGCACTTTATTTATGCACTTCTTCGGGCTGTGTAATGAAGCTAAAATAACTTCTCACCTACAACTCCAGCGTCTGTTGTGCTCAAACATGCAGACAGACACAATAAAACGGCACTAAACGAGCAGTACACTCGAGCGGTCATCCTCTCGACCTGCAATGTCACAATCAACTCTGCAGGAAGATGTGCTGAATTAGTGAGTCAGGAGGGGCAGACAGCGAGGAACACAAACCTACAAAGAAAAACCCCGTTGCTGAGTCCCACACACACAAAAAAAAAAACGCTGTCAAAGCAGTTTAAAGTGCTTTTTGAACGCGTTTTTAAAGTTCCAATTGGAGGCCCGTGTAACTCCAACCATAATGAAAATCACCTGCCTGTAGCTTTCTAATATAGCCTAATCTTGAAGACTTTGATTAGCTTGTTCAGGTGTGTTTGATTAGGGTTGGATGTCGTAATAATTGCCGTGATTAGGAGATGATTGAGCGTTTGTATGGCAACACTATCAATGCCGAATGATTCTGCATTGGTCAGGTGGTACAGGTCAGAGTTCTACCACAAGTTACAAGTTGGACTAAACTCCTACACCTAGTGATGGCAAAATGAGGCTTCCTGAACCACTGAGACCTCACAGACCATTGCTTCACCCAAAGGTTCATTACTCGAAGCTTCATTCAGCATTGCTCACTAGTGACACCTAGCTACTGTGCAAAGAAATAGCAGACCAATTAATTCATTCTGAAACAATGACCTGAGCAGACTTATGATGTCAGTATACCCCCCTGTTCTGTTTTATTTATTTATTTTCTTCTCACTGTTAATGTCTGTAACCTTTCATTTGCAATAATAAAAATACCTGAGCAGACATTTGTCCATTGCCTGGGTATAAAATAAAATATGTATATTTCTCTGTCTGAATTTACTTCTGCAGAGACAACTGTCTCTCTCACACACACACACACACACACACACACACACACACACACACACACACACACACACACACACACACACACACACACACACACACACACACAGTTAATTAATTATTCATAAATGGTTTGGATAGTGACAGTATGAACAACAAAAGTGACACTGTGTTGAGTGCAGTGCTTATGGTGGAGGGAGTGTAATAAAGTAAAGTGCAACAGAAAAGTGTGGGGTGGTAAAGGTTAAGAATTGTTTCTGGTGATTTTGTGCATTGAACTGTTACTATTTTTGTGCAGTGTTGTGCTTATGGGACTGGGGACGTAGAGGAACGAAGGAAGGATTAAAAATTATTTTTATTGAGGAACAGAATTTTTTCAAGTGTGTTGGGGCTTAGACGATTCCTCTTCTTGGACAGAACCTCTCCAGCCTTGGAAAAGATCCTTTCACATGGAACAGAGGATGCGGGGGAACATAAAAATGCCAGGGCCAGATGGTATAAATGAGGATACTGATGTTTATGTTGAGCCCAATATACCAGTGGATCCTCAGATCTTGTGAGATTCACTTCAGATAAATATCGGTCCACTTCTACAGTAGCATCTGCTGTTGCACTTGAGCTCCTTCTACCTTGTTCAACCGTGCTATCCAGCAGATGCCAAAGGTCACCTAATAATAGAGTTACAAAGAAAAAATACTCCATTAACAATGGTTCACATTACTAAATCACTAATGTGAATATTCACACAACAAACACATATAGTACTTACTGTTGTCTGTGGATTGGCCTGCTTCTGAAGAGGCTGGCAGCTGAGTTGGGGATATATTGGTGGAATGCAGAATGGAGACCAGAACTTCTGATTACAGTAGCGCATTCAGATTTTAATCTTGATATGCCTTCTTGCAGTTTCCCTTGACTTAAGAATCCCAGTTTTTTGAATCTGGGATCCAAAAACGTGGGTATGGTCATCACACTTATTGATTCTAAATGTACTGCTTGTTCCCTGACCCTCCGTACAAGGCTGTCACCCAGCTGCCTTGCTGGATTGGACTTGAGGCCTTCTAGCTTACTCGTTACAGCGTGATTAAGCATCTTCATCAAAGGAATCACTTTGGAGGCAGACACCCTTTTCTCTCCTGAAAGCTCTACTGTAGCCTGGCGGAAAGGGGCAAGAACATGTAAAGCATCCTGGACTGCCTGATACTCCAGGGCTGTAGGAGGGGTGATGTCGGTCTTTAGAGAGGCCAGGGCTGCCCCCACTGGCTCTCTCAGCTGATAGAGACGTCCCAGCATGTTGTAAGTGCTGTTCCAGCGAGTTTCCACTTCAATTATCATTTTCAGAACTGGTCTCCCCATCTGCTCCTGTACTTGGGCCAGTCTCTCTTTTGCTGTAGTGCTTGTTCGGAAATAGGTCACAAGTTTCCTACATTTGGTTCGAATGTCGTTGAAGCTACTGATGTCATCAAAAGATTTCCCCACAATAAGGTTTAGTGCATGTGCAATGCATACCGCATGCCTAACATTCAGTGATCGTACACATGCTATCATGTTGGCTGCTGCATCAGTTACCAGGCACTTAACTTTATCCTTTATGCCCCACTCCTCCATGAGCTTGATATGTCCAGTAGCCAAGTTCTCAGCAGTATGGCTCTTAGGGAAATGCTGTACACCTAGTAAAATAGTGCAGAGCTTGTCATTGTCTATAAAATGGCAAGTCACTGCTAGGTAGGCATCCATGTTTAGCGATGTCCACATGTCAGAGGTAAGGCTTATAGCCTGAACGTTCTGCAACTGCTCTCTTGCCTTCTCCTTAGCCTCCTTGTACTTATGATCAACCATGACCTTCAAAGCCTGTGGTTAGAAATAAATGCAGTTACTCTTACTTTTAACTTCTTAAATAATGATGAACCACTTTATTAATCACATACCTTTCTAGTTGGGATCACGTAAGTGGGATCCAACACATGCAGGAGCTCCCTAAATCCATCATCATCCACAATGGAAAAGGGTTGGGAGTCCTTGATGACCATGTTCACCAGGGCCTCATTCACCATTTCTTTTTTGGAATCTATAATAAAATAAAATGAAGGTGTATTGTAGGAGCCTAAAACATTATTTAAATAATGTTTTTTTAATGATTATTATCAATTACTTTGACTACTGTGTGGATTGTTAGTAGTCTGTGCATGCTCGTGCAGTGCTCGATAATGCCTGAGCATGGAGGACGTGTTATTGCTGTATGTCAGCTCCTTTAGGCACAGCAAGCATTTCACCTTGAAACATAAATGAATAGACATTAAATATAATACAGCCATATAGTGAGGATTATTATATAAAGACAGTAAAATAATAATAATAACAATAATAATACAAATTGTGTTTGTACCTTATTGTGAGCAACCATTTAAAAAAACTCCCAGACAGGGGAGGATTTCCTCTTTCTTGCTGGCTCCATTACAAGGAAAAAGGAAGAGGTCACAAAAAGCAAACAATTCCAAAAGGGCAATCCAAATCAAAAAGCAGTCCAGTCCAAATCCAAAAATCCAAAGCAATCCAAATAATCTTATCTAATTAATATAACAATACTATAATATAGCTACTATAATTAATACTAACAATATACTATAACTAATCTAACCTGATATAATGTAATAATATACAGCCCTAACACATATATTGCACAATAACGACGATGAAACAACTCTCTAACTCCAACTCTCTAACTCTAACTCTCTGACTCTCTGACACTACTACAACTGATTCTACTACTCCTGCAACACCCACAAGGAGGCGCGAGTTTCGAACCCCCTTTATCCGGAAACGACACTCAGACCGAACCGATGACGTATCCACACAAACCGAGGCCTCGTTTGTCATTAGTCACGTGATTTTCACGTTAACAACACAAGCCTCGAATCGCGGCTTCATCTGGCACGCCCATTTTTGCTCGACACAAGATCCGACGCCTCGCTTCAAATCTCACATCACTACCTACACCTAAACTCTCCAGGAAATGGATCTCTACTGGAGGCTGGCATAAATCTGCATAGAACATCAAGAGACACAGCACAGACACAGTAGCCTGGGAAAACCCAGATGAACTTCCGGCAAATTTAGATTTGCTCTGCAAGTTAGTCTGGCGAAGAGTCCATTCAGGCTCATTTCCATTATTTCCAAATCGAGGCAGCAATCACAAACGTTGAGGCGGGCTTTACAAGATGACGATCGATCTGATTGGTTTTAAGGTCTATCCAATTGCGCCCAGAGGCATTTGAGCGACGTCCCTTTGGAAGTGAGCTGTCAATGAACTTTCTCCAGACCCTAACTCAGTTACGACTGAGAAGGGTCTGGTTTTAACCAGGCTATTTACACAGGGGCATGTCTAGAATTTGAATCTGAATTTTTTAGTCACTGACAACAATGTTTCCAGCCACTATAGTGAATATAATTTAATGATGGATGGTTTCATATGGATTACACAATCAGAGAATACTTGTTCACTCAAGCTTTCTATAGACATATTTCTCATCGTGACTGAGGCAAGTAGCCTATAGAGATTGCTAATGTGTCATCATCATGACGTATTAACAGTGGTGAACGCAAAGCATTTTGGGAATCCGCGGATTGCATGGAGGGAAGAACGCAGTGTTCAAGATGCCGTCTACCTGCTGTGTTATAAACTGCAATAACTGCACAGCCAACTTAATGCAAACTTAAAGATTGTTAAATGTTACTTCTCACATGTAATGATTTTTAGCCATCGCTTTAAATAAAATAAACAAAGACTGAATGAAATTCTGCCTCCTTTATCTGTATTAAGGAAGAATTGTGCACTTACATGCACTTCATGACGCACACGTACATTTGTGAATACGCTGAAGGTTTCTCCTTCTCTCCCTCTCTGCCGTGCGCGCGCTACACGGTTTGGAGCTCGCGAGCTCTAGATTCCGGGAGATTTGAACTAATTTGCGGGCATCAGGGAGACGCTATCAATATGCGGGAGACTCCCAGAACTTCAGGCTGTCTGCAAAAGCACCACAACCCAGCCTGCTGCATTTTGTAGGATTATATTCTGTTTTTCACGCTAATTTTTCATTATTTTCATGCCAGAACACAAGCCTGCAATGCCAGCCCATGTAAACGAGAAAAACATACCCATAATTCAGTGTGTTCTGATGACGTTGCCGCCCAGTTGGTCGCATTTCTTAGCGATCTCTATAGAGTTTTGGTTCGTTTCTGTGACTCGCTCCAGTTCACGGAGTCCGAGGCGGCAGAAAGCGCACCCTGTTTGTTTTCTCTGTTTTACAAAAGCGCAACATTTAATTGTTATTGTGAGTGCACTTAAATAAAAGTTTGTTTGCGTTTGTCGAATGTTAATTTAACATGCCAGAATTCAAATCCGATTGTAGAAGAATTCGTAGCGCCACTCGGCCAGGTGTGCCAAAATATGTATTTATAAACTTCAATATTTCATACAAAACAATCACAAAACGCTTTGTGACATTTTGAAAAACAGTGCTTGGATTAAGGCCACTGCAAATAGGATCGTAACTTAAACCCATCCCCCCCTGCAAATCGCACCCTGGGTGTGAGCGATGGAATGTTTAGGAGAACTACCTTTAGAAATTGTTTTTGTTCACTAATTATGAGGTTTTCCGGTTTAATCACGATCAGATTTTTTTCTAGATCCTACAGTAAATGCATTGTTTGACGTCACTTATCGAGAAATTGGCACATTTTATATAATGTAATACACTCGCACTTCTATCAATTAAGTGGGTAGAACAAAGACTGTGATTTGAGCTTTGACTTCCTAGTCATATGGTGCTGTAAGGGTCAAACAGGTCAATTTAGCTCGAAGGGAATTATTAATTAATTCATAGGGCGGCCGAGCAATTATAAATATACAAACTATAGTGAAAACACTATTTATTAGCAAGGTAACTTAGATCAGCAGTTTAAGACATTAAATTCGTAAGCACATAACACAAGAACACTTCTCTTTAAAATACAGACAAGTTTTTATTGATTACCCTAACAGATAAAACTGATATCTAACACAAACACATGCTCACACACATTCATACGAGTTACAGAAAGAAAGAGAGTGAAAGAATGAATTGATGAAATCCCAAGGTTCAAGCATTATATGCACTTATAAGACATGACCTGAATGAACCATCAATCATTAATTTAACCCAAACACGTGGTGTGTTGGCGGTTGGATGGAAAGTCTTTGAAGTTGGAAGCGGGCTTTGCAGTCAAATCGTTGACCGAAACTTTACAGCAAAACTTAACTTAGAACCGAGACTCTCAATGGAACAGAAAACAAACTAAGTAAGAGAAAGAAAAGTGAGACGAGCTTGAATGTTCACGTTCGATGGCTTGAATGAAGCTGTTTAACCTATGTTCTTCTGATCTTGATTTGGGTTATTGCGTCTGCTCGCCTACAAGTTTACTCGTCTGGCTGGTCTAAAATGTCATGGCTACTCTAATGCTTTGTTCGTGTCCTAAGATTTTAAACTCAAATGTTTGTCCAGCCTCCTGGATGAGTTCTGACCAATTAGACACTGCCTTTAGATTAGAGGTGGCTGTTATTTCTGCTCTCGTCGTAATTTAGTCATGCGTTATCTCTGGGATCTCTTTCCAACTCTAGCAGAGAGTACAGAGAGTACAGTTTAGACATGATTCCTATTATCTGATAAGACAAATATGACCCAGAAGGAATTTGCAGAGAGTTGTGTGTTCTTGCTGAGAAGGAGAAATAAACCCTTTTAATCCTATATATTCTATATATAACCACTTGAGAAATGTATAAACTAGTGTTGTCAAAAGTACCGACTTGGGTACCAAGTTGGTGTGCTCTCAAACGCTCCGGTGCGTTGATCATTGTAGCCAATCGTAGACATATCCGATGAGCTCATGAACACAATGGCCAATCAGAGGTGTTTATGATTCTGCTCAACAGTGCTCAAAGCGTCACATTTTTTAAATTTCAGTACCGACTGTGAAGACGATGCTGAACTAGAAGTCTTCTAAGGACCCCCAACCTTGTGCCAGGCTAGGCCTTGATTTCCATTCACCAAAGATCCTCTGACTCCTACTGGTTCTCTCTCATCAAGACAACATCAGCAAAGATCAACTGGAGCCCTCAACAAACTGCATCAGGACAGTTTAATTCAAAAGGGCAAGGCATGCAAGTATCAAACTTAAGTCTCATTATTTGATACATTATGTATCCTTACCCATTTTAAAGAAGGGCGTGTTAGAACTAAACTGATGGTTTGCTCAAGTCTGCTAATCTGCTGAATTTTAAGCAATGCTATAACTTCTTGCTTTCCTGTATTCTGCTTCAGCTCTCTTTCCCTAGGTAAACATGTATGCATGCATGTATGTGTACGTTAGAGTATGTTTAGTCTACTTAAAGTCTTGTTCATGTCACACGTAAAGTTGTCCATGTTTCATGCTCACATACTGGAGTCCCTAATTGTGCAGATTTTGCCTAACGTTGAGAGCGTTCCTCCTTTAGCTAGGCTATTCTCTTTGAAGCTTGCACGGCCATAAAGTACTTGTCTGTATGCACATATCATACCATCCCAAAACAATTTCTGACGGACCAATCGAACATTGTTCAACGACAACCAATATATGTGACCACTATACTTTGTAGCAAATGCTTCAGAATGCAGCAGAAGACTATTGGTCTATAGGCAATACTGGTTGAAACTCTTCATATCCTGATAGCAATCAATATTAGAAGTGTTCTAAATGGTAAAATGAACATACCTTCTGTAAAGGTCTCAGGACCCCCAAAAAAAAAAAAAAGTCAGTCCAATCGTTGCATTCGTATTCAGATTTGGATTTATTCGTTTTCATGTCAACACCATTAACGCCGAAATGAATCTGGATTAGTCAGATGGTGCAACTAGAGCACTGTAAGATGTTTACGTTCATTATCACTGTAATGTTAAGCGTTTTGAGACATGAGGCAATTTAACAGTCTTTCATCTCATGACACTTTGTAGACTCTGCTTTGTGCATTCATGCGTTTTGAAGGAGGCATAGCTTTGGATGCATTCAAAGCTAGCTTAATATTGCTAGCCTCTCTGAAACCGTTTTGAATGTGTTTGGGTCTTCAGGAGGGGAACTTACACATTCCTAAAGCAGGAATTCCAATGAGCCATTATGTGAGAGAACAGCCATTATGTGAGAGAACAGCCATTATGTGAGAGAACAGCCATTATGTGAGAGAACAGCCATTATGTGAGAGAACAGCCATTATGTGAGAGAACAGCCATTATGTGAGAGAACAGCCAAACTAACGCTGGCACACAAAAAACACCAACTTTGTTATCACACTTAAAGAAATATAAAAGAGAAAGTAGTCTTACAAGTGTGAGATTTATTTGGTGATAACAGGGAAAATATACCATACATCCAATGGTTAAATCAGCACAGTTACCTGCATGCATAGCCACATTACTTATGACCTGAACATTGGCCATAAGGGTTAGTTTGGCGACAGTTTTCAGCACACACTGGAGGCTTCGGGGGTTCGGCTCCAGGCCTCCCTGGTCGCTTCGGGGGTTCGGCTCCAGGCCTCCCTAGAGGCTTCGGGGGTCCGGCTCCAGGCCTCCCTGGAGGCATCGGGGGTCCGGCTCCAGGCCTCCCTGGAGGCATCGGGGGTCCGGCTCCAGGCCTCCCTGGAGGCATCGGGGGTCCGGCTCCAGGCCTCCCTGGAGGCATCGGGGGTCCGGCTCCAGGCCTCCCTGGAGGCATCGGGGGTCCGGCTCCAGGCCTCCCTGGAGGCATCGGGGGTCCGGCTCCAGGCCTCCCTGGAGGCATCGGGGGTCCGGCTCCAGGCCTCCCTGGAGGCATCGGGGGTCCGGCTCCAGGCCTCCCTGGAGGCATCGGGGGTCCGGCTCCAGGCCTCCCTGGAGGCATCGGGGGTTCGGCTGTAGGCTTAACCGGAGGTTCAGTTGCAGGCGGCTCTGGCAGTTCGGTGGAGGGCTCCGGCAGTTCGACGGAAGGCTCCGGTTCAGGCTCAAGCAGTTCAGTGGAAGGCTTCGGGGGTTCGGCTCCAGGCCTCCCTGGAGGCATTGGGGGTTCGGCTCCAGGCCTCCCTGGAGGCTTCGGGGGTTCGGCTCCAGGCCTCCCTGGAGGCTTCGGGGGTTCGGCTCCAGGCCTCCCTGGAGGCTTCGGGGGTTCGGCTCCAGGCCTCCCTGGAGGCTTTGGGGGTTCGGCTCCAGGCCTCCCTGGAGGCTTCGGGGGTTCGGCTCCAGGCCTCCCTGGAGGCTTCGGGGGTTCGCTCCCTGGAGGCTTCGGGGGTTCGGCTCCAGGCCTTCCTGGAGGCTTCGGGGGTTCAGCTCCAGGCCACCCTGGAGGCTTCGGGGGTTCAGCTCCAGGCCACCCTGGAGGCTTCGGGGGTTCAGCTCCAGGCCACCCTGGAGGCTTCGGGGGTTCAGCTCCAGGCCACCCTGGAGGCTTCGGGGGTTCAGCTCCAGGCCTCCCTGGAGGCTTCGGGGGTTCGCTCCCTGGAGGCTTCGGGGGTTCAGCTCCAGGCCACCCTGGAGGCTTCGGGGGTTCAGCTCCAGGCCTCCCTGGAGGCTTCGGGGGTTCCCTCCCTGGAGGCTTCGGGGGTTCGGCTGCAGGCTTCACTGGAGAGATACAGATTAGTCGATCCATTTAGCGGCATTCAGTCTCAGATACAGCACAAAAACCAAATTGCAAGTTTTACTCCGTATTAATCTTCTGTTAATTTTGTAAAGCCATCTTGTGCTTGAAACCATGCTAGTTGGCTAAATATTTTACATTGAGAACGACTTATTAGAAAACAAGACAAACTGAAATAACGAGGAAGCTGAGCCAAACACTAATACAACACACACCTGCAAATGGAGCCATACACTGATGTCCACAACCATTGCTGCAGCATTTCTCATTGTTCGGACAGTCACTGTCATAGCAACACATCTCGGCACACATTCCTGGTCCAAAATTTGTGCTTGGACACTCTCCTGGCTTTGCTGTTATACAGACACATGACAGAAACCACATCAATGAATGTCTCATTCACTGTATGAAAAAAAAAAGAAAGTTGTCATAAGATGATAGTAGGAGGTTTTACCGGAATATTCAGTCTATCTACTTCATAGTTTCACGTTTAGTTCAATGTGTTGCTTGCGGTTTCTTTGCAATTATTTGTGAAACTTACTAGCAATTTCTGAGTCAAAACATTTTTTCAGTGTTTTTGGAAGGCGTGTAGCATCCATCATTAATAAAAACTCACTGAAAACAGGCGGCACACACACGGGGCCACAGGGAAATTTACAGCATTTGTGTCCTCCAAAGCAGTCTCTATCAGAAGTGCATCCGCGACGGGACGGCTCGACCGTCAGCGTCGCCGGACACTGACCGGACACTGCAGAAGAGGATAATTTGTGTAGACCAGGAAGTGCTGTAATAGTTTGATTCAGCTTTTGCAAGTCAGGGGTATTGCAATGAGTCTCAAACTTTACAATATTCACACATTCATCTGCTTCAATTCAAAGTAGCTTAGAAATCTACAATTTTTCAATAATCTGCATCAATCGGTTTCAGAGACGGAGAGTGCCGTTACAACCCATCCCACTAAAGTAGAGGGAGTAATAGTGCAATGCTGATAGAAAACATGGACATCAGTTAATATGTTGTATACAAATTTACCGGTGTACATCGTCAATTTATGCCATCCCCATGACCACCCTAATTTCCTTTTAAGCATTTTAATAGGCTACTCAGAAGACATAAATATAGAAATGCACTACATATACACAACGCAGAGCAACCGGTTATAATTAGCTCCCCATGTTATATTGTAGGCTTATTTAGTTGCTAAAACAAAAAGTTTAGGCAAAAGTTTAAACTCCGGATTGGTAATTTTGTAGCCATGTTATAAGACTAATGTTCTTGTTTTACATTAAACAAAAAGGCTTGTATTAGTGATTATATGGGTTTTACTTGTACAATGAAAAACAGATGACAGTTTGCATATTTATACTTTGCTTATTAAAACTAAACCAACATACAAAGTTGAACTTCCACTTGACATCTGTACTGTATTTTTGTAAGCCTATGTGCTGAGATTCATCTAAAGTCAAATTTTGTTAGGCACTTTATTTATGCACTTCTTCGGGCTGTGTAATGAAGCTAAAATAACTTCTCACCTACAACTCCAGCGTCTGTTGTGCTCAAACATGCAGACAGACACAATAAAACGGCACTAAACGAGCAGTACACTCGAGCGGTCATCCTCTCGACCTGCAATGTCACAATCAACTCTGCAGGAAGATGTGCTGAATTAGTGAGTCAGGAGGGGCAGACAGCGAGGAACACAAACCTACAAAGAAAAACCCCGTTGCTGAGTCCCACACACACAAAAAAAAAAACGCTGTCAAAGCAGTTTAAAGTGCTTTTTGAACGCGTTTTTAAAGTTCCAATTGGAGGCCCGTGTAACTCCAACCATAATGAAAATCACCTGCCTGTAGCTTTCTAATATAGCCTAATCTTGAAGACTTTGATTAGCTTGTTCAGGTGTGTTTGATTAGGGTTGGATGTCGTAATAATTGCCGTGATTAGGAGATGATTGAGCGTTTGTATGGCAACACTATCAATGCCGAATGATTCTGCATTGGTCAGGTGGTACAGGTCAGAGTTCTACCACAAGTTACAAGTTGGACTAAACTCCTACACCTAGTGATGGCAAAATGAGGCTTCCTGAACCACTGAGACCTCACAGACCATTGTTTCACCCAAAGGTTCATTACTCGAAGCTTCATTCAGCATTGCTCACTAGTGACACCTAGCTACTGTGCAAAGAAATAGCAGACCAATTAATTCATTCTGAAACAATGACCTGAGCAGACTTATGATGTCAGTATACCCCCCTGTTCTGTTTTATTTATTTATTTTCTTCTCACTGTTAATGTCTGTAACCTTTCATTTGCAATAATAAAAATACCTGAGCAGACATTTGTCCATTGCCTGGGTATAAAATAAAATATGTATATTTCTCTGTCTGAATTTACTTCTGCAGAGACAACTGTCTCTCTCACACACACACACACACACACACACACACACACACACACACACACACACACACACACACACACACACACACACAGTTAATTAATTATTCATAAATGGTTTGGATAGTGACAGTATGAACAACAAAAGTGACACTGTGTTGAGTGCAGTGCTTATGGTGGAGGGAGTGTAATAAAGTAAAGTGCAACAGAAAAGTGTGGGGTGGTAAAGGTTAAGAATTGTTTCTGGTGATTTTGTGCATTGAACTGTTACTATTTTTGTGCAGTGTTGTGCTTATGGGACTGGGGACGTAGAGGAACGAAGGAAGGATTAAAAATTATTTTTATTGAGGAACAGAATTTTTTCAAGTGTGTTGGGGCTTAGACGATTCCTCTTCTTGGACAGAACCTCTCCAGCCTTGGAAAAGATCCTTTCACATGGAACAGAGGATGCGGGGGAACATAAAAATGCCAGGGCCAGATGGTATAAATGAGGATACTGATGTTTATGTTGAGCCCAATATACCAGTGGATCCTCAGATCTTGTGAGATTCACTTCAGATAAATATCGGTCCACTTCTACAGTAGCATCTGCTGTTGCACTTGAGCTCCTTCTACCTTGTTCAACCGTGCTATCCAGCAGATGCCAAAGGTCACCTAATAATAGAGTTACAAAGAAAAAATACTCCATTAACAATGGTTCACATTACTAAATCACTAATGTGAACATTCACACAACAAACACATATAGTACTTACTGTTGTCTGTGGATTGGCCTGCTTCTGAAGAGGCTGGCAGCTGAGTTGGGGATATATTGGTGGAATGCAGAATGGAGACCAGAACTTCTGATTACAGTAGCGCATTCAGATTTTAATCTTGATATGCCTTCTTGCAGTTTCCCTTGACTTAAGAATCCCAGTTTTTTGAATCTGGGATCCAAAAACGTGGGTATGGTCATCACACTTATTGATTCTAAATGTACTGCTTGTTCCCTGACCCTCCGTACAAGGCTGTCACCCAGCTGCCTTGCTGGATTGGACTTGAGGCCTTCTAGCTTACTCGTTACAGCGTGATTAAGCATCTTCATCAAAGGAATCACTTTGGAGGCAGACACCCTTTTCTCTCCTGAAAGCTCTACTGTAGCCTGGCGGAAAGGGGCAAGAACATGTAAAGCATCCTGGACTGCCTGATACTCCAGGGCTGTAGGAGGGGTGATGTCGGTCTTTAGAGAGGCCAGGGCTGCCCCCACTGGCTCTCTCAGCTGATAGAGACGTCCCAGCATGTTGTAAGTGCTGTTCCAGCGAGTTTCCACTTCAATTATCATTTTCAGAACTGGTCTCCCCATCTGCTCCTGTACTTGGGCCAGTCTCTCTTTTGCTGTAGTGCTTGTTCGGAAATAGGTCACAAGTTTCCTACATTTGGTTCGAATGTCGTTGAAGCTACTGATGTCATCAAAAGATTTCCCCACAATAAGGTTTAGTGCATGTGCAATGCATACCGCATGCCTAACATTCAGTGATCGTACACATGCTATCATGTTGGCTGCTGCATCAGTTACCAGGCACTTAACTTTATCCTTTATGCCCCACTCCTCCATGAGCTTGATATGTCCAGTAGCCAAGTTCTCAGCAGTATGGCTCTTAGGGAAATGCTGTACACCTAGTAAAATAGTGCAGAGCTTGTCATTGTCTATAAAATGGCAAGTCACTGCTAGGTAGGCATCCATGTTTAGCGATGTCCACATGTCAGAGGTAAGGCTTATAGCCTGAACGTTCTGCAACTGCTCTCTTGCCTTCTCCTTAGCCTCCTTGTACTTATGATCAACCATGACCTTCAAAGCCTGTGGTTAGAAATAAATGCAGTTACTCTTACTTTTAACTTCTTAAATAATGATGAACCACTTTATTAATCACATACCTTTCTAGTTGGGATCACGTAAGTGGGATCCAACACATGCAGGAGCTCCCTAAATCCATCATCATCCACAATGGAAAAGGGTTGGGAGTCCTTGATGACCATGTTCACCAGGGCCTCATTCACCATTTCTTTTTTGGAATCTATAATAAAATAAAATGAAGGTGTATTGTAGGAGCCTAAAACATTATTTAAATAATGTTTTTTTAATGATTATTATCAATTACTTTGACTACTGTGTGGATTGTTAGTAGTCTGTGCATGCTCGTGCAGTGCTCGATAATGCCTGAGCATGGAGGACGTGTTATTGCTGTATGTCAGCTCCTTTAGGCACAGCAAGCATTTCACCTTGAAACATAAATGAATAGACATTAAATATAATACAGCCATATAGTGAGGATTATTATATAAAGACAGTAAAATAATAATAATAACAATAATAATACAAATTGTGTTTGTACCTTATTGTGAGCAACCATTTAAAAAAACTCCCAGACAGGGGAGGATTTCCTCTTTCTTGCTGGCTCCATTACAAGGAAAAAGGAAGAGGTCACAAAAAGCAAACAATTCCAAAAGGGCAATCCAAATCAAAAAGCAGTCCAGTCCAAATCCAAAAATCCAAAGCAATCCAAATAATCTTATCTAATTAATATAACAATACTATAATATAGCTACTATAATTAATACTAACAATATACTATAACTAATCTAACCTGATATAATGTAATAATATACAGCCCTAACACATATATTGCACAATAACGACGATGAAACAACTCTCTAACTCCAACTCTCTAACTCTAACTCTCTGACTCTCTGACACTACTACAACTGATTCTACTACTCCTGCAACACCCACAAGGAGGCGCGAGTTTCGAACCCCCTTTATCCGGAAACGACACTCAGACCGAACCGATGACTTATCCACACAAACCGAGGCCTCGTTTGTCATTAGTCACGTGATTTTCACGTTAACAACACAAGCCTCGAATCGCGGCTTCATCTGGCACGCCCATTTTTGCTCGACACAAGCTCCGACGCCTCGCTTCAAATGTCACATCACTACCTACACCTAAACTCTCCAGGAAATGGATCTCTACTGGAGGCTGGCATAAATCTGCATAGAACATCAAGAGACACAGCACAGACACAGTAGCCTGGGAAAACCCAGACGAACTTCCGGCAAATTTAGATTTGCTCTGCAAGTTAGTCTGGCGAAGAGTTCATTCAAGCTCATTTCCAATATTTCCAAATCGAGGCAGCAATCACAAACGTTGAGGCGGGCTTTACAAGATGACGATCGATCTGATTGGTTTTAAGGTCTATCCAATTGCGCCCAGAGGCATTTGAGCGACGTCCCTTTGGAAGTGAGCTGTCAATGAACTTTCTCCAGACCCTAACTCAGTTACGACTGAGAAGGGTCTGGTTTTAACCAGGCTATTTACACAGGGGCATGTCTAGAATTTGAATCTGAAATTTTTAGTCACTGACAACAATGTTTCCAGCCACTATAGTGAATATAATTTAATGATGGATGGTTTCATATGGATTACACAATCAGAGAATACTTGTTCACTCAAGCTTTCTATAGACATATTTCTCATCGTGACTGAGGCAAGTAGCCTATAGAGATTGCTAATGTGTCGTCATCATGACGTATTAACAGTGGTGAACGCAAAGCATTTTGGGAATCCGCGGATTGCATGGAGGGAAGAACGCAGTGTTCAAGATACCGTCTACCTGCTGTGTTATAAACTGCAATAACTGCACAGCCAACTTAATGCAAACTTAAAGATTGTTTAATGTTACTTCTCACATGTAATGATTTTTAGCCATCGCTTTAAATAAAATAAACAAAGACTGAATGAAATTCTGCCTCCTTTATCTGTATTAAGGAAGAATTGTGCACTTACATGCACTTCATGACGCACACGTACATTTGTGAATACGCTGAAGGTTTCTCCCTCTCTCCCTCTCTGCCGTGCGCGCGCTACACGGTTTGGAGCTCGCGAGCTCTAGATTCAGGGAGATTTGAACTAATTTGCGGGCATCAGGGAGCCGCTATCAATATGCGGGAGACTCCCAGAACTTCAGGCTGTCTGCAAAAGCACCACAACCCAGCCTGCTGCATTTTGTAGGATTATATTCTGTTTTTCACGCTAATTTTTCATTATTTTCATGCCAGAACACAAGCCTGCAATGCCAGCCCATGTAAACGAGAAAAACATACCCATAATTCAGTGTGTTCTGATGACGTTGCCGCCCAGTTGGTCGCATTTCTTAGCGATCTCTATAGAGTTTTGGTTCGTTTCTGTGACTCGCTCCAGTTCACGGAGACCGAGGCGGCAGAAAGCGCACCCTGTTTGTTTTCTCTGTTTTACAAAAGCGCAACATTTAATTGTTATTGTGAGTGCACTTAAATAAAAGTTTGTTTGCATTTGTCGAATGTTAACTTAACATGCCAGAATTAAAATCCGATAGTAGAAGAATTCGTAGCGCCACTCGGCCAGGTGTGCCAAAATATGTATTTATAAACTTTAATATTTCATACAAAACAATCACAAAACGCTTTGTGACATTTTGAAAATCTGTGCTTGGATTAAGGCCACTGCAAATAGGATCGTAACTTAAACCCATCCCCCCCTGCAAATCGCACCCTGGGTGTGAGCGATGGAATGTTTAGGAGAACTACCTTTAGAAATTGTTTTTGTTCACTAATTATGAGGTTTTCCGGTTTAATCACGATCAGATTTTTTTCTAGATCCTACAGTAAATGCATTGTTTGACTTCACTTATCGAGAAATTGGCACATTTTATATAATGTAATACACTCGCACTTCTATCAATTAAGTGGGTAGAACAAAGACTGTGATTTGAGCTTTGACTTCCTAGTCATATGGTGCTGTAAGGGTCAAACAGGTCAATTTAGCTCGAAGGGAATTTTTAATTAATTCATAGGGCGGCCGAGCAATTATAAATATACAAACTATAGTGAAAACACTATTTATTAGCAAGGTAACTTAGATCAGCAGTTTAAGACATTAAATTCGTAAGCACATAACACAAGAACACTTCTCTTTAAAATACAGACAAGTTTTTATTGATTACCCTAACAGATAAAACTGATATCTAACACAAACACATGCTCACACACATTCATACGAGTTACAGAAAGAAAGAGAGTGAAAGAATGAGTTGATGAAATCCCAAGGTTCTAGCATTATATGCACTTATAAGACATGACCTGAATGAACCATCAATCATTAATTTAACCCAAACACGTGGTGTGTTGGCGGTTGGATGGAAAGTCTTTGAAGTTGGAAGCGGGCTTTGCAGTCAAATCGTTGACCGAAACTTTACAGCAAAACTTAACTTAGAACCGAGACTCTCAATGGAACAGAAAACAAACTAAGTAAGAGAAAGAAAAGTGAGACGAGCTTGAATGTTCACGTTCGATGGCTTGAATGAAGCTGTTTAACCTATGTTCTTCTGATCTTGATTTGGGTTATTGCGTCTGCTCGCCTACAAGTTTACTCGTCTGGCTGGTCTAAAATGTCATGGCTACTCTAATGCTTTGTTCGTGTCCTAAGATTTTAAACTCAAATGTTTGTCCAGCCTCCTGGATGAGTTCTGACCAATTAGACACTGCCTTTAGATTAGAGGTGGCTGTTATTTCTGCTCTCGTCGTAATTTAGTCATGCGTTATCTCTGGGATCTCTTTCCAACTCTAGCAGAGAGTACAGAGAGTACAGTTTAGACATGATTCCTATTATCTGATAAGACAAATATGACCCAGAAGGAATTTGCAGAGAGTTGTGTGTTCTTGCTGAGAAGGAGAAATAAACCCTTTTAATCCTATATATTCTATATATAACCACTTGAGAAATGTATAAACTAGTGTTGTCAAAAGTACCGACTTGGGTACCAAGTTGGTGTGCTCTCAAACGCTCCGGTGCGTTGATCATTGTAGCCAATCGTAGACATATCCGATGAGCTCATGAACACAATGGCCAATCAGAGGTGTTTATGATTCTGCTCAACAGTGCTCAAAGCGTCACATTTTTTAAATTTCAGTACCGACTGTGAAGACGATGCTGAACTAGAAGTCTTCTAAGGACCCCCAACCTTGTGCCAGGCTAGGCCTTGACTTCCATTCACCAAAGATCCTCTGACTCCTACTGGTTCTCTCTCATCAAGACAACATCAGCAAAGATCAACTGGAGCCCTCAACAAACTGCATCAGGACAGTTTAATTCAAAAGGGCAAGGCATGCAAGTATCAAACTTAAGTCTCATTATTTGATACATTATGTATCCTTACCCATTTTAAAGAAGGGCGTGTTAGAACTAAACTGATGGTTTGCTCAAGTCTGCTAATCTGCTGAATTTTAAGCAATGCTATAACTTCTTGCTTTCCTGTATTCTGCTTCAGCTCTCTTTCCCTAGGTAAACATGTATGCATGCATGTATGTGTACGTTAGAGTATGTTTAGTCTACTTAAAGTCTTGTTCATGTCACACGTAAAGTTGTCCATGTTTCATGCTCACATACTGGAGTCCCTAATCGTGCAGATTTTGCCTAACGTTGAGAGCGTTCCTCCTTTAGCTAGGCTATTCTCTTTGAAGCTTGCACGGCCATAAAGTACTTGTCTGTATGCACATATCATACCATCCCAAAACAATTTCTGACGGACCAATCGAACATTGTTCAACGACAACCAATATATGTGACCACTATACTTTGTAGCAAATGCTTCAGAATGCAGCAGAAGACTATTGGTCTATAGGCAATACTGGTTGAAACTCTTCATATCCTGATAGCAATCAATATTAGAAGTGTTCTAAATGGTAAAATGAACATACCTTCTGTAAAGGTCTCAGGACCCAAAAAAAAAAAAAAAAGTCAGTCCAATCGTTGCATTCGTATTCAGATTTGGATTTATTCGTTTTCATGTCAACACCATTAACGCCGAAATGAATCTGGATTAGTCAGATGGTACAACTAGAGCACTGTAAGATGTTTACGTTCATTATCACTGTAATGTTATGCGTTTTGAGACATGAGACAATTTAACAGTCTTTCATCTCATGACACTTTGTAGACTCTGCTTTGTGCATTCAAGCGTTTTGAAGGAGGCATGGCTTTGGATGCATTCAAAGCTAGCTTAATATTGCTAGCCTCTCTGAAACCGTTTTGAATGTGTTTGGGTCTTCAGGAGGGGAACTTACACATTCCTAAAGCAGGAATTCCAATGAGCCATTATGTGAGAGAACAGCCATTATGTGAGAGAACAGCCATTATGTGAGAGAACAGCCATTATGTGAGAGAACAGCCATTATGTGAGAGAACAGCCATTATGTGAGAGAACAGCCATACTAACGCTGGCACACAAAAAACACCAACTTTGTTATCACACTTAAAGAAATATAAAAGAGAAAGTAGTCTTACAAGTGAGAGATTTATTTGGTGATAACAGGGAAAATATACCATACATCCAATGGTTAAATCAGCACAGTTACCTGCATGCATAGCCACATTACTTATGACCTGAACATTGGCCATAAGGGTTAGTTTGGCGACAGTTTTCAGCACACACTGGAGGCTTCGGGGGTTCGGCTCCAGGCCTCCCTGGTCGCTTCGGGGGTTCGGCTCCAGGCCTCCCTGGTCGCTTCGGGGGTTCGGCTCCAGGCCTCCCTGGAGCCATCGGGGGTCCGGCTCCAGGCCTCCCTGGAGCCATCGGGGGTCCGGCTCCAGGCCTCCCTGGAGCCATCGGGGGTCCGGCTCCAGGCCTCCCTGGAGCCATCGGGGGTTCGGCTGCAGGCTTAACCGGAGGTTCAGTTGCAGGCGGCTCTGGCAGTTCGGTGGAGGGCTACGGCTCAGGCAGTTCGACGGAAGGCTCCGGTTCAGGCTCAAGCAGTTCAGTGGAAGGCTTCGGGGGTTCGGCTCCAGGCCTCCCTGGAGGCATTGGGGGTTCAGCTCCAGGCCTCCCTGGAGGCTTCGGGGGTTCCCTCCCTGGGTGCTTTGGGGGTTCGGCTCCAGGCCTCCCTGGTTGTTTTGGGGGTTCGGCTCCAGGCCTCCCTGGAGGCTTCGGGGGTTCGGCTCCAGGCCACCCTGGAGGCTTCGGGGGTTCGGCTCCAGGCCACCCTGGAGGCTTCGGGGGTTCGGCTCCAGGCCACCCTGGAGGCTTCGGGGGTTCGGCTCCAGGCCACCCTGGAGGCTTCGGGGGTTCGGCTCCAGGCCTCCCTGGAGGCATCGGGGGTTCGGCTCCAGGCCTTTCTGGAAGCTTTGGGCGTTCGCTCCCTGGAGGCTTCGGGGGTTCGGCTCCAGGCCTCCCTGGAGGCTTCGGGGGTTCAGCTCCAGGCCACCCTGGAGGCTTCGGGGGTTCAGCTCCAGGCCACCCTGGAGGCTTCGGGGGTTCAGCTCCAGGCCTCCCTGGAGGCTTCGGGGGTTCCCTCCCTGGAGGCTTCGGGGGTTCCCTCCCTGGAGGCTTCGGGGGTTCCCTCCCTGGAGGCTTCGGGGGTTCCCTCCCTGGAGGCTTCGGGGGTTCCCTCCCTGGAGGCTTCGGGGGTTCCCTCCCTGGAGGCTTCGGGGGTTCCCTCCCTGGAGGCTTCGGGGGTTCCCTCCCTGGAGGCTTCGGGGGTTCCCTCCCTGGAGGCTTCGGGGGTTCCCTCCCTGGAGGCTTCGGGGGTTCCCTCCCTGGAGGCTTCGGGGGTTCCCTCCCTGGAGGCTTCGGGGGTTCCCTCCCTGGAGGCTTCGGGGGTTCCCTCCCTGGAGGCTTCGGGGGTTCCCTCCCTGGAGGCTTCGGGGGTTCCCTCCCTGGAGGCTTCGGGGGTTCCCTCCCTGGAGGCTTCGGGGGTTCCCTCCCTGGAGGCTTCGGGGGTTCCCTCCCTGGAGGCTTCGGGGGTTCCCTCCCTGGAGGCTTCGGGGGTTCCCTCCCTGGAGGCTTCGGGGGTTCCCTCCCTGGAGGCTTCGGGGGTTCCCTCCCTGGAGGCTTCGGGGGTTCCCTCCCTGGAGGCTTCGGGGGTTCCCTCCCTGGAGGCTTCGGGGGTTCCCTCCCTGGAGGCTTCGGGGGTTCCCTCCCTGGAGGCTTCGGGGGTTCCCTCCCTGGAGGCTTCGGGGGTTCCCTCCCTGGAGGCTTCGGGGGTTCGGCTGCAGGCTTCACTGGAGAGATACAGATTAGTCGATCCATTTAGCGGCATTCAGTCTCAGATACAGCACAAAAACCAAATTGCAAGTTTTACTCCGTATTAATCTTCTGTTAATTTTGTAAAGCCATCTTGTGCTTGAAACCATGCTAGTTGGCTAAATACTTTACATTGAGAACGACTTATTAGAAAACAAGACAAACTGAAATAACGAGGAAGCTGAGCCAAACACTAATACAACACACACCTGCAAATGGAGCCATACACTGATGTCCACAACCATTGCTGCAGCATTTCTCATTGTTCGGACAGTCACTGTCATAGCAACACATCTCGGCACACATTCCTGGTCCAAAATTTGTGCTTGGACACTCTCCTGGCTTTGCTGTTATACAGACACATGACAGAAACCACATCAATGAATGTCTCATTCACTGTATGAAAAAAAAAAGAAAGTTGTCATAAGATGATAGTAGGAGGTTTTACCGGAATATTCAGTCTATCTACTTCATAGTTTCACGTTTAGTTCAATGTGTTGATTGCGGTTTCTTTGCAATTATTTGTGAAACTTACTAGCAATTTCTGAGTCAAAACGTTTTTTCAGTGTTTTTGGAAGGCGTGTAGCATCAATCATTAATAAAAACTCACTGAAAACAGGCGGCACACACACGGGGCCACAGGGAAATTTACAGCATTTGTGTCCTCCAAAGCAGTCTCTATCAGAAGTGCATCCGCGACGGGACGGCTCGACCGTCAGCGTCGCCGGACACTGACCGGACACTGCAGAAGAGGATTCAAGAGGATCATTTGTGTAGACCAGGAAGTGCTGTAATAGTTTGATTCAGCTTTTGCAAGTCAGGGGTATTGCAATGAGTCTCAAACTTTACAATATTCACACATTCATCTGCTTCAATTCAAAGTAGCTTAGAAATCTACAATTTTTCAATAATCTGCATCAATCGGTTTCAGAGACGGAGAGTGCTGTTACAACCCATCCCACTAAAGTAGAGGGAGTAATAGTGCAATGCTGATAGAAAACATGGACATCAGTTAATATGTTGTATACAAATTTACCGGTGTACATCGTCAATTTATGCCATCCCCATGACCACCCTAATTTCCTTTTAAGCATTTTAATAGGCTACTCCGAAGACATAAATATAGAAATGCACTACATATACACAACGCAGAGCAACCGGTTATAATTAGCTCCCCATGTTATATTGTAGGCTTATTTAGTTGCTAAAACAAAAAGTTTAGGCAAAAGTTTAAACTCCGGATTGGTAATTTTGTAGCCATGTTATAAGACTAATGTTCTTGTTTTACATTAAACAAAAAGGCTTATATTAGTGATTATATGGGTTTTACTTGTACAATGAAAAACAGATGACAGTTTGCATATTTATACTTTGCTTATTAAAACTAAACCAACATACAAAGTTGAACTTCCACTTGACATCTGTACTGTATTTTTGTAAGCCTATGTGCTGAGATTCATCTAAAGTCAAATTTTGTTAGGCACTTTATTTATGCACTTCTTCGGGCTGTGTAATGAAGCTAAAATAACTTCTCACCTACAACTCCAGCGTCTGTTGTGCTCAAACATGCAGACAGACACAATAAAACGGCACTAAACGAGCAGTACACTCGAGCGGTCATCCTCTCGACCTGCAATCTCACAATCAACTCTGCAGGAAGATGTGCTGAATTAGTGAGTCAGGAGGGGCAGACAGCGAGGAACACAAACCTACAAAGAAAAACCCCGTTGCTGAGTCCCACACACACAAAAAAAAAAAACGCTGTCAAAGCAGTTTAAAGTGCTTTTTGAACGCGTTTTTAAAGTTCCAATTGGAGGCCCGTGTAACTCCAACCATAATGAAAATCACCTGCCTGTAGCTTTCTAATATAGCCTAATCTTGAAGACTTTGATTAGCTTGTTCAGGTGTGTTTGATTAGGGTTGGATGTCGTAATAATTGCTGTGATTAGGAGATGATTGATTCTGCGTTCCAAACCGCATACTTCCCTACTATTTAGTATGGGAAAAGAGTAGGCGAGCGAAAAAGTATGTATTAATCCAAAAGAGTAGGCGGGAATTACCTGGGTGACGTACCAATTATCGCGAGATTTGGACTTAAGTGCGTTCTAATGTGCCTACTTTCCTACTATATAGTAGGCGAAAACAGTACGTGAAGGAAGCAGTACGTTCGAAATATCAGTATTCATAAAAGAGTAGGGGAGAAGTTCCCGGATGGCTTACTGCTTCCGGCCCGATTTTTGAGTGCTAAACCGATGGATACTCTTCTATCCCAGGAGGCCACGCGAGAGCATACGTCATTATCAAACATCACGGAGATCAGCGACGCCGGGGGTTTTCAAATGTGAGTAAACACGGTTCCTTATCTGTTAAACTACAATAGAGTAGACGTTTTAACTGTTGAAGGTGTAAAGTAGTTAGACAGTATAGTATAGTTGTGATTTTGCTGTAAAAACATGCTTTGTATAGCTAGCTAACAGGGGAGCTCTAAGCACACGTAACGTCTCTAAATTGGATTTACATAACCATATACATCTTAAACACGCTTATTTAAAATGTCTATTTACATCTGAAAGGAAAATATTGTAAGTATTGACATATTGCAGATGAGCACATCACAACATGAAAAAGACATCTGAGTGATGTATGACAAAACAAATTACATTTTGCTTGTTTTATTAAATTATATCATTTTTAGTATATAAAAAAAAGTAATATAATTAAGTATTGGTCAGCATTTAATATTATTTTGTTTAAGTTTTGGGGTGGGCTAACAATGCAATTCATTCTGAGGTAATATTAATTTTTTATGAGCGATACTTGCATTTTTCGAGTATAAAGTCAACAGTTTCTCCAAAGGAGATCTTCGAGCAGCGGCCCGTCTCCTTGTGCACTGCAGACAGTAAACGCAGAGGAAAACTGTTCTAGGTTCTGCTGTCGAGTTACTGATGTTATGAAGTGTTAGTGCACCTGTCGCTCATATAATTTAAACTTATAAACTTATTACATAAAGATCATGGAAAGATACTAGTTGTATCTAACAATGAACAATCATAATGACAAAACAGAAGACATAAAGATCATTGGTTTGTGTACATCATAATATGATATTTATACACAGGAAAGAACAATAACAAGGCTAAATATCTTTAAATATAAATAGTTCTTCATAATACATTAAAAAATAGTTTTGTTGTTATTGTCTGAGGGATGAAACGAGAGGTAAATTCATCAAGAAAAGAGGAAAACTTGAAGGAGAAACTTTTTGTGTATAAAATAAAGAAATTAACAACATATTCAAGAGATAACGATTTTGGGGTTTCTTAAAAAATCGTTATAAGGAACTGTGGGTCACATTAGAAGGGTTTAAAATATAACAACTTAAATCAACACTAAATGTATTCACAAAATAAATTGGCAGCTGTTTCTTCAACAATACCACAAAATGAGCAAGTTTCATCAATATCAAGATATTTACAGATAGATGAATTAAACGTGTCGTTCATCTTTTAAGTTGTTGCGTTTGTGATAACGTGTCGTAGGTCACATGATAACGTCAACATGGCGGATGATGTCCGGATCGCATTCATACTCAACGAGATTTGGCTATAAAGTACCTACTCTTTTAGCGCTCGTTAAGTAAGTACTCATTGAAATTAAGTACCTACTCATTGAGTATGCGGTTTGGAACGCAGCCTGAGCGTTTGTATGGCAACACTATCAATGCCGAATGATTCTGCATTGGTCAGGTGGTACAGGTCAGAGTTCTACCACAAGTTACAAGTTGGACTAAACTCCTACACCTAGTGATGGCAAAATGAGGCTTCCTGAACCACTGAGACCTCACAGACCATTGCTTCACCCAAAGGTTCATTACTCGAAGCTTCATTCAGCATTGCTCACTAGTGACACCTAGCTACTGTGCAAAGAAATAGCAGACCAATTAATTCATTCTGAAACAATGACCTGAGCAGACTTATGATGTCAGTATACCCCCCTGTTCTGTTTTATTTATTTATTTTCTTCTCACTGTTAATGTCTGTAACCTTTCATTTGCAATAATAAAAATACCTGAGCAGACATTTGTCCATTGCCTGGGTATAAAATAAAATATGTATATTTCTCTGTCTGAATTTACTTCTGCAGAGACAACTGTCTCTCACACACACACACACACACACACACACACACACACACACACACACACACACACACACACACACACACACACACACACACACACACACACACACAGTTAATTAATTATTCATAAATGGTTTGGATAGTGACAGTATGAACAACAAAAGTGACACTGTTTTGAGTGCAGTGCTTATGGTGGAGGGAGTGTAATAAAGTAAAGTGCAACAGAAAAGTTGGGGGTGGTAAAGGTTAAGAATTGTTTATGGTGATTTTGTGCATTGAACTGTTACTATTTTTGTGCAGTGTTGTGCTTATGGGACTGGGGACGTAGAGGAACGAAGGAAGGATTAAAAATTATTTTTATTGAGGAACAGAATTTTTTCAAGTGTGTTGGGGCTTAGACGATTCCTCTTCTTGGACAGAACCTCTCCAGCCTTGGAAAAGATCCTTTCACATGGAACAGAGGATGCGGGGGAACATAAAAATGCCAGGGCCAGATGGTATAAATGAGGATACTGATGTTTATGTTGAGCCCAATATACCAGTGGATCCTCAGATCTTGTGAGATTCACTTCAGATAAATATCGGTCCACTTCTACAGTAGCATCTGCTGTTGCACTTGAGCTCCTTCTACCGTGTTCAACCGTGCTATCCAGCAGATGCCAAAGGTCACCTAATAATAGAGGTACAAAGAAAAAATACTCCATTAACAATGGTTCACATTACTAAATCACTAATGTGAACATTCACACAACAAACACATATAGTACTTACTGTTGTCTGTGGATTGGCCTGCTTCTGAAGAGGCTGGCAGCTGAGTTGGGGGTATATTGGTGGAAGCAGAATGGAGAGCAGAACTTCTGATTACAGTAGCGCATTCAGATTTTAATCTTGATATGCCTTCTTGCAGTTTCCCTTGACTTAAGAATCCCAGTTTTTTGAATCTGGGATCCAATAACGTGGGTATGGTCATCACACTCATTCACCATTTCTTTTTTGGAATCTATAATAAAATAAAATGCAGGTGTATTGTAGGAGCCTAAAACATTATTTAAATAATGTTTTTTAATGATTATTATCAATTACTTTGACTACTGTGTGGATTGTTAGTAGTCTGTGCATGCTCGTGCAGTGCTCGATAATGCCTGAGCATGGAGGACGTGTTATTGCTGTATGTCAGCTCCTTTAGGCACAGCAAGCATTTCACCTTGAAACATAAATTAATAGACATTAAATATAATACAGCCATATAGTGAGGATTATTATATAAAGACAGTAAAATAATAATAATAACAATATTAATACAAATTGTGTTTGTACCTTATTGTGAGCAACCATTTCAAAAAACTCCCAGACAGGGGAGGATTTCCTCTTTCTTGCTGGCTCCATTACAAGGAAAAAGGAAGAGGTCACAAAAAGCAAACAATTCCAAAAGGGCAATCCAAATCAAAAAGCAGTCCAGTCCAAATCCAAAAATCCAAAGCAATCCAAATAATCTTATCTAATTAATATAACAATACTATAATATAGCTACTATAATTAATACTAACAATATACTATAACTAATCTAACCTGATATAATGTAATAATATACACATATATTACTAACACATATATTAACCCTAACACATATATTGCACAATAACGACGATGAAACAACTCTCTAACTCCAACTCTCTAACTCTAACTCTCTGACTCTCTGACACTACTACAACTGATTCTACTACTCCTGCAACACCCACAAGGAGGCGCGAGTTTCGAACCCCCTTTATCCAGAAACGACACTCAGACCGAACCGATGACTTATCCACACAAACCGAGGCCTCGTTTGTCATTAGTCACGTGATTTTCACGTTAACAACACAAGCCTCGAATCGCGGCTTCATCTGGCACGCCCATTTTTGCTCGACACAAGCTCCGACGCCTCGCTTCAAATGTCACATCACTACCTACACCTAAACTCTCCAGGAAATGGATCTCTACTGGAGGCTGGCATAAATCTGCATAGAACATCAAGAGACACAGCACAGACACAGTAGCCTGGGAAAACCCAGACGAACTTCCGGCAAATTTAGATTTGCTCTGCAAGTTAGTCTGGCGAAGAGTTCATTCAAGCTCATTTCCAATATTTCCAAATCGAGGCAGCAATCACAAACGTTGAGGCGGGCTTTACAAGATGACGATCGATCTGATTGGTTTTAAGGTCTATCCAATTGCGCCCAGAGGCATTTGAGCGACGTCCCTTTGGAAGTGAGCTGTCAATGAACTTTCTCCAGACCCTAACTCAGTTACGACTGAGAAGGGTCTGGTTTTAACCAGGCTATTTACACAGGGGCATGTCTAGAATTTGAATCTGAAATTTTTAGTCACTGACAACAATGTTTCCAGACACTATAGTGAATATAATTTAATGATGGATGGTTTCATATGGATTACACAATCAGAGAATACTTGTTCACTCAAGCTTTCTATAGACATATTTCTCATTGTGACTGAGGCAAGTAACCTATAGAGATTGCTAATGTGTCGTCATCATGACGTATTAACAGTGGTGAACGCAAAGCATTTTGGGAATCCGCGGATTGCATGGACGGAAGAACGCAGTGTTCAAGATGCCGTCTACCTGCTGTGTTATAAACTGCAATAACTGCACAGCCAACTTAATGCAAACTTAAAGATTGTTTAATGTTACTTCTCACATGTAATGATTTTTAGCCATTGCTTTAAATAAAATAAACAAAGACTGAATGAAATTCTGCCTCCTTTATCTGTATTAAGGAACAATTGTGCACTTACATGCACTTCATGACGCACACGTACATTTGTGAATACGCTGAAGGTTTCTCCCTCTCTCCCTCTCTGCCGTGCGCGCGCTACACGGTTTGGAGCTCGCGAGCTCTAGATTCCGGGAGATTTGAACTAATTTGCGGGCATCAGGGAGCCGCTATCAATATGCGGGAGACTCCCAGAACTTCAGGCTGTCTGCAAAAGCACCACAACCCAGCCTGCTGCATTTTGTAGGATTATATTCTGTTTTTCACGCTAATTTTTCATTATTTTCATGCCAGAACACAAGCCTGCAATGCCAGCCCATGTAAACGAGAAAAACATACCCATAATTCAGTGTGTTCTGATGACGTTGCCGCCCAGTTGGTCGCATTTCTTAGCGATCTCTATAGAGTTTTGGTTCGTTTCTGTGACTCGCTCCAGTTCACGGAGACCGAGGCGGCAGAAAGCGCACCCTGTTTGTTTTCTCTGTTTTACAAAAGCGCAACATTTAATTGTTATTGTGAGTGCACTTAAATAAAAGTTTGTTTGCGTTTGTCGAATGTTAATTTAACATGCCAGAATTAAAATCCGATAGTAGAAGAATTCGTAGCGCCACTCGGCCAGGTGTGCCAAAATATGTATTTATAAACTTTAATATTTCATACAAAACAATCACAAAACGCTTTGTGACATTTTGAAAATCTGTGCTTGGATTAAGGCCACTGCAAATAGGATCGTAACTTAAACCCATCCCCCCCTGCAAATCGCACCCTGGGTGTGAGCGATGGAATGTTTAGGAGAACTACCTTTAGAAATTGTTTTTGTTCACTAATTATGAGGTTTTCCGGTTTAATCACGATCAGATTTTTTTCTAGATCCTACAGTAAATGCATTGTTTGACTTCACTTATCGAGAAATTGGCACATTTTATATAATGTAATACACTCGCACTTCTATCAATTACCCAGATAGCAAAAAATATCGGCACGGCTTCTTTTTGCCGCCGGCCCCAAACTGTCGGCTATAGGTGCGCCCCGCTGGCGGAGATGAAACGTTTGCCGCCGAATACGTCACTCCCATTTCTTGCGAGATGCCGCCGGCGAACAGCCGCCGGGCCGCCGACTTCATTCTCTCTGGCGGTTGCCGCCGTCTAAATGAACCGCGGCCGGCTGGCGGCAAGCCGCTTTGAAATCGACCAGCCATGTCATTGGCATGAGTGGAACTAACAGCATTTTAACTTTCACATTTAAAGCGATTATAATTATTATGTGAATTATATCAAATTTTGTTGTTGTTGTTGCTCCAAAGTCATTAGGGTTTATAACAGATTTGACTCAGTCTGATTCCATGATAAGGTTTAGGAAAATACATTTAAATTACGTTGAAACTCTGAAGCCATTCAGTGATATGCCTATGTAAAATATATAGAATTATTTTAGTCACTTAAGGTGACAATTCTTTACATTTCTTTGATTTATGCACAATTGAGATGCACAAATAGTCCAAAAAGAATTCCTTTTGTAAAACTTACTTGGCAATAAATATCTTTCTGATTAGGTTTTAAAATAAATATTTCATTCATGGTATGAACAATTTAGCAGAATAAATGGATGAAGTTAGACTTTTCACCAATGCCTGAAATCAGTGAACAGTGAAAGACATCTGCAACTTGGCCAAAAGCTTGGGTATGCTTTAGATTTTTTTATTAATTTGCAACCATGGTAATATTTATAATAAACATGAAAATCCCTGTTTTGACCTGAAAGATAAAGTGAAATATTTAGAAATATTTTGTCTCTCTGTCACACCAGGAAATTTCGTTTATGTCTTTCATTTTTTTACAAGCTCGATTTTTTTATTTATTTGACCTTTTACAGGTATAAGGGATTAATTTGCAATTGCGAGTTTTGCAATCTGTACAAATGTTTAAGAAAGTATTAAAGCACAAACAGAGAAGTACCTCCACCGGCCGAGAGGGGCAGTACCTAAAAAACGGAAGCAGATTTACCAACACAACAGTGGCCCCTCGTCACACGATTTCAGTATTTGGAGAGGATATCCTATCTAGTCATTGACTACGATCTTTAAAGTAAGTACATTTTTCCTTTTTGTGTAACGCAATATTATGTTCATTTTTTACATTTTTAGTTCATCTTTTTCAAATATGTTCTTGCCTTACTAGTCAAGCTAGTAAGTTAGCCTTGTTTACAAAGTTTCCGTCATGGATCTGACATAGCTAACGTTAGTTAGGCTAACGTTACTTAGTTTCTTCCTGGCGTTAGTTTTTTCTTTTCTTCTTTTAACTATATTTACGTATGTTTATGCCAGTGTGAGTACTACAGTATGTGGTTTAAGATAGTATTGGTCAGTCGAATAATTAACTAACTTACGTAACCAAATCCTGAAGGACAATTCTCCCGCCCACGTGGGAATGGTAACGTTAGCAAAATCTTTACGACAAGAAAGACTGATCAGTATAACTTGTGTTGTTTTCTAACTAAACATAATGATGTTTTGTTTGATTCGACAACCATGCTGCTAGTCTAGTTTAACTTACAGTGTTAGCTAACACATGCTGCTTCGCCTTTTTTACTCACTGAATTCAAGCATGTTCGACATGTTGAAATGTATCTAGCTACAGTAAATCGCCAATGCTTTACATCTAGAAAGAAAGCTTTACATCTAGAAAGTTTAACTTTTGGTGTTATATATATATATATATATATATATATATATATATATATATATATATATATATATATATATATATATATATGTGTGTATGTATGTATATATATATATATATATATATATATATATATATATATATAATGTGTATATATGTGTTTATATGTATAAATGTGTGTGTATATGATTGTGTTTGTCTGAACATGGTTTTCTGTTGATCCACTTGTGAAAATGACTCGTTTTTTTGAAGGGGTGAGCATTTTAATGTTATTGATTTTGCCTGGAAATTAATCAAAAAGTATACTTTATGCAAAATGTTCTTCTATTTTAGATGGTTCACATTGTTCAGTTTTCAACGAGGAGGATCTGCCATTTGCAGTGGTTCCGCAAGAGTGGCTCAGCGAGAGCATGTGCCATTGGCCCCCATTTAACCTCAGCAAAAAGAGGAAGGCAACAATTTAGCCATCCTCTGCACACCTCCACACAGCACCTGGGAGAAACATCATTTTAAGTTCATGAAGGGAGCAGGTAAATGGGTCTGACTTGTGTATTTGATTTTCCTGTATTTCATCTGTGTAATTTATTTTCTGTTTATTGTGGATAACTGACTCTTTCATTCATTATTCCCTACTCTAGAATCTTGGAAGTCTCAAGAAAAAAAAAAAAACTCTAGAAAGATGCATCGATTCCAGAAAAC
This sequence comes from Siphateles boraxobius, assembly GCF_051911475.1. Taxonomy (NCBI): domain Eukaryota; kingdom Metazoa; phylum Chordata; class Actinopteri; order Cypriniformes; family Leuciscidae; genus Siphateles; species Siphateles boraxobius. Next base: position 132,832 of record NW_027508867.1, read on the forward strand.
CAGAAAAATGCTGAACTGGTATGTAAAATCTATTGCTGTGATGCTGGATTTGTGATCCTGCCACTAAACTATACCATTTGTTAGATTTTCAAATTTCTGTTTCCTCTTTCTCGCAACCAGGTTTCTCCCCAGTAATCCAGACTCCACTTCACAGAGCCAAGAGTTTGAGTACAAGTAAGTGATGTTAATTGTGAAGTTTTTTTGTCTTGGAAACTATTGCTTCTATTTGATGTCGGCATGAACCGGAAGTTACAAACGACTTTTCTCCAGTGTTGTGACGTATTTAAAAGTGAAACGGTAAATTGAACGGAGGGCAGGGTTTTACTCTAGCGCTCCTCTTCTCCATCTCTGCTCATAGCACGGTTTGAGGGGAGTTGCCACGCCCTCGCACCATAGCACATGACCGGAAGAGAAGAGAAGTCGTTTCGAGGGGGGAGGGAAGGGTAACGTATTTGATTAAAGATTATAAGGCTACATGAATTTTAAAAGAATGAAGTGCACAGATAAATCATTTATAATAAACACTACAATATTACATATAAAAATACGAATTGTAAAATCTTACTTCAAGAGCAGGTGAAACAAGTTCAACAAACAATGTTGAAGACGTTTGCTTGCACTGAGCAATTAGGCACAACTTGCAAACAGCACCTGTGGTTGTCGGTTTAATTCCCACTGGGGCTACCTGTACATGTAGTAGACCTAGATATAAAGTAAAATTTAAGATTGTATACTGCATATATTACAGTCTGAATCCTTAGCCTTTCACATTTTTTATTTATTTATGAGAAGCTTCAGAGAAATGTAATTTGTAACACTTTTTTGGATTTTCAGCTTGGTGTAGGGGATAAAGCATGTTTTAGAGACATGTTCCTGAAGACCATTGTTCAAAGTAAGTTGGATATTTTTTTTAGATTTAAGTAGATGTGTATGTCCTATTGTCCTCATGCAATTCAAATTAAATGACAGATCTGTATTTTCTATATTAGCCATCCGGAAGGACCCGGCAACCCAGGATGCACTGATGAGGCGGTCCAGGTTAACGTTACGCGTTAACTGAAAGGAGCATCTGACCGTGAAGGCAGAAAAAGGCGCCGCACAGCTGAGAGGGACTCTAGTCTTAAAACTAGACTGACTACTGACACCCCAGAATCACTGACAACTGGAATCCTTTCTTTATCTTGCAGTCAGTAGAATCAAGACCCCTAAAGAAGTCAGAAGTGTCAGACTACACTCACTCACTGTGGAAATTACTTTCTTTTTTTCTTTTTCAAATAAAGCTTGTAAATCCTTGTGCCACAGGTCAGCATTGCCGTTATAATGGCCTATTCTACTCCAGAGCTTTACTATAAATTACTACCACTTATCATATTGTTAGAAATGGCTTGTAAATGTAGTTATACTTTTATTTATTTGGTATCTTGCACATTATTTGGTATCAAATATCCTCTTTACTTGTCATAATGTTTACTGGTAATTTTTTACCCTAGAGCTGTCCTTTTTATATGAACACTTATTGTAAGTGTTGTAATTTGCTTGTAAGGCTGTTTAACCAAAATTGAATTGGAAACCTGCATGTTAGTATATTGATTTATTTATTTTTCTGTTATGTTTCAGTGATCTGAAATATCTTGTTTAAATGACAGTTACTGTACTTTGAAATGTGGAATAAAAATGCCAATTGTAAATTTGTCTGGTTTGAGCAATCATTATTCTTGCTAAACTGCATGCTATAAATAAAAAAATATATATATAGCCAGAATAAGCGGCGGCAGAGCGCTCGAAAATAGCGTTTGCCTCCGGCGGGCCGCGGAAGGACGGCCTTCAATATAAAGGCGGCGGAACGGTGGTTGGCCCGCGGGCCGGCCGCTTAACGAAGGCGGTATGAAGGCGGCTGCCGCTTTTAAAAAGCGGCTGCCGCCGGCGGTGCGCCGTCCAACGTGTTTGCGATGTCGCCATTCTGACGCTTCTACTGGCGCCGGAGGACCGACGGTGGTCCGCCGACTCATTGCTATCTGGGTAAGTGGGTAGAACAAAGACTGTGATTTGAGCTTTGACTTCCTAGTCATATGGTGCTGTAAGGGTCAAACAGGTCAATTTAGCTCGAAGGGAATTATTAATTAATTCATAGGGCGGCCGAGCAATTATAAATATATAAACTATAGTGAAAACACTATTTATTAGCAAGGTAACTTAGATCAGCAGTTTAAGACATTAAATTCGTAAGCACATAACACAAGAACACTTCTCTTTAAAATACAGACAAGTTTTTATTGATTACCCTAACAGATCAAACTGATATCTAACACAAACACATGCTCACACACATTCATACGAGTTACAGAAAGAAAGAGAGTGAAAGAATGAGTTGATGAAATCCCAAGGTTCTAGCATTATATGCACTTATAAGACATGACCTGAACGAACCATCAATCATTAATTTAACCCAAACACGTGGTGTGTTGGCGGTTGGATGGAAAGTCTTTGAAGTTGGAAGCGGGCTTTGCAGTCAAATCGTTGACCGAAACTTTACAGCAAAACTTAACTTAGAACCGAGACTCTCAATGGAACAGAAAACAAACTAAGTAAGAGAAAGAAAATTGAGACGAGCTTGAATGTTCATGTTCGATGGCTTGAATGAAGCTGTTTAACCTATGTTCTTCTGATCTTGATTTGGGTTATTGCGTCTGCTCGCCTACAAGTTTACTCGTCTGGCTGGTCTAAAATGTCATGGCTACTCTAATGCTTTGTTCGTGTCCTAAGATTTTAAACTCAAATGTTTGTCCAGCCTCCTGGATGAGTTCTGACCAATTAGACACTGCCTTTAGATTAGAGGTGGCTGTTATTTCTGCTCTCGTCGTAATTTAGTCTTGCGTTATCTCTGTGATCTCTTTCCAACTCTAGCAGAGAGTACAGAGAGTACAGTTTAGACATGATTCCTATTATCTGATAAGACAAATATGACCCAGAAGGAATTTGCAGAGAGTTGTGTGTTCTTGCTGAGAAGGAGAAATAAACCCTTTTAATCCTATATATTCTATATATAACCACTTGAGAAATGTATAAACTAGTGTTGTCAAAAGTACCGACTTGGGTACCAAGTTGGTGTGCTCTCAAACGTTCCGGTGCGTTGATCATTGTAGCCAATCGTAGACATATCCGATGAGCTCATGAACACAATGGCCAATCAGAGGTGTTTATGATTCTGCTCAACAGTGCTCAAAGCGTCACATTTTTTAAATTTCAGTACCGACTGTGAAGACTATGCTGAACTAGAAGTCTTCTAAGGACCCCCAACCTTGTGCCAGGCTAGGCCTTGACTTCCATTCCCCAAAGATCCTCTGACTCCTACTGGTTCTCTCTCATCAAGACAACATCAGCAAAGATCAACTGGAGCCCTCAACAAACTGCATCAGGACAGTTTAATTCAAAAGGGCAAGGCATGCAAGTATCAAACTTAAGTCTCATTATTTGATACATTATGTATCCTTACCCATTTTAAAGAAGGGCGTGTTAGAACTAAACTGATGGTTTGCTCAAGTCTGCTAATCTGCTGAATTTTAAGCAATGCTATAACTTCTTGCTTTCCTGTATTCTGCTTCAGCTCTCTTTCCCTAGGTAAACATGTATGCATGCATGTATGTGTACGTTAGAGTATGTTTAGTCTACTTAAAGTCTTGTTCATGTCACACGTAAAGTTGTCCATGTTTCATGCTCACATACTGGAGTCCCTAATCGTGCAGATTTTGCCTAACGTTGAGAGCGTTCCTCCTTTAGCTAGGCTAATCTCTTTGAAGCTTGCACGGCCATAAAGTACTTGTCTGTATGCACATATCATACCATCCCAAAACAATTTCTGACGGACCAATCGAACATTGTTCAACGACAACCAATATATGTGACCACTATACTTTGTAGCAAATGCTTCAGAATGCAGCAGAAGACTATTGGTCTATAGGCAATACTGGTTGAAACTCTTCATATCCTGATAGCAATCAATATTAGAAGTGTTCTAAATGGTAAAATGAACATAGCTTCTGTAAAGGTCTCAGGACCCAAAAAAAAAAAAAAAAAAGTCAGTCCAATCGTTGCATTCGTATTCAGATTTGGATGTATTCGTTTTCATGTCAACACCATTAACGCCGAAATGAATCTGGATTAGTCAGATGGTACAACTAGAGCACTGTAAGATGTTTACGTTCATTATCACTGTAATGTTATGCATTTTGAGACATGAGACAATTTAACAGTCTTTCATCTCATGACACTTTGTAGACTCTGCTTTGTGCATTCATGCGTTTTGAAGGAGGCATGGCTTTGGATGCATTCAAAGCTAGCTTAATATTGCTAGCCTCTCTGAAACCGTTTTGAATGTGTTTGGGTCTTCAGGAGGGGAACTTACACATTCCTAAAGCAGGAATTCCAATGAGCCATTATGTGAGAGAACAGCCATTATGTGAGAGAACAGCCATTATGTGAGAGAACAGCCATTATGTGAGAGAACAGCCATTATGTGAGAGAACAGCCATTATGTGAGAGAACAGCCATTATGTGAGAGAACAGCCATTATGTGAGAGAACAGCCAAACTAACGCTGGCACACAAAAAACACCAACTTTGTTATCACACTTAAAGAAATATAAAAGAGAAAGTAGTCTTACAAGTGTGAGATTTATTTGGTGATAACAGGGAAAATATACCATACATCCAATGGTTAAATCAGCACAGTTACCTGCATGCATAGCCACATTACTTATGACCTGAACATTGGCCATAAGGGTTAGTTTGGCGACAGTTTTCAGCACACACTGGAGGCTTCGGGGGTTCGGCTCCAGGCCTCCCTGGTCGCTTCGGGGGTTCGGCTCCAGGCCTCCCTGGTCGCTTCGGGGGTTCGGCTCCAGGCCTCCCTGGTCGCTTCGGGGGTTCGGCTCCAGGCCTCCCTGGAGCCATCGGGGGTCCGGCTCCAGGCCTCCCTGGAGCCATCGGGGGTCCGGCTCCAGGCCTCCCTGGAGCCATCGGGGGTCCGGCTCCAGGCCTCCCTGGAGCCATCGGGGGTCCGGCTCCAGGCCTCCCTGGAGCCATCGGGGGTCCGGCTCCAGGCCTCCCTGGAGCCATCGGGGGTCCGGCTCCAGGCCTCCCTGGAGCCATCGGGGGTCCGGCTCCAGGCCTCCCTGGAGCCATCGGGGGTCCGGCTCCAGGCCTCTCTGGAGCCATCGGGGGTTCGGCTGCAGGCTTAACCGGAGGTTCAGTTGCAGGCGGCTCTGGCAGCTCGGTGGAGGGCTCCGGCTCAGGCAGTTCGACGGAAGGCTCCGGTTCAGGCTCAAGCAGTTCAGTGGAAGGCTTCGGGGGTTCGGCTCCAGGCCTCCCTGGAGGCTTCGGGGGTTCGGCTCCAGGCCTCCCTGGAGGCATCGGGGGTTCGGCTCCAGGCCTCCCTGGAGGCATCGGGGGTTCGGCTCCAGGCCTTTCTGGAAGCTTTGGGCGTTCGCTCCCTGGAGGCTTCGGGGGTTCGGCTCCAGGCCTCCCTGGAGGCTTCGGGGGTTCAGCTCCAGGCCACCCTGGAGGCTTCGGGGGTTCAGCTCCAGGCCACCCTGGAGGCTTCGGGGGTTCAGCTCCAGGCCACCCTGGAGGCTTCGGGGGTTCCCTCCCTGGAGGCTTCGGGGGTTCGGCTGCAGGCTTCACTGGAGAGATACAGATTAGTCGATCCATTTAGCGGCATTCAGTCTCAGATACAGCACAAAAACCAAATTGCAAGTTTTACTCCGTATTAATCTTCTGTTAATTTTGTAAAGCCATCTTGTGCTTGAAACCATGCTAGTTGGCTAAATACTTTACATTGAGAACGACTTATTAGAAAACAAGACAAACTGAAATAACGAGGTAGCTGAGCCAAACACTAATACAACACACACCTGCAAATGGAGCCATACACTGATGTCCACAACCATTGCTGCAGCATTTCTCATTGTTCGGACAGTCACTGTCATAGCAACACATCTCGGCACACATTCCTGGTCCAAAATTTGTGCTTGGACACTCTCCTGGCTTTGCTGTTATACAGACACATGACAGAAACCACATCAATGAATGTCTCATTCACTGTATGAAAAAAAAAAAAGAAAGTTGTCATAAGATGATAGTAGGAGGTTTTACCGGAATATTCAGTCTATCTACTTCATAGTTTCACGTTTAGTTCAATGTGTTGATTGCGGTTTCTTTGCAATTATTTGTGAAACTTACTAGCAATTTCTGAGTCAAAACGTTTTTTCAGCGTTTTTGGAAGGCGTGTAGCATCCATCATTAATAAAAACTCACTGAAAACAGGCGGCACACACACGGGGCCACAGGGAAATTTACAGCATTTGTGTCCTCCAAAGCAGTCTCTATCAGAAGTGCATCCGCGACGGGACGGCTCGACCGTCAGCGTCGCCGGACACTGACCGGACACTGCAGAAGAGGATTCAAGAGGATCATTTGTGTAGACCAGGAAGTGCTGTAATAGTTTGATTCAGCTTTTGCAAGTCAGGGGTATTGCAATGAGTCTCAAACTTTACAATATTCACACATTCATCTGCTTCAATTCAAAGTAGCTTAGAAATCTACAATTTTTCAATAATCTGCATCAATCGGTTTCAGAGACGGAGAGTGCTGTTACAACCCATCCCACTAAAGTAGAGGGAGTAATAGTGCAATGCTGATAGAAAACATGGACATCAGTTAATATGTTGTATACAAATTTACCGGTGTACATCATCAATTTATGCCATCCCCATGACCACCCTAATTTCCTTTTAAGCATTTTAATAGGCTACTCAGAAGACATAAATATAGAAATGCACTACATATACACAACGCAGAGCAACCGGTTATAATTAGCTCCCCATGTTATATTGTAGGCTTATTTAGTTGCTAAAACAAAAAGTTTAGGCAAAAGTTTAAACTCCGGATTGGTAATTTTGTAGCCATGTTATAAGACTAATGTTCTTGTTTTACATTAAACAAAAAGGCTTATATTAGTGATTATATGGGTTTTACTTGTACAATGAAAAACAGATGACAGTTTGCATATTTATACTTTGCTTATTAAAACTAAACCAACATACAAAGTTGAACTTCCACTTGACATCTGTACTGTATTTTTGTAAGCCTATGTGCTGAGATTCATCTAAAGTCAAATTTTGTTAGGCACTTTATTTATGCACTTCTTCGGGCTGTGTAATCAAGCTAAAACAACTTCTCACCTACAACTCCAGCGTCTGTTGTGCTCAAACATGCAGACAGACACAATAAAACGGCACTAAACGAGCAGTACACTCGAGCGGTCATCCTCTCGACCTGCAATCTCACAATCAACTCTGCAGGAAGATGTGCTGAATTAGTGAGTCAGGAGGGGCAGACAGCGAGGAACACAAACCTACAAAGAAAAACCCCGTTGCTGAGTCCCACACACACACAAAAAAAACGCTGTCAAAGCAGTTTAAAGTGCTTTTTGAACGCGTTTTTAAAGTTCCAATTGGAGGCCCGTGTAACTCCAACCATAATGAAAATCACCTGCCTGTAGCTTTCTAATATAGCCTAATCTTGAAGACTTTGATTAGCTTGTTCAGGTGTGTTTGATTAGGGTTAATGGATGTCGTAATAATTGCTGTGATTAGGAGATGATTGAGCGTTTGTATGGCAACACTATCAATGCCGAATGATTCTGCATTGGTCAGGTGGTACAGGTCAGAGTTCTACCACAAGTTACAAGTTGGACTAAACTCCTACACCTAGTGATGGCAAAATGAGGCTTCCTGAACCACTGAGACCTCACAGACCATTGCTTCACCCAAAGGTTCATTACTCGAAGCTTCATTCAGCATTGCTCACTAGTGACACCTAGCTACTGTGCAAAGAAATAGCAGACCAATTAATTCATTCTGAAACAATGACCTGAGCAGACTTATGATGTCAGTATACCCCCCTGTTCTGTTTTGTTTATTATTTTCTTCTCACTGTTAATGTCTGTAACCTTTCATTTGCAATAATAAAAATACCTGAGCAGACATTTGTCCATTGCCTGGGTATAAAATAAAATATGTATATTTCTCTGTCTGAATTTACTTCTGCAGAGACAACTGTCTCTCTCACACACACACACACACACACACACACACACACACACACACACACACACACACACACACACACACACACACACACACACACACACACACACACACACACACACACACAGTTAATTAATTATTCATAAATGGTTTGGATAGTGACAGTATGAACAACAAAAGTGACACTGTGTTGAGTGCAGTGCTTATGGTGGAGGGAGTGTAATAAAGTAAAGTGCAACAGAAAAGTGTGGGGTGGTAAAGGTTAAGAATTGTTTCTGGTGATTTGTGCATTGAACTGTTACTATTTTTGTGCAGTGTTGTGCTTATGGGACTGGGGACGTAGAGGAACGAAGGAAGGATTAAAAATTATTTTTATTGAGGAACAGAATTTTTTCAAGTGTGTTGGGGCTTAGACGATTCCTCTTCTTGGACAGAACCTCTCCAGCCTTGGAAAAGATCCTTTCACATGGAACAGAGGATGCGGGGGAACATAAAAATGCCAGGGCCAGATGGTATAAATGAGGATACTGATGTTTATGTTGAGCCCAATATACCAGTGGATCCTCAGATCTTGTGAGATTCACTTCAGATAAATATCGGTCCACTTCTACAGTAGCATCTGCTGTTGCACTTGAGCTCCTTCTACCGTGTTCAACCGTGCTATCCAGCAGATGCCAAAGGTCACCTAATAATAGAGGTACAAAGAAAAAATACTCCATTAACAATGGTTCACATTACTAAATCACTAATGTGAACATTCACACAACAAACACATATAGTACTTACTGTTGTCTGTGGATTGGCCTGCTTCTGAAGAGGCTGGCAGCTGAGTTGGGGGTATATTGGTGGAAGCAGAATGGAGAGCAGAACTTCTGATTACAGTAGCGCATTCAGATTTTAATCTTGATATGCCTTCTTGCAGTTTCCCTTGACTTAAGAATCCCAGTTTTTTGAATCTGGGATCCAATAACGTGGGTATGGTCATCACACTTATTGATTCTAAATGTACTGCTTGTTCCCTGACCCTCCGTACAAGGCTGTCACCCAGCTGCCTTGCCGGATTGGACTTGAGGCCCTCTAGCTTACTCGTTACAGCGTGATTAAGCATCTTCATCAAAGGAATCACTTTGGAGGCAGACACCCTTTTCTCTCCTGAAAGCTCTACTGTAGCCTGGCGGAAAGGGGCAAGAACATGTAAAGCATCCTGGACTGCCTCATACTCCAGGGCTGTAGGAGGGGTGATGTCGGTCTTTAGAGAGGCCAGGGCTGCCCCCACTGGCTCTCTCAGCTGATAGAGACGTTCCAGCATGTTGTAAGTGCTGTTCCAGCGAGTGTCCACTTCAATTATCATTTTCAGAACTGGTCTCCCCATCTGCTCCTGTACTTGGGCCAGTCTCTCTTTTGCTGTAGTTCTTGTTCGGAAATAGGTCACAAGTTTCCTACATTTGGTTCGAATGTCGTTGAAGCTACTGATGTCATCAAAAGATTTCCCCACAATAAGGTTTAGTGCATGTGCAATGCATACCGCATGCCTAACATTCAGTGATCGTACACATGCTATCATGTTGGCTGCTGCATCAGTTACCAGGCACTTAACTTTATCCTTTATGCCCCACTCCTCCATGAGCTTGATATGTCCAGTAGCCAATTTCTCAGCAGTATGGCTCTTAGGGAAATGCTGTACACCTAGTAAAATAGTGCAGAGCTTGTCATTGTCAATAAAATGGCAAGTCACTGCTAGGTAGGCATCCATGTTTAGCGATGTCCACATGTCAGAGGTAAGGCTTATAGCCTGAACGTTCTGCAACTGCTCTCTTGCCTTCTCCTTAGCCTCCTTGTACTTATGATCAACCATGACCTTCAAAGCCTGTGGATAGAAATAAATGCAGTTACTCTTACTTTTAACTTCTTAAATAATGATGAACCACTTTATTAATCACATACCTTTCTAGTTGGGATCACGTAAGTGGGATCCAACACATGCAGGAGCTCCCTAAATCCATCATCATCCACAATGGAAAAGGGTTGGGAGTCCTTGATGACCATGTTCACCAGGGCCTCATTCACCATTTCTTTTTTGGAATCTATAATAAAATAAAATGCAGGTGTATTGTAGGAGCCTAAAACATTATTTAAATAATGTTTTTTAATGATTATTATCAATTACTTTGACTACTGTGTGGATTGTTAGTAGTCTGTGCATGCTCGTGCAGTGCTCGATAATGCCTGAGCATGGAGGACGTGTTATTGCTGTATGTCAGCTCCTTTAGGCACAGCAAGCATTTCACCTTGAAACATAAATTAATAGACATTAAATATAATACAGCCATATAGTGAGGATTATTATATAAAGACAGTAAAATAATAATAATAACAATATTAATACAAATTGTGTTTGTACCTTATTGTGAGCAACCATTTAAAAAAACTCCCAGACAGGGGAGGATTTCCTCTTTCTTGCTGGCTCCATTACAAGGAAAAAGGAAGAGGTCACAAAAAGCAAACAATTCCAAAAGGGCAATCCAAATCAAAAAGCAGTCCAGTCCAAATCCAAAAATCCAAAGCAATCCAAATAATCTTATCTAATTAATATAACAATACTATAATATAGCTACTATAATTAATACTAACAATATACTATAACTAATCTAACCTGATATAATGTAATAATATACACATATATTACTAACACATATATTAACCCTAACACATATATTGCACAATAACGACGATGAAACAACTCTCTAACTCCAACTCTCTAACTCTAACTCTCTGACTCTCTGACACTACTACAACTGATTCTACTACTCCTGCAACACCCACAAGGAGGCGCGAGTTTCGAACCCCCTTTATCCGGAAACGACACTCAGACCGAACCGATGACTTATCCACACAAACCGAGGCCTCGTTTGTCATTAGTCACGTGATTTTCACGTTAACAACACAAGCCTCGAATCGCGGCTTCATCTGGCACGCCCATTTTTGCTCGACACAAGCTCCGACGCCTCGCTTCAAATGTCACATCACTACCTACACCTAAACTCTCCAGGAAATGGATCTCTACTGGAGGCTGGCATAAATCTGCATAGAACATCAAGAGACACAGCACAGACACAGTAGCCTGGGAAAACCCAGACGAACTTCCGGCAAATTTAGATTTGCTCTGCAAGTTAGTCTGGCGAAGAGTTCATTCAAGCTCATTTCCAATATTTCCAAATCGAGGCAGCAATCACAAACGTTGAGGCGGGCTTTACAAGATGACGATCGATCTGATTGGTTTTAAGGTCTATCCAATTGCGCCCAGAGGCATTTGAGCGACGTCCCTTTGGAAATGAGCTGTCAATGAACTTTCTCCAGACCCTAACTCAGTTACGACTGAGAAGGGTCTGGTTTTAACCAGGCTATTTACACAGGGGCATGTCTAGAATTTGAATCTGAATTTTTTAGTCACTGACAACAATGTTTCCAGCCACTATAGTGAATATAATTTAATGATGGATGGTTTCATATGGATTACACAATCAGAGAATACTTGTTCACTCAAGCTTTCTATAGACATATTTCTCATCGTGACTGAGGCAAGTAGCCTATAGAGATTGCTAATGTGTCGTCATCATGACGTATTAACAGTGGTGAACGCAAAGCATTTTGGGAATCCACGGATTGCATGGAGGGAAGAACGCAGTGTTCAAGATGCCGTCTACCTGCTGTGTTATAAACTGCAATAACTGCACAGCCAACTTAATGCAAACTTAAAGATTGTTAAATGTTACTTCTCACATGTAATGATTTTTAGCCATCGCTTTAAATAAAATAAACAAAGACTGAATGAAATTCTGCCTCCTTTATCTGTATTAAGGAAGAATTGTGCACTTACATGAACTTCATGACGCACACGTACATTTGTGAATACGCTGAAGGTTTCTCCCTCTCTCCCTCTCTGCCGTGCGCGCGCTACACGGTTTGGAGCTCGCGAGCTCTAGATTCCGGGAGATTTGAACTAATTTGCGGGCATCAGGGAGCCGCTATCAATATGCGGGAGACTCCCAGAACTTCAGGCTGTCTGCAAAAGCACCACAACCCAGCCTGCTGCATTTTGTAGGATTATATTCTGTTTTTCACGCTAATTTTTCATTATTTTCATGCCAGAACACAAGCCTGCAATGCCAGCCCATGTAAACGAGAAAAACATACCCATAATTCAGTGTGTTCTGATGACGTTGCCGCCCAGTTGGTCGCATTTCTTAGCGATCTCTATAGAGTTTTGGTTCGTTTCTGTGACTCGCTCCAGTTCACGGAGACCGAGGCGGCAGAAAGCGAACCCTGTTTGTTTTCTCTGTTTTACAAAAGCGCAACATTTAATTGTTATTGTGAGTGCACTTAAATAAAAGTTTGTTTGCGTTTGTCGAATGTTAATTTAACATGCCAGAATTAAAATCCGATAGTAGAAGAATTCGTAGCGCCACTCGGCCAGGTGTGCCAAAATATGTATTTATAAACTTTAATATTTCATACAAAACAATCACAAAACGCTTTGTGACATTTTGAAAATATGTGCTTGGATTAAGGCCACTGCAAATAGGATCGTAACTTAAACCCATCCCCCCCTGCAAATCGCACCCTGGGTGTGAGCGATGGAATGTTTAGGAGAACTACCTTTAGAAATTGTTTTTGTTCACTAATTATGAGGTTTTCCGGTTTAATCACGATCAGATTTTTTTCTAGATCCTACAGTAAATGCATTGTTTGACTTCACTTATCGAGAAATTGGCACATTTTATATAATGTAATACACTCGCACTTCTATCAATTACCCAGATAGCAAAAAATATCGGCACGGCTTCTTTTTGCCGCCGGCCCCAAACTGTCGGCTATAGGTGCGCCCCGCTGGCGGAGATGAAACGTTTGCCGCCGAATACGTCCCTCCCATTTCTTGCGAGATGCCGCCGGCGAACAGCCGCCGGGCCGCCGACTTCATTCTCTCTGGCGGTTGCCGCCGTCTAAATGAACCGCGGCCGGCTGGCGGCAAGCCGCTTTGAAATCGACCAGCCATGTCATTGGCATGAGTGGAACTGACAGCATTTTAACTTTCACATTTAAAGCGATTATAATTATTATGTGAATTATATCAAATTTTGTTGTTGTTGTTGCTCCAAAGTCATTAGGGTTTATAACAGATTTGACTCAGTCTGATTCCATGATAAGGTTTAGGAAAATACATTTAAATTACGTTGAAACTCTGAAGCGATTCAGTGATATGCCTATGTAAAATATATAGAATTATTTTAGTCACTTAAGGTGACAATTCTTTACATTTCTTTGATTTATGCACAATTGAGATGCACAAATAGTCCAAAAAGAATTCCTTTTGTAAAACTTACTTGGCAATAAATATCTTTCTGATTAGGTTTTAAAATAAATATTTCATTCATGGTATGAACAATTTAGCAGAATAAATGGATGAAGTTAGACTTTTCACCAATGCCTGAAATCAGTGAACAGTGAAAGACATCTGCAACTTGGCCAAAAGCTTGGGTATGCTTTAGATTTTTTTATTAATTTGCAACCATGGTAATATTTATAATAAACATGAAAATCCCTGTTTTGACCTGAAAGATAAAGTGAAATATTTAGAAATATTTTGTCTCTCTGTCACCCCAGGAAATTTCGTTTATGTCTTTCATTTTTTTACAAGCTCGATTTTTTTATTTATTTGACCTTTTACAGGTATAAGGGATTAATTTGCAATTGCGAGTTTTGCAATCTGTACAAATGTTTAAGAAAGTATTAAAGCACAAACAGAGAAGTACCTCCACCGGCCGAGA
>NW_027508868.1:2500-7500 GCF_051911475.1 Siphateles boraxobius
GAATGAGACATTTATATAGCGCTTTCATTTGTACTACTATTACTATTTAATCAATGTATTTAGTTAATGTTTATAATCACTTATATCGACCTCCTAAGGTGGATGAACAACATGTTCTGCAAACATGCAACAGAACAATGACTTCATTTCTTCACTCAAGACACTAAACGCATGACAACATGAGCTGAAGCGTGTAAGCAAATCTCTACGATCTAAAGCTTCAGACGCAGAGAACGCACAGAGCGGCCAGCGTTCGGCTCATCGAGGGTTAGGGTCCCATACTTCACACAGTCAGGATAAAGCTGAGAGACCGCAAACACACCGAAGCCATCTCAGATCTACAGGAGCATTTATGATCAACACTGTCTAACATGATGAAATATTGATTCTTAGTGAACTTCTAAACTGCTGACCTCTACTATAGAAAACATTATACATCACAGAATCTGTATTTGGCTGATGAAAAGGAAACTGTCAAACCCTGAGTGTGATTGTGAACATGATCGGACTCAATCCCGCACAAACCTCAGGACGAGCCTCCAGCACTAAAGGTCAAGATTTAGGCGACTCGTTTCCTGTTGTGAGTGCGTTTGTTTCCTGTGAGTGTGTGAAATGTAGCGTGTAGTGTAATGTGGTGTAGCATGTAGTGTAGTGTGTAGGGTAGTATGTAGTGTAGTGTGGTGTAGCATGTAGTGTAGTGTGGTGTAGCATGTAGTGTAGTGTGCGGGTAATATGTAGTGTAGTGTGGTGTAGCATGTAGTGTAGTGTGTAGGGTAGTATGTAGTGTAGTGTGGTGTAGTATGTAGTGTAGTGTGGTGTAGCATGTAGTGTAGTGTGTAGGGTAGTATGTAGTGTAGTGTGGTGTAGTATGTAGTGTAGTGTGGTGTAGCATGTAGTGTAGTGTGTAGGGTAGTATGTAGTGTAGTGTGGTGTAGTATGTAGTGTAGTGTGGTGTAGCATGTAGTGTAGTGTGTAGGGTAGTATGTAGTGTAGTGTGGTGTAGTATGTAGTGTAGTGTGGAGTAGCATGTAGTGTAGTGTGTAGGGTAGTATGTAGTGTAGTGTGGTGTAGTATGTAGTGTGGTGTAGCATGTAGTGTAATGTGGTGTAGCATGTAGTGTAGTGTGTAGGGTAGTATGTAGTGTAGTGTGGTGTAGTATGTAGTGTAGTGTGGTGTAGCATGTAGTGTAGTGTGCGGGTAGTATGTAGTGTGGTGTGGTGTAGCATGTAGTGTAGTGTGGTGTAGCATGTAGTGTAGTGTGGTGTAGCATGTAGTGTAGTGTGTAGGGTAGTATGTAGTGTAGTGTGGTGTAGCATGTAGTGTAGTGTGTAGGGTAGTATGTAGTGTAGTGTGGTGTAACATGTAGTGTAGTGTGTAGGGTAGTATGTACTGTAGTGTGTAGGGTAGTATGTAGTGTAGTGTGGTGTAGCATGTAGTGTAGTGTGTAGTGTAGTTTGTAGGGTAGTATGCAGTGTGTAGTGTAGGGTAGTATGTAGTGTAGTGTGTAGTGTAGCATGTAGTGTAGTATGTAGTGTGGTGTAGCATGTAGTGTAGTGTGTAGGGTAGTATGTAGTGTGTAATGTAGTGTGTAGTGTAGGATGCAGTGTGTAGTGTAGTGTAGCATTTAGTGTAGTGTGTAGCGTAAAATGTAGTGTAGTGTGTAGTGTATCATGTAGTGTAGTGAAGTGTAGCATATAGTGTATTGTTTAGCGTAGTATGTAGTGTATAGTGTAGTGTGAAGTGTAGTGTAGTTTGTAGAGTAATGTGAAGTGTACTGCCCTACAAAGGCTAAGTGCAGTAACTACGCAAACAAAGAAACGGAGAAAAGGGCCTTTAAAGTTTGTATACCAGCCAGTCAAACATGTTATGGGTAGATTAGTGGTAATGCATCTCCGAAACGGAACATAATTTAACCCAGATATTTTTTCACAAGACAGAACACATGTCATAAAGCCCATTAGAAGTCTTAGCTCAAATGTGTAGTTACTGCGCTTAGCCTTTGTAGGGCAGTGTAGTGTAGTATAGTGTAGTGTATAGTGTAGTGTAGTATGTAGTGTGAAGTGTAGTGTGTAGTTTAGTGAAGTTTGTGTAGTATAGTGTAGTGTGTAGTATAGTGTAGTAGTGTAATGTAGTGTAGTGAATAGTATAGTATAGTATGTAGTATAGTGTGTAGTTAGTGTAGTGTAGTATAGTGTGTAGTGTAGTTAGTGTAGCGTAGTATAGTGTAGTATAGTGTGTAGTTTAGTTAGTGTAGTGTAGTAAAGTGTAGTATAGTGTACTATAGTGTGTTGTGTAGTATAGTGTAGTGTGTAGTGTAGTATAGTGTGTAGTGTAGTATAGTGTGTAGTGTAGTGGTGTAGTATAGTGTGTAGTGTAGTATCGTGTAGTGTAGTGCCGTAATGTATTATAGTGTAGTGTAGTAAATTGTGTAGTGGAGTATAGTGTAATGTAGTATAGTGTAGTGTGTTGTGTAGTGAGTAGTATAGTATAGTGATTAGTATAGTGCAGTATAGTGTGTAGTGTAGTATAAGGTAGTATAGTATAGTGCGCAGTGTAGTATAGTGCAGTATAGTGTAGTATAGTGTAGTGCAGTATAGTGTGTAGTATAGTGTAGTATAGTGTGGTGCAGTATAGTGTGTTGTGCAGTATAGTGTGTTGTGCAGTATAGTGTGTGGTGTAGTATAGTGTAGTATAGTATAGCGCAGTGCAGTATGGTGTGTAGTGTAGTATAGTGTAGTATAGTATAGTGTAGTGCAGTATAGTGTAGTATAGTATAGCGCAGTGCAGTATGGTGTGTAGTGTAGTATAGTGTAGTATAGTATAGTGTAGTGCAGTATAGTGTAGTATAGTATAGTGTAGTGCAGTATAGTGTGTAGTGTAGTATAGTGTAGTGTGGTATAGTGTAGTATAGTATAGTGTAGTGCAGTATAGTGTGTAGTGTAGTATAGTGTAGTGTGGTATAGTGTAGTGTAGTATAGTGTGGTGCAGTATAGTGTGTAGAGTAGTATAGTGTAGTGCAGTATAGTGTGTAGTGTAGTATAGTGTAGTATAGTGTAGTGCAGTATAGTGTTTAGAGTAGTATAGTGTAGTATAGTGTAGTGCAGTATAGTGTGTGGTGTAGTATAGTGTAGTATAGTGTAGTGCAGTATAGTGTGTAGAGTAGTATAGTGTAGTGCAGTATAGTGTGTAGAGTAGTATAGTGTGGTATAGTGTAGTGCAGTATAGTGTGTAGAGTAGTATAGTGTAGTATAGTATAGCGTAGTGCAGTGTAGTGTGTGGTGTAGTATAGTGTAGTGCAGTATAGTGTGTAGAGTAGTATAGTGTAGTGCAGTATAGTGTGTAGAGTAGTATAGTGTAGTATAGTATAGTGTGCAGTGTAGTATAGTGTAGTATAGTGTAGTGCGGTATAGTATAGTGTAGTATAGTGTAGTGCAGTATAGTATAGTGTAGTGCAGTATAGTGTGTCGTGTAGTGTAGTATAGTATAGTGTAGTATAGTGTAGTATAGTGTAGTGTAGTATAGTGTAGTGCAGTATAGCGTGTAGTGTAGTATAGTATAGTGTAGTGCAGTATAGTGTGTAGTGTAGTATAGTATAGTGTAGTATAGTGTAGTGTAGTATAGTGTAGTGCAGTATAGTGTGTAGTGTAGTATAGTGCAGTATAGTGTGTAGTGTAGTATAGTGCAGTATAGTGTGTAGTGTAGTATAGTGTAGTGTTGTGTAGTATAGTGTAGTGCAGTATAGTGTGTAGTGTAGTATAGTGTAGTATAGTGTGTAGTGTAGTATAGTGTAGTGTAGTATAGTGTAGTGTAGTGCAGTATAGTGTGTAGTGTAGTATAGTGTAGTGTAGTATAGTGTAGTGTAGTGTGGTATAGTATAGTGTAGTGTAGTGTAGTATAGTATAGTGTAGTGCAGTATAGTGTGTAGTGTAGTATAGTGTAGTGTAGTGTAGTATAGTGTAGTGCAGTATAGTGTGTAGTGTAGTATAGTGTAGTGTAGTATAGTGTGTAGTGTAGTATAGTGTAGTGTAGTATAGTGTAGTGTAGTATAGTGTAGTGTAGTATAGTGTGTAGTGTAGTATAGTGTAGTGCAGTATAGTGTGTAGTGTAGTATAGTGTAGTGTAGTGTGGTATAGTATAGAGTAGTGTAGTATAGTATAGTGTAGTGCAGTATAGTGTGTAGTGTAGTATAGTGCAGTATAGTGTGTAGTGTAGTATAGTGTAGTGTAGTATAGTGTAGTGTAGTGTAGTATAGTATAGTGTAGTATGCTCACCCAACACAAGCAGCTCCACATGCGCTTCATTCTGACCCTCCAGATCGTCGGAGATCACCACTTTACAGAAGTAAACGCCACTGTCGCCCCACTGCAGCTCACCGATGCGCAGATCAGCCTCTGACAGACAGACAGACAACAGTGAGAGAGACAGACAGACACACACACACACACAGTCAGACAGACAGACAGACACACACACACACACACACACACATACACACACACACAGTCAGACAGACAGACAGACAGACAACAGTGAGAGAGACAGACAGACACACACACACAGTCAGACAGACAGACAGACACACACACACACACACACACACACACACACACACACACACTCACACACACAGTCAGACACACACACACACACACACACACACACACACACACACACACACACACACACACACACAGAGTAATGCTTCAAACTGAGAATATGCTTTCGAATGACAGTTATTAAATGTATTAAATGTATATTTGTGGTTCTGGATGCTGATTGATATCACAGAAAAAAAGACAATTCTGTCATAGTTTTCTCACCTTAATGTCATTCCAAACCCATACGCCTAAAATAAGCAGATCATTTTAATGAATCTCCATTGAAACCCGTATATACTCACACTCGCCTTTTTCACCATTGGCTTTTGGCTTGCTTAGTTGGGGACATTTCATTTTATATTTAACAATATTATTACAACATTATTTTCCTGTTGAAACACT
>NW_027508868.1:12500-57500 GCF_051911475.1 Siphateles boraxobius
CCGCTCGTCACGAACCGAGACCTGGACAGCCTCACCCTGCGACACCGCTGACATCGAGACAAGAGAGACACATGTAGAACATGAGCATATATCACAAATAAACCACAGAAACTGAGACGTGGAGTGTGTGTTTCTGTCTACTGTCATTATCATCATTACTGAGAGCGGCTGATTCAGCACACACTGCTTGCTTAAACACATTTAGTCACCAACAGTTGTTAGACTTCAGTTAGTGAATGTGAAACGGTGGCCGCAACATATTTATCTTCCATTATGTGACATATTTATTTAGGGAAACAAGATATTCAATGAGAATAAATGTAGGGAGGGATATTATCCTCTGCCGCTTTATCAGTTCATCACAGAGATTACATGTTCAAATGGACCACAATGACAAAAATTTGACTCCTCATGACATGAACAAGGTGAACATTTGAAAATAGATACTCAAACTATGAACAAACACATTCCATATGCTGCCCACACACACACACACAAACACACACACACACGTTTCCTCTGAGCTTCTGAATATCTGCTATCATTCTAGTCAGTCAACAGAAGAGCGTCACTCAGATTGTGCTGGGTTTATAAACAAACACACACCCAGAAACAGCTGGTTTAAATATGACCTGTGGGATTCAGACAGACAGACAGACAGACAGACAGACAGACAGACAGACAGACAGACAGACAGACAGACAGACAGACAGACAGACAGATAGACAGACAGACAGACGAGAGTAAGACAGCAGCAGGCAGGGAGTGTTCATTAGTAAGGGAGTAGACCATGTGTTTGATGAGAAAGGGTTTTAGATTTAGGTTATGTTTTTTGTTTAGTTTTTTACTGTAGAGGCTTTTAATGTTCTAAAACTCTGTAGTTCATCAAATTAAACTGTTGTGGAAACTTGTTCTGTAACAAAATACAGATTATAATAGTGTCATGTATTCTGAAATTACAGTTTCAGGCGTAATTATTAAATAGAAGTGAAGTCTCAAAAGTAATGTGATGGGATAACGTGTAAGGAGAGATAGGAATATAATTTCTCACAGTAAAACAGGTATAAACACTGGTCCAATGTGGTGTAACAGACCTGAGCTGTAACTGTAACTGACCTGAGCTGTAACTGTAACAGACCTGAGCTGTAACTGTAACTGACCTGAGCTGTAACTGTAACAGACCTGAGCTGTAACTGTAACTGTAACAGACCTCAGCTGTAACTGACCTGAGCTGTAACCGTAACTGACCTGAGCTGTAACTGTAACAGACCTCAGCTGTAACTGACCTGAGCTGTAACTGTAACAGACCTCAGCTGTAACTGTAACAGACCTGAGCTGTAACCGTAACAGACCTGAGCTGTAACTGTAACTGTAACAGACCTCTGCTGTAACTGTAACTGACCTGAGCTGTAACCGTAACAGACCTGAGCTGTAACCGTAACTGACCTGAGCTGTAACTGTAACAGACCTCAGCTGTAACTGTAACTGACCTGAGCTGTAACTGTAACAGACCTGAGCTGTAACCGTAACTGACCTGAGCTGTAACTGTAACTGACCTGAGCTGTCACCGTAACAGACCTGAGCTGTAACCGTAACAGACCTGAGCTGTAACCGTAACTGACCTGAGCTGTAACTGTAACAGACCTGAGATGTAACCGTAACAGACCTGAGCTGTAACTGTAACTGACCTGAGCTGTCACCGTAACAGACCTGAGCTGTAACCGTAACAGACCTGAGCTGTAACCGTAACTGACCTGAGCTGTAACTGTAACAGACCTGAGATGTAACCGTAACAGACCTGAGCTGTAACGGTAACAGACCTGAGCTGTAACCGTAACAGACCTGAGCTGTAACTGTAACAGACCTGAGGTGTAACCGTAACTGACCTGAGCTGTAACTGTAACTGACCTGAGCTGTCACCGTAACAGACCTGAGCTGTAACCGTAACAGACCTGAGCTGTAACCGTAACTGACCTGAGCTGTAACTGTAACAGACCTGAGATGTAACCGTAACAGACCTGAGCTGTAACGGTAACAGACCTGAGCTGTAACCGTAACACACCTGAGCTGTAACCGTAACTGACCTGAGCTGTAACCGTAACAGACCTCAGCTGTAACCGTAACTGACCTGAGGTGTAACCGTAACAGACCTCAGCTGTAACCGTAACTGACCTGAGCTGTAACCGTAACAGACCTGAGCTGTAACCGTAACAGACCTCAGCTGTAACTGTAAC
Source organism: Siphateles boraxobius (assembly GCF_051911475.1). NCBI lineage: Eukaryota > Metazoa > Chordata > Actinopteri > Cypriniformes > Leuciscidae > Siphateles > Siphateles boraxobius. The sequence continues at coordinate 14,735 of NW_027508868.1, forward strand.
AGACCTGAGCTGTAACCGTAACTGACCTGAGGTGTAACAGTAACAGACATGAGCTGTAACTGTAACAGACCTGAGCTGTAACCGTAACAGACCTGAGCTGTAACCGTAACAGACCTGAGCTGTAACTGTAACTGACCTGAGCTGTAACCGTAACAGACCTGAGCTGTAACCGTAACTGACCTGAGCTGTAACTGTAACTGACCTGAGCTGTAACCGTAACAGACATGAGCTGTAACCGTAACTGACCTGAGCTGTAACTGTAACTGACCTGAGCTGTAACCGTAACAGACCTGAGCTGTAACTGTAACTGACCTGAGCTGTAACTGTAACAGACCTGAGCTGTAACCGTAACTGACCTGAGCTGTAACTGTAACTGACCTGAGCTGTAACCGTAACTGACCTGAGCTGTAACTGTAACTGACATGAGCTGTAACCGTAACAGACCTGAGCTGTAACCGTAACAGACCTGAGCTGTAACTGTAACTGACCTGAGCTGTAACCGTAACAGACCTGAGCTGTAACCGTAACAGACCTGAGCTGTAACCGTAACAGACCTGAGCTGTAACTGTAACTGACCTGAGCTGTAACCGTAACAGACCTGAGCTGTAACTGTAACAGACCTGAGCTGTAACTGTAACAGACCTGAGCTGTAACCGTAACAGACCTGACCTGAGCTGTAACAGTAACAGACCTGAGCTGTAACCGTAACAGACCTCAGCTGTAACTGTAACAGACCTGAGCTGTAACCATAACAGACCTGAGCTGTAACTGTAACTGACCTGAGCTGTAACCGTAACTGACCTGAGCTGTAACCGTAACAGACCTGAGCTGTAACTGTAACAGACCTGAGCTGTAACCGTAACAGACCTCAGCTGTCACCGTAACAGACCTGAGCTGTAACCGTAACTGACCTCAGCTGTAACCGTAACAGACCTGAGCTGTAACCGTAACTGACCTCAGCTGTAACCGTAACAGACCTGAGCTGTAACCGTAACAGACCTCAGCTGTAACTGTAACTGACCTGAGGTGTAACAGTAACAGACCTCAGCTGTCACCGTAACAGACCTGAGCTGTAACCGTAACTGACCTGAGCTGTAACCGTAACAGACCTGAGCTGTAACCGTAACTGACCTCAGCTGTAACCGTAACAGACCTGAGCTGTAACCGTAACAGACCTCAGCTGTAACTGTAACTGACCTGAGGTGTAACCGTAACAGACCTCAGCTGTAACTGTAACAGACCTGAGCTGTAACAGTAACAGACCTCAGCTGTAACCGTAACTGACCTGAGCTGTAACCGTAACAGACCTCAGCTGTAACTGTAACTGAGCTGAGCTGTAACTGTAACTGACCTGAGCTGTAACCTTAACAGACCTGAGCTGTAACCGTAACAGACCTGAGCTGTAACCGTAACAGACCTGAGCTGTAACTGTAACAGACCTGAGCTGTAACCGTAACAGACCTGAGCTGTAACCGTAACAGACCTGAGCTGTAATCGTAACAGAGCTCAGCTGTAACTGTAACAGACCTGAACTGTAACTGTAACAGACCTGAGCTGTAACCGTAACAGACCTGAGCTGTAACCGTAACAGAGCTCAGCTGTAACTGTAACAGACCTGAACTGTAACTGTAACAGACCTGAGCTGTAACCGTAACAGACCTGAGCTGTAACCGTAACAGACCTGAGCTGTAATCGTAACAGACCTCAGCTGTAACTGTAACAGACCTGAGCTGTAACCGTAACAGACCTGAGCTGTAACCGTAACTGTTGGCACTGATTTGACTGAATCTCAGGCTCAGGTCTGTTACAGCTCTGCTCCTGATTACAGAGGCTTTAGTTAGACATCAATCCACATCATTACACTAGTTAAGCTCAGAAACCCCCACACAAACACTGAGGTACTGCTTTGTAAGCAGTTTTACACAGTTCCCATGGTAATCAAACAACTGATAAAACAGCTTTAACTATTTCAACTACTGAAGATGATCATCTAATGCTGATTTATGTAAAACAGTGAATGCAGATGCAATATTCATCTCCTGTATTTCGCTCACGGACCAACTTACCAAATAAACCAAAATAAACTTTAAAATGAACGTGAATCACATGAAGTGAATGTGCTGATAAATATCAGGCTTCAGTGCGTCATATTTACAGTACAGCTTCTAAAAGCCGCTTTAATTTCACTAAATGTATATAAAAGATTCCCGAATCAAAGCAGAGTTAGCGGAGTTACTGGACTGTAAACAGTGTGAAGAGTGAAAACAACCGCTGTTGCAGAAAGTGACGCACCTGTGAACGCCACGAGTGAAATCCAACATCTGACGAGTGAAATCCTTCTAAATCGTTCCGTTTCGTGACCCATAGCAGAACTGCGACCGTGTTTTCCTCGTGTTTTTCGCTTCATTTTCCGTCCGTCTGTTCTGCGTCTCGTGAGTAACGGGTCTAAGGCAGGGAACGGAGGCGCGCGCCGCCCTCAAGAGCGCGTTACCGAGGACTTTCAAGGAGGGGTTTTATTTTCAACAAAATGACACACTTTCTTTATATATATATATATATATATATATATATATATATATATATATATATATATATATATATATATATGCAAGGCAAGGCAAGTTTATTTATATAGCACAATTCATACACGGTGGTGATTCAAAGTGCTTTACATAGAAGAAATTAAAATAATCAAAAGAAATCAGAGTAATTAAAACACACACACACACACACACATATATATATATATATATATATATATATAATATAATTCATTATTATATATATATATATATATAATATAATTCATTATTATATATATATATATATATATATATATATATATATAATTCATTATTATATACAAATACATTAACTATACAAATCTAAATAACCCCCCCCCCCCCCCCCCCCCCCCCCCCAAAAAAAAACAACAACCTGTAGTCAGCAAATTTCTTTTGGCACAGATTTGGTCCAGATAAAGATTAGATCACCATATTAGATTGCGTTTGCCGGCCCAGATATGGCCCACATCTCCTTTGCCAGAAGCGAACCAAAGGAGTACCATAACTCCACCAAGCATGAGCCAAATGATACGATTTCACATGGCCCATATGGGAGCCTTGTATGCCATTTTAGTTTGGTTGAGTTCTGATAAAATGGTCCCTATGTGGCCCACATGCAGCTGACAGTGTGTACAAGTCTTATTAACTCAAAGGTAAATGAAACACTCAACAACAAATGTACTCAAAAAAAATTACTTTTGACAAGTGTTTAAATAATTACAGCTAAACGTTGTAGTTAATAATTACAGTAGTATTCAGTTAAAAACATTTAATAAAAATAAATATAATTACAGAAACACAGTTGAATTTAATAATTACAGTAGTATTCAGTTGAAAACATTTCATAATATAATTACAGCTACTCAGTTGTACTTAATAATTTAGGTAGAATTCAGTTGAAAACATTTTTTAAGAATAAATATTAATAATATAATAATTTTTTACACCAAAAGTCATGTTTTAAAGTGTGTATTAATGTTATGTTCAACTAGTCTAATTCATAACACGTGCCACAGTAAAAGTGGCTTTCAGCTCTTTCCACACGGTGTCTTTCAGGTCAAGCCACTAACCAGACCCAGATAGGTGATCTGATGGGGAACAACCTATTGTGTAAGTGTTTGAAATATACATTTAAATAGACCAACCTAAAATGAAAATGTTGTTATATTCAAAAATGAACTATAAACTATCACTTACTCCATCTGAAACCATTTTCTAGGTTTGTAATATGGAAAATCTTGTCATTGCCCACCCGTACCGCACATTAGGGCTGGGCGGTATGACAATATACCACAGCAATAATAGCAATAATAATCTCTATCATTAGAAATTTTGCATTATTGTGTTTAAACATATACGGATAGCTGAGGACTATTGAAACTTTAACGATTTAATATAATTATTAGCATCTTTGCTTATTTTAATAACAAAGATAAAATAAACTAAAAACTGTTTTGTGATCAAACAATTTTATTTTAAAAAAAACTATTAAAGTACTCAAATCATGAAATAAGAATTCGGGACCCACAGGTTATGACAGGTTGGGGTTCGTATTTGTGAAAGGTTAGAGAATGTTAACATAATTGATAATGTGATTGTTGCAAACATCTCTGCACGATTGTAATTATTAATTTATTTTAAATAAAGGGGAGAGACTGGTCAAAAAGCAAGGCATTAAAATAATTTGAATAAAATTAGATTAAATTAATTTACAATTGATAACACTTTACAATAAGGTTTTATTTGTTAACAAACATTTTACTTAATGTATTAACTAACATGAACTAACCATAAGTGATAGCCTACATTTCTTACTGTATTTGGTAATCTTTGATAACATTAGTTAATAGAAATACAGTGGTTCATTGTTTGTTCATGTTAGTTCACAGTGCATACTTACGTTACAATTTCTGATTTGAATGTATTAGTAAATATAAATATAAAGTGTTGAAATTAACATTAACACATATAACACATAACACATGCTGTATTAATATGCAGTGCATTATTAGTTCATGTTAACGAGGTATTTTAATCAGGTATTGTATCGAAAGTCATTATTTTGGTATTGTGACAACATCTACAACTTAATTTTAAAGAGGGAAAAGTCACGAGAAAAAGTCTTGGTCGAATATCATTTCAGAGTTAAATATGCACACGTATTTTATTCTTGTTGGTAAACTTGCGGTAAACTGAGGAAAATATTAGCTTCCTCAATGAACCCCATAACTAAACGCTTAATAACACGCAATATAGACACACATAATGCTGCATATTTCAATGATATGACTTTAAAGTGCCAAAACATCACTTACCTGAATGAACACAGTCGTGAGGAAAGCAGTAAATGGCGCCCGCGTCTCCGCGTCGCCGTCAAATTCGCGCCGTAGTGTCAGTCCACCAATAGGAGGGAAGATGCAAAGCAACCTGAGGTGTTTGATTTCGGGATTCCTGTATTTTTCCATGTATAAGCCAAATGTTTACCACAAGTCTGTGTTTATCACTGAGTGCATTAGCTCAACCACATGGTTCTCCTGTGTTCGTTGTTATCGGGGCCATATACCTCAAAATGAGTTGTGAACCAAAAGAGCATTTCCCGCAGATTTTAAAGTTATGGCATAACAAATATGGTCACAATTTGGCCGATATCTGTTCAGCCATGCCACATCTAGGCCGTATGTGCCAGATAATACCCACATGTGGCCCATCCCGTTACATGAACGGCTTTTACAAATCCACAGTAACCGGTCAAAAGGTCAAAGACCATCGTGATAGTCTAAAGCTACAAAACTCACTTGTTGTTTATTTGTTTTTCTTAAAATATGTTTGTTTTTTACACTATCTATTGATTAAACACAAGGGTCATACGGGCTTTGAACCAGTAAAATACGTATACTATTTTTGACCGTAAATGTAAGCCACTTTGGTAAAAACACTATGTAATGATGGTAGATTTGATCTGTACTCATAACAAGGAAATATTATTCAGCCATGTTGTTGTTTCATATTTTGTAATTAGATAAAATATATATATTTTTAAATGTATTCTTTTTAATTCAGCCTCACTTCCAGGGGCCCAAAACCATGTTAAAAGGGATAATTCACCCAAAAGGAAAATTCTGTCATCCTTTGTTCACCCTCATGTCGTTCCAAACCCGTAAGACATTCTCCAGAGCACAAATAAAGATCTTTTTGAGGAAATCTTATCTTTCTGTCCTTCCATTGACAGCTAGGCAACTACCACTTTGATGCTTCAAGAAGTCCATAGAGATCGTAAAACTGATATGATTTGTGCGGTTTATTCCAAATTTTCTGAAGGGACTTGATCGCTTTATATGATGAACAGATTGAATTTAGGGTTTTATTCACATATAAACATTGAAGAAACATTGAAGAGCGAACAAAACAGAACCTCAACCAAACCAGCTTGATGTGCGAGAACAAACCTCACGCTGAAGCTCCAACGCGCCGCGTAACACAAGAATAGAGTCGAGTCTCCTTCATTTATACAGCGCTTTAACTATAGGGAGTTTCACAGCAGCTTTACAGTGATAATAGGAGATTACAGTAACAGAGATTGTTTAGGCTTTACAGCAGATCTAGAATAAAGTTATTGTCCAGATAAAGTTTGTTTTGATTGATTCACTTCCGTTGCAAAGATCATTAGTTATTAACTTAGCGGTCGCTAACACAACACCGTTCTAACAGAAAACCTTTAATACCCTAAGCAATGCATGAACTTTATATTTTGAGCACTTCTTGCGTTGTTTTTGCCTCTTCATGATGACTCGCTTGCTGTATTCCTCATTTGCAAGTCGCTTTGGACAAAGGCGTCTCCTAAATGACTACATGTAAATGTTATCAATCTTTCACCTTCTGGCCTCTTTGGCGACACCGTGAATACTGTCGTCCAGAGGTTTTAGGAGGTGGAGCAACAGTCAGCACTGAGATCTAGAATGAGATGATCTTCAAGCCAGGGTTCCTGATTTGGGACCTGGAAGGGTCATGCCTGGCATCCTTCGGACCCATTGACGAGGTGTCGGAGAAGTTTCCTGCTTTCAAAGTGGCATTTCTGCTCGTTATAACATCCATCAAAAGAGTCGGGACCTGCAGGCTCACTCTATTTCTCGCTCTTGCCTCGAGTTGCTCCTGGGAGGGTAAAGGCCATTCTCCAGCCGACATGCCCAACCTGCCATCAAATGCGGTACGGCCTGCTATCCTGCAGGCCTTTCATCCTCCACCACATGTGTCGGCTGACGAGGAAAGGTTACACCTCTTACGCCCTGTCCGAGCCCTGGAGGCCTACGAGCTCCTCGGGTTGGAGGAAGTCGGACCGGCTAAGTCGTCACCTAAGAAGGGTTCCCCTGTCTCTAAGCAGACAATTAGCAGGTGGATTGTAGAAGGCCATTTCTTTGGCGTATGAGGCGTGCAGTTTGGGAGGTCGGGAGGTCTGTGATGCCGCTGGCTGGTTCTCCTCGCACACCTTCATCAGACACTATAGCCTGGATCTGCCCTCGCCAGGCTCTCAATCCTCTCGTCCTGAGCTTCACACCAGGACAGGCGCTAGTCAGTGTGAAGCAGTGGGTATTTAGTTCCCTTAAAGTGTCGTCTTCGACGCATCGGAAGCTCCCTCGAAAGGGAATGTCTCAGGTTACGACTATATCCCTGAGAAGGGAACGAGACGCTGCAACCCTTTGCCTCCGCAGTGCCTGAGAACGGCTTGCCTCGACCTATCAGAGCTAACACTGCCCTTTGTAGCTCCAGCATACGCCGTGACATGACGTCATGGCGGGATTGGACTAGTTCCACAGGTGCTTCAGACGCTGTCACGCTGGAGGCGTTCCCCAAAAGTGTCGTCTTTGACGCAGTGTTTCTTTCCCTTCTCAGGAAACAAGGGTTGCAGTCGTAACCCGAGAAGTTTTACCATCGGTTTATAAACTTTTTGAAGTGTGAAAGTGGTAGTTGCATAGCTGTCAATGGAGGGACAGAAATCTCTCAGATTTGATCAAAAAGATCTTCCTTTGTCTTCAGAAGATGAACAAAAGTCTTACTGGTTTTACACAACATGAATTTTCATTTTAGGGTGAACTATCCCTTTAAGAGCTCAGTGTTCAATAGCCGTTTAGTACCACTTGAAGGGTGTTGTATATACAGAAACCTCTTCTTCTTCAATTTTATTTATGTCCCCCAGGTGGCAATTAGTTTTACAGCAAGGCATATCCACACACAACTATTAAAAAAACCATAAAATAAAATAAATAATACAAATTACAACCCAAATTAAGGGTTGTAATTTGTAAATAAAGTTGTGCTTTCTTACAGATCATGTCAGTATTGGATAGTCAGATAGTCAGTCTCTAAAATACCATCACACTGAGAAATTACTGGAGTAAAAACATGGCTTTAATAATGTTATATAACATCTTAGAAAATAAACAACATGGGAAACAATATCAGAACATACAGTATAAATGTACAAATCAATACATACAATAAAAAAATCAAATCATAAAAAAGAATATGTATGATATTCTCTATGTTGTTCAATACATTTATGTCATATACAGGTAAATGCATATACATTTCCCATGACATGATCCAAATTTAATGTTTAAGAATAATTACATTTACTAACATTTTAAATTAAAATGGCCTGGTGCAAAACTCACAGACCGACATCTTTAAGCATCAAGAACAACAGGGACAGTTTTCATAACAATGAATAACAGATGTACTGTACAGAGAAGCTGCCGGACGACAGATGTCCAGTGCTGGGCTGAGCTTGGGTTAGTTACGCGTCTGACGACTGCAGTGCAGATTCACAGTTTGGCACTTCGTGAGATGGAAGTCTGAATGTTAAATCAGCTGCATGAGGAACTTTGGAGAAACCAGTTATTCTACCAACACAAGCTTGAATGTTTTGTTTTGAAACAATACAAAAATAAAGCAAAGGGCTGAAAAAATATTCACCAATATTTATTCCTACTATATGAATATTAAGAGGTTAAAAGGACATTAGTTCAAGAAAAACCCAGATGAAACATCAACAGAGACACAAAATAGTCCTAAAAATACAGAAACCCATTAAATATGAGCAGAGGGCCTTTTAAACTCAGACATCAAAACAGTAATGGCCTTTCAGAACACATGACCAGCAGTGAAATCAAACTATACAGCACATCAACACCTCATCCATTATCAGGACATTCACATTTGACAGCCACACACTGGACTAAACGCCCACAACAGGAGTGTGTGTCGGCTGTTTCTCCAGCGCTAGATTTATTAAAACCCTTTTATTCTATCAAATCTCATATTCAGAATATGAGGATAAACTTTTGCTGTTGCAATGCTTTGGTAAATCTTAATCAAAAACTTGACTTAGTGTCAATTCCGACTTTTTTCTATCTAAATATTAATATTTTTATGTCATAATTATGATGTAACAGATCATGAATCTTTTGTAATGATTGGCTTCCATGGCTGAGGAATGAATCAGTGTCCGCTGAACTCAGATTCTCGGGTCTTTGGGTTTATTGGGCGGAACGCTAGGAGGTCTGTCGCGGCTGTCGTAGCGCTCGGAGTAGCGGTCGCTGTCGTAGTGGTCATCGTCTCGGCCTCGCCGGTCATCGTCTCGGCCTCGCCGGTCATCGTCACGCCTTCGCCGGTCATCGTCACGCCCTCGCCGGTCATCGTCACGCCCTCGCCGGTCATCGTAGTGGTCATCGTAGCGGTCGTTGCGATCACTGTAGCGGTCGCGGTCACGGCGGTCATCGTAGCGATCATCTCGATCGTAGCGCTCGCGCCGGTCGCTGGAATCATCTCGTCGGTCGGTGTAGTCGCTGCGCCGGTCGTAGCTCCTCTCGCTACGGTTGTCCTGCGGATCAAGTCTGTCGGCGCTTTTCACGCGACGCTCTTCCTCGTAGCTGACGAGTTCGTCCGGACCGTTTTCTTTCCCCTCAGGATCCTTGTCTGTGAACTCTCCTCCTTCAGGAGTCCTGCCAAACACAGAAGAATAAAGGTTAGCATCCGCGCGGTGCGCTGGATGAGATGTTGGTGTTCTGCTGTCATACCCCATGGAGTATTCCTCAAGCTTCTCCTTCTTCCGACAGCAGTAGCAGCAGATGCAGATGATCCCAATGACAACCACTACGCCCACAGCGGCTCCGACGAACCCGCCGATCGTCGCCATGCTCATGGACGCTAGCCGGAGTTAAGACACACAGAGAACAGCTGGTTTAGTTAGTCAGGACTGTAGTCACGGCTGATCAGGTCTTCGGGAAAAGCTGCTGTTCTTACGTGGCATGACGGCCAGAGTTAGGTTACACGCTGCAGATCTGATTTCATTGGTGGACGTGCAGGTGTAGAAACCGGATGTTTCTTTGGTAATATTGTAGAGTGACAAAACTCCGTTTACTAAGGAGAGAACACACACACACACACACACACACACACACACACACACACACACACACACACACACACATATTTGATGCAGGAAAACTGGGTTTAAAGGGATTGTTCACCAAAAAATGAAAATTAGCCCATGATTTACTCTCCCTTAAGTCATCCTAGGTGTATATGACATTCTTCTTTCGAACGAATACAATCAGAGCTTTATTAAAGAATGTCCTGGCTCTTCCAAGCTTTATAATGGGAATGAATGGGCACCATTTTTTTGATGTCCATAAAAGTACATCTATCCATATTAAAAAATTTATCGACTAAAATAAGTAGCTTCTGGCAGACGGCCTAGCATCGATTTAAAGAGTGACACTTGACCCGGCGCTCGACGTAATGAATAACGCGGAAGCGCAGAGGAAAGAGCAAAAAATATTTAAAGACAAATGTTGCAGGAGCTGTTGATTGTTGCCCAGTTTGTTTGACTTAATAAACAATCGTGCCCATTTGCTGCCATTATAAAGCTTGGAAGAGCAGGGATATTTTGTAATATAACTCTGATTGTGTTCGTCTGAGAGAAGAATGTCAGATACACCTAGGATGAGTTGAGGGAGAGTAAATCATGGGATCATTTCATCTTTGGGTGAGCTATCCCTTGAAGCTTGTACTTGAGCTCACATACACACACACACACGTGCGCGCGGACACACGTACTGTCAGTGGTCTTGGGCGGGTTCGGGCGAGGGTTGTTGGTGGTGTCGCGGCTTTGCCACTTGTAGGTCGGGGTCGGCGTTCCCTCATCCGAGCGGCATCTCAGTCGGATGTCCTGAGAGTATTCCAGCGTCCCTTCAACCGTGCAGACGGGCGTCGATGGAGCCACTGGAACACAACAGGAACGTGGTCAAGGTGTTATTCACACGGGTCAACATTCAACAGTCTTTATTGTCACTATACAAAGGTATAGCAAAACTGAAGCACTCCTAACCGTACCATCACATATAGCTGTGTGCAAACTAACATTTAATTTAAATAAATAAGAAACAATATGATAATAACCAATAAACAATATGCCATAATCAAGAAAACGCAAAGACAATATAAAACAATACACACAAAACCAGTGCAAGCAAGGCGACAGTCAAATATTAAATCGTAGCATGTACGACTCTCTGAAATGCTTGATTCTGATTGGTCAGTCGCCATTCCGAGATCAATAGCAACTGAGTCTCTCCCTCTCTCTCTCTCTCTCAACTATTTACTGTTAAATTAACCCAAAGGCTCTCATTAATTAGGGTTAGGTTTCAAATATCTCGATTTTCGCTGTAGCGCCTCAGTTCAGGCCGATCATCTCTTCCTCTTTACTACTAATTACAGCAAATAAACATCAATGAACATCAGAAGGAAAGTAAATGTAGTTGACGTACTCTCGAACCTAATTTAGGCCATATCCCCAAAAAATCAATACAGAACCGAATCGAATTGAGATCAAAATCGAAATGAATCGTAAGCTTGTTATTCAAATAGAATTGAATTATGAAATTTGTGTCAATAATGCCAAGCCAGTGTTAGCAGGCCTACGGTAATACTGTTGAAGTGTTCGTCTCATTGCTAGAACGACTGATTTGTAATGGTTTATAAGATAATAAACAGGTGATTTTAAAACGCTTTCTTGTCAAATCAATATTTAATTTCTTTGTTTACAGTAATTGTGAAAAATGACGCAACTGTACATTATCCCTTAAACGTCTGTCTTGTTTTAACTTGTTTGTTCGTCTAGACTCTAAGCCGCTCACTAACCGTTTTTCTTCGCGGAAGGTTTGCGTTTAATAATAATAATAATATTTCAACTCAAATCAATTTTCGTGTCTAACTATTTATTATGTGGCAAATATTCATGTTCTGATCACTCCGTCCGAATTTGTTTTGCGATAATAACCGGCAGGATGTACATTATGCCTCATAATTGAAGACATTTGATCACTGCGACGAAAAATCCTTCTGTCGCATAACATCTTCAAATTATGAAATTTGATGAAATTCTCCAAATATTCATAAGCATCTCTGAAGTGTCCAGCAGATCTGTGTGTGTATGTGTGTGTGTGTGTGTGTGTCTTACCCAAGACTATGAGACTGGTCGTGGTAGACACACCGTCATCTTCAGTATTATCAAAATTCTCAACTCTGCACTCGTGAACGCGCGTGTCTGCGCTAGTGACTTTCAAGAGCATCAGATTTGCTTTTCCACCACTGAGATCGTAATCTAGGGTCACCCGGCCTCTATATTTCGGCGGCACTTTAATTGAATTGGGACTGTTGAAAGTGACGACTCTGATCTGTGAAAAAACAGTACAAGCACACAACATGAACACACATGGATATGCGCTCTAGAATCAGGGATGAAGCTGATGCCAGTGTTACCGCTGGATCTCCCTGCACATCTGGAGCTGCTGTCCATATGATCTGGACGTTCTGACCCGCCGGCTGGGGTGTAAAACTGCAGGGAATCGTCACATCATCACCTCTGGCAATCTTATATACTTTCTGTGGGATATTTACACTCAAGACCGAAGAAGTGATCTGCACTCCTGTGAAACACACACACTCGAGGAACTATAGTGAGATCACATTTAACAGTGCACAAACATCAGACTCACACACCTTTGTATAAGACATCCTATTACATATAACACACACACTAGCCCGACCCCTAAACCTACCCATCACACACTCACACACACACACACACACTAACACGACCCCTAAACCTACCCATCACACACACACACACACACACACACACACACACACACACACACACTAACCCGACCCCTAAACCTACCCATCACACACACACACTAACCCGATCCCTAAACCTACCCATCACACACACACACACACACACACACACACACACACACACACACACACACACACACACACACACACACACACACACACACACACACTACCGTTTTCAATGCTGAAAACTGTTTTTACTTCCTAATATTTTTGTGGAAACTGTGATACATTACCATTCAAAAGTTTGCGGCCATAATTTTTTTAATAATACTTTTATTCATCAAGGATGAATTACATAGTCATAAAAGTATTAGTAAAGACATTTATAAATTAAAAAAATTTTTTTTTTTATAAATACTGTTCTTTTGAACTTTCTATTCATCAAATAATTCTGAAAATTAAAATATATGAAGGTTTCCACAGAAATATGAAGCAGCACAAATGGTTTCAACATCGATAATAATCATAAATGTTTCTTGATCATCAAATCATCATATTATAGTGATTTCTGAAGGATCATGTGACACTGAAGACTGGAGTAATGATGCTGAAAATTCAGCTTTGATCACAGGAATAAATTACACTTTACTATATATTCACATAGAAAACAGCTGATTTACATTATACAGTAATAATATTTCACTGTTTTACTGTATTTTTGATCAAATAAACACGGCAGAAGAGACTCTTATAGAAATATCTTAATGAATCCAAACCCTTTGACCGGTAACAGGACCAACAGCCTGAGGATAGACTAACATATGTAAAGTTGTGTTGAAAATGAAGTAAATGAATTACATTTTTTACTGCTCAAATGTTGTTACTTCACATATCAAGAGACTTAATGGCGTTCTCCTTATATTCATGTTAGTGTTATCTTTGTCTCAGATGTTTCTCCTAAATTCATCAAGAGAATAAATCCGACACAAATGAGCCAGTTGCTGATGAACAGTACGAGTATAAAATTAATGTGGACAATTTGAGATATTGTTGAGATTTCCTCTGGAAGGATAGAGTAATATTAATGGAGTCTTTTACTCGAGGAAACACCTGAGAAACAGGAGACGTCAGCAAAACTCTAGAATTCACGCCATTGCTGTCGGAGGAACAGGTGAGCTGGTAGAGTGTGTGTGTGTGTGTGTGTGTGTGTGTGTGTGTGCGTGTGAGTGTGTGTGTGTGTGTGTGTGTGTGTGTGTGTGTGAGTGTGTGTGTGTGTGTGTTTGTGTGTGTGTGTGTGTGTGTGTGTGTGTGTGTGTGTGTGTGTGTGTGTGTGTGTGTGTGTGTGTGTGTGTGAGTGTGTGTGAGTGTGTGTGTTTGTGTGTTTGTGTGTAGTGTTGTTTGGGCGTTGGCTCAGAGATGAAGGAAATAGTTACTGTTCTGTGGAACGACTAAAGATAAATCACTTGATCACGTTGAATAACTACTGGCTGACACTTAATTCTGGAAGAGAGTGGTTGATTAATTATGAGCTTGTATTATTATATTGCATTCATAACCACATGAAGACTAACCAACCGAACACAACCCAACCTGAAGTGATCCTTCATGCTTACTTTATTTGCTGTGTGACTGAAGCTCTACATGAATCTGAATCGCCTGATTCACGACGATGAGTAAATAAATACACATATTCACAGATTCAAACAGGTTAAAGCTCACTCACCACTGAACAGCAGACTAATGCCCAGTATTCCCAGTGTCGCCGCCATCTCTCGTATCGAGCCACAGGTGTGAGAGCGACTGAACGAGTCGAACACACAGAAACTCAGGAGCAGTGTAGTCCCGCCCCGGCGAGTCTCGTCTTGCCTGATGCCGTGTGTGTCTCACAGTTTCATGTTAGAAAAGCCACACAGACCACAGCACTGTGGCGGTGACCTACTTATGAGGAAGAAAACTAGCCCAAATTAATACAAATCAATAAAGTAATGACTTTTGTTGAGTGGAATCAATGTTAGATGTTGTTTGTGAACTCTTGGAAACTCATTTCTCGCCATTATACTGAAAAACAACCAGATTTGCATCAGATCCAGAGAAACTGGTTTAACAAGAAGAATATGATGAGGGAGTGGCAACACACACACACACACGCACACACGTTTAGTTAGCTATCTTAATGGGGACTCTCCATAAACGTAATGGTTTTTAATAATAATAATACATTTTATTTATAGGCGCCTTTCTGAGCACTCAAAAATTCGATCAAATTAACAACTATAATTACAGTGCATAAAATCAGAATACATAACAATTGGAAACAAAGTTTTAGAAAGAGAGATCACGTGGGATATGCCAGTTTAAAAATATGTGTTTTCAAGCGGAATTTAAAAATGTAAAGCGAGTCAATGTTGCGGAACCAGTTGAAGTTTATGTATGGATTTGAGAGGAAGACCAACAAGAGGAGAATCACAATAATCAAGTGTGTGAAGGAGAATGGGTGTACTAGTTGAGAGAGACGGTCGGAGGCGATTAATGTTACGTAAATGGAAGTATGCGGACCGAGTGACATTAATAATGTGAGCTTGGAATGAAAGAGTGCTATCGAGGATCACTCCCAGACTCGACCTGAGGGGAGGGGGAAACTCAGGAGTTGTTAATGATGAGAGAAAAACTGTCAAATTTAGTCAATGTGGATTTGCTGCCAATGAGGAGAACCTCGGTTTTGTCACTGTTAAGTTTGAGGAAGTTGCAAGAGAACCAGGATTTGATTCCCGTTAGGCAATCAGAGAGGGAGGTGGGCGGGAGAGAGGTGGTAGGTTTGGTGCACAGGTAGAGCTGGGTGTCATCCGCATAGCAGTGGAAATGTATGTTATATTTAGGAAAGATATGGCCAAGAGGAAGCAGATAGATGATGAACAGAAGCGGCCCCAGGACAGAGCCCTGGGGAACACCCGGCGAGACTCGAGGATAGAGCTGGATAAAGCTCAAACATTTGTATACTGTACAAACTGTATATTCCCTCCCCTTACACTAACACTACCCATCACACACACACACACACACACACACACACACACACACACACACACACACACACACACACACACACACACACACACACACACACACACACACACACACACACACACACACACACAGATGGTTTAATAAAGTGATAGTAATGGTGACAAATCCACTAGTCAGACTCATAAGCATTGGACCAATCAACACTATGCAGCTGATTTGCATTATTCATAAGCAACTCAACAGCGTCCTCTTGTGGCTGAAGGTCAGAATCACATTTAAATGTGCAGTCATCAATCTATAAAACAGAAATATTACAAGAATAACATGACCCTTTATATTACCTGAGTCAATGTTTACTATTATATACACAATATTAGATAGTTGCAATTTAGAAAAAAGTATAGAAAATAATGTAATGAATAGCTAGAGTCCTGTTTTATTCCTGCTTTATTTCCAGATGATTCACTCACACATCATCTTAACTTGGCGAATGTGACACACACATACATTTACTTAGCTATCTAAATGGGGACTCTCAATACGCGTAATGGTTTTTATACTGTACAAACTGAATATTCTGTCCCCTTACACTACACTACCCATCACACACAGACACACACAGACAGACACAACCACACACACACACACACACACACACACACACACACACACAAACTTTCTGCATTTTTACATTTATTTACTTTGTTTTTATACCAGATTAACAAATGAGGACGTCCCTAAAGAAAGTTTTTTTTGGAGATTTTGGTCACTTCTGGATACAAAATTATACCCAAAATAAAAATACAGTTAGGTAGGTACACACAAACACACACACACGGTTTGATCAAGTGATAGTAATGGTGACAAATCCACCAGTCAGACTCATGAGCATGTTTGAATTATTGGACCAATCAACACTATGCAGCTGATTTGCATTATTCATAAGCAGCTCAACAGCGTCCTCTTGTGGCCGAAGGTCAGAATCACATTTAATTATTTCCAGATGATTCACTCACACATCATCTTAACTTGGAATAAAACAAGCGAATGTGACACACACACACACACACACACGAGAATGCGAATGCCCACTGCCGTTAGCGGGACCAGCGGCGTCATGCAAGCCAAAATTCTGGGGGGGCACAATCTGAGACGTTGCAATAGTGTTCTGACGGGTGATATGGATCATGTTAGGAGGGGTCGAGGGTTTCTCCCCCTGAAGATTTTTAAATTCTGGCTGCTAAACACACCATTTCAATGCAGTTTGGGAGGGACAGAAATACCTTAACGGAGCTCGCAGAAACCCTCCTCTATCTGAGGACTAAGTTAAAGTATCTATTTTGTAAGTTTATGTAAAAGACAGGTTGATGAAAGAACTGTAAGCTCAAATTCAAAAGCTTTTGAAGTCTACTTCATTAAAGCATGTTTACACACACACTTACTGTACACTTAGGCCTACTACACGTGATTTTAAAAACAGTACCATTGCAGTTTTTATGTTATGATTTTAAATTGGTATGTGACCTAAGAACGATCTTGCATTAAAGGTACATAAAGGTGCTGAGGTCTGACTTTGTGGTGCTCTGAAATTAAGTTATTTTAATATTAATATGTGATGAAGGACTTTGAAAGAAGTTTGACAGATTTCAGTGCTGAATAAGGTTAACACTACCCCGTTTATTTGAAAATAGTTAATATTTGACAGAAATGTAAAAAAAGTATTCAAATCAAATGTAATATGTAACATTACTTTAGTAATCCCACTACCTTTTAATATCATCCGATAACTAATTCAATGCCGATTTGTTGCTTTGCCCGCTTACCACTTCAAGACCATCTGTAAAACATCGCCAGCTCAACGTGGAGAATTATTAATTATGGAGCATAATAGGAATAAAGTTGTGACAAAAAATTATCAGGGAGGAAAAATCTGAGGGGGCACGTGCCACTCACTTCGAATGGGCATGACGCCACTGAGCGGGACACTGTAAAGATGTGATCAGACACGTGAGTCACGTGATGGGATGTGACGCCGGTAAGGCCGTAGTTCTGTCAGAAGCGCACAACGCGGGAGTAGAAACAAAACTTTAATCAATAAATCCACAATGGAAAAACACAGGAGATCGCTGGAGATTATCGTTAACAAACACTTTCAGCATAGATGATAACGGAGAAATAAACTGGGTAACTCTTATGCTCATAAACACACAGAATACAATCAAACAAGAAACAGATCAAGTGTGTGGAATTAGGAACTATGGAAAATAATTAAACCGAGAAACTAACTAGGGAACTAAGGATAATGGGACCAGAGTGAAAACAAAATTTAAACACACAGATTACAGCTAGTGGTGGTGTTTTTATGGTTCATCATGTTTATTAATATTACCATGAACTGCATTCCAGTGTCATGATCAACATGACATAAAAAGACAATTTGATTAAATCTCTTGAATTATGATGGTGTTATGCTGTCAGCTGATAATATCTCATCTCAGTATTAAATGTTTAATGTCATCTGGCTATATTCTCTTGGATTATGAGGGCGAGGGCATCACGTGACCTGTTCATGTTGACTAATTTGAGAGTTTATACCAAATGCCAGATGACTTTGTGCTGAAGTTTGATTGGATACGATCTTTGGCATCAGCAGCAAACCTTACTTTTACAAGTCTACGCATTTTTATGTTCTAATGAATATATTGTGGTCAGTTGCATCTTTTCATGAATCTCACCCATCAGAACTGGATCTCGAGCCGCTGAGATATAAGATATATAGATATAGATATTTATATAACACACTGTGTAACTCGCGTTCAGTATGATGGAGATCTGAGCGCATATTGCTGTCCGTTTCATCAGATCCTCTATAAGCATTCCCCGGCATCATCTCAACACACACCGGTCTGATGGACGTAATGCGCGTGTGTGAGTCTGAGACACGAGCGCTGATTGGCTGATTGGAGCTGATTGGTGATAATGGAGTCTGTAATGAGTGTCTGAGAGACTCTCGCATCTCAAGCTGATGAAGCGGTTAATGTCTGCTGTCGCAGTAAATCTACTTCATTAAGGAGCATGTCGTCCTCGTCTGAGTAATCAGTAATCAGTAATGAGTAATGAGTAATCAGTAATGAGGAGCTGGAATGTGCCGAGCTTCAGAATGAGAGTGAAGAGGACGAGAGGAATCACTTCTTCCATTATTATCTTACTTTTCTTGCATCTTACATTACGTCACAAGGTTAATTGTAAATGACAAGGAAGACAAAAGCCACATTTTAATAAACATTTTCATTAACTAAAATAAAAATATCATTTCTTCAAAAAAAAATTGTAAATGATATTTAGTTTTCGCCTTTATGGTCGCCGTCGTGTCCTCAAATGTTTAAATTCACCATTAATGTAAAATAGGCTACATGACTTACCAACAAAACTAAACTACACTGCAGTGAGAAATATACAACTAAATAGAAATAAAAATTAAATGTAAAACTATTATAAGTTGTGATTTCAGAGGAACTGGATGGATATTTGCCACTGAAGCTTCTGATCTAAACTCAGTGCTCTAAACTTCCACAAGATGTCAAACTTCAGCCTATTTCTTGCTTATACATGTGACATTCGTTCTCGTTTCTGCTCGACTGCCGCTGGTTGTGACGTGATCTAATGGTACATGAATGGGCCATGATGTGTGTGCTCATCCTTCATTACGGCACACACTGGAAGAGTCAGGGCTTTAGCTCATGAATATGCATTTATGATGTTGTTGCTTGAGCCGCACAGAGCCTATAGTCACGTGATCTAATTAATATTGATCAGGCCCTGATTTTATTGCTCCGTGTGTCTGTGAAGGATCTGATCAAAGCCGCTAGAAGGCCTGAAACCTGTAGCCAGAAAAGCGTAACGGCTAATGCTAACGCTAATGCTAACGCTGGTAGCAGGAAAGGAGACCAGAGGCCGTTTATTAATGGATGTCAATGGAGAAGAGGCTTCACAACACTGAATAAGCCGCTTTTGTGAGGAAATATCTGATCATTTAAGTAATTGACTGCCTGTCCACTAATCTTCAACATGTTTTACGCTAAACAATACTTTTGTTGGGAACGATATGTAGATTTATTATGATAAAAGGTTATTTTATAAGAGAATGTAGAGTAGGGAATGTCAACAGGTATGACTCATTTACAGCATTACTACTATAGTATTTAACAGTGAAATTTAGTGAATTGTCTAAAGAAAGTAAAAAATACCGTTGTTTTCTTTCTTTGGCTTTCAGGTTTTGTTATGATAAGACTTGAATTGTAATGACTATAACGGCATGTATTAATAGGCATTTTAATGAATAAAGAGAAAATAAATAATATAATTATAAGTATTGTGTTATATTGTATGTTGTTTAATGAAAATAAAAAAAGATGTTCTTTCTATCGCTGACAAGGTAAAACTTGTATTGTAATGATATATGACTGCTGTGTGCCTAAAGCCTTGTTTATACTCGACGCGTCCGCACGAGCGCGAGTCTCCGCTGACTGCGCGCGCACCTCTCCATACGGACGAGGCGTTGACGCGCTCGCCGTTGTGCTATTCTGTGAAACGACAGGGGGCGACTCGGAGTTATTCTCCTCTAAACCACCAGGAATCAGCAGTGAATAAGTAGTTTGCCGTTTATTAGTAGTTTATTAATAGCTGATTCATATTAAAAGAGTAATAAATGCAGTAGGTTTATTGTACTTTTTTGTACAAACTTGTTAAACAACTGAAGCCTTATTGAAGAGTGTTTAAACCTTAATTTCATCAGCAGGGCTTACTTCTGCTATTGTAGGCTTATTTTGTAAATGTAAGCAGTTACTTTAGACAAGTGCAAACTGGGTCCTTAATGCAAATGTGATCCTATTCACAAAATGAGAGGCTTTTATGGTCGCCCATCAATGCAAATGTCTCTGTGTGTAGAAGGACCATAAACATGCTGGTACAGACGTACCAGTTCGGCCAGATTCGGCTCGAAGTCGTTCATCTTCGGCTGCGCGCCACGCGCGATGTTACAAAAAGTGCCGTGCACACCGCCAGGCGAAATGGGATCTCGCGCACCCAACGCGCACGACCGCCCACCACGCATTGACGTCATTTTGCCGCGCGCACCTTCGCGTGCTTGCGGACGGGTCGAGTATAAACAAGGCTTAATGATGATGATGATAATGCTTTTTAATGAATGATGGTAAAAAAAATACACATAATTTTAATGAATTAAATATGTATTCAATTACAATTAAGTTTTAGTGTAATCTTAAATGTAGTTTTTGCGCCCTGCAGTGACTAGTACTTTGCAGCTAATAGATATTCACGTTTTTTTTATAACTTTAAATACATATTTTCTTATCAGCTAAAGGGGAACTTGGCAACTATTTCAACTTAATAAAACTATTTAGAAATCATTTGGATGGTTTAATAACCTGTTCTGGTGAGAATGGGGACTTTCCCCGCTCCCCCCAATGTTCCCAGGCGGAAAACCAACCTTGCAACATGGGGACTACCCCGCGTTCTATTATTGTCAACGAACCGACTCAGCCCTCGGATATGACGTCACTTCCACACTTCAAGCGTTCTGGTATGTTTTGCACGTCCGAGTCAGAGAAAAACCATGGACGCCACCCAGAAAACAGTTGCTATGGTAGCACTGACCGAGTACCAGGTGCTTATCAAAACGCAGCCATTTGAACTTCTAAAATTTTCACTTTATTTCATGTTTTAGTTTTATCTTCTGTTAGCAACGCTAGCCACGGTAGTAACACCCGTTTGAAACAAGGCTTCATTCAATATTGCACTCACAGCAAGACCGATTCCCATACCCACAGGCAGTGATACGGACGCAGTGATTCGGGCGCAGTGATACGGACGCAGTGATACAGAGGCAGTGATACGGGCGCAGTGATACAGAGGCAGTGATACGGGCGCAGTGAGACAGAGGCAGTGATACGGGCGCAGTGATACGGGCGCAGTGATACAGAGGCAGTGATACGGGCGCAGTGATACAGAGGCAGTGATACGGGCGCAGTGATACAGAGGCAGTGATACGGGCGCAGTGATACAGAGGCAGTGATACGGGCGCAGTGATACGGGCGCAGTGATACAGAGGCAGTGATACGGGCGCAGTGATACAGAGGCAGTGATACGGGCGCAGTGATACAGAGGCAGTGATACGGGCGCAGTGATACGGGCAAAGTGATACGGACGCAGTGATACGGACGCAGTGATACGGACGCAGTGATACGGACGCAGTGATACGGGCGCAGTGATTCGGGCGCAGTGATACGGACGCAGTGATTCGGGCGCAGTGATACGGGCGCAGTGATTCGGGCAAAGTGATACGGACGCAGTGATTCGGGCGCAGTGATACGGACGCAGTGATTCGGGCGCAGTGATACGGACGCAGTGATACAGAGGCAGTGATACGGGCGCAGTGATACAGAGGCAGTGATACGGGCGCAGTGAGACAGAGGCAGTGATACGGGCGCAGTGATACGGGCGCAGTGATACAGAGGCAGTGATACGGGCGCAGTGATACAGAGGCAGTGATACGGGCGCAGTGATACAGAGGCAGTGATACGGGCGCAGTGATACAGAGGCAGTGATACGGGCGCAGTGATACGGGCGCAGTGATACAGAGGCAGTGATACGGGCGCAGTGATACAGAGGCAGTGATACGGGCGCAGTGATACAGAGGCAGTGATACGGGCGCAGTGATACGGGCAAAGTGATACGGACGCAGTGATACGGACGCAGTGATACGGACGCAGTGATACGGACGCAGTGATACGGGCGCAGTGATTCGGGCGCAGTGATACGGACGCAGTGATTCGGGCGCAGTGATACGGGCGCAGTGATTCGGGCAAAGTGATACGGACGCAGTGATTCGGGCGCAGTGATACGGACGCAGTGATTCGGGCGCAGTGATACGGACGCAGTGATACGGGCGCAGTGATACGGACGCAGTGATTCGGGCGCAGTGATACGGGCGCAGTGATTCGGGCAAAGTGATACGGACGCAGTGATACGGACGCAGTGATACGGGCGCAGTGATACGGGCGCAAAGGGTTTACAAAGATGGTACATTCAGATGGTAGAGTCAGAATTTGGCATAAACAGAATTAGAACATGGATCCATCATGCCTTGTTACCACTGTGCAGGCTGGTGGTGATGGTGTAATGGTGTGGGGGATGTTTTCTTGGCACACTTTAGCCCCCTTAGTGCCAATTGGGCATCGTTTAAATGCCACAGCCTACCTGAGCATTGTTTCTGACCATGTCCATCCCTTTATGGCCACCATGTACCCATCCTCTCATGGCTACTTCCAGCAGGATAATGCACCATGTCACAAAGCTCGAATTATTTCAAATTGGTTTCTTGAAATAAACGAGCCTCTCCTTATGGAGGATCCCTATACCACTCTACAGATAAAGCGTTGTGGATTTTTTTGGTTCGCGTACCTACCCGAAGTGATAAGATAAAATAAAATTCTACATCAAAATTTATAGACAAGACAAGTAGTTTGTTTAGGCATGGTTTGTAAGGAATTACAAACCTGCGCACGTATATTCAAACGCACATAACTATAGAATCAATTCTTAATGCGCATGTGAACGCCATCAGCGTCTATCACAGGTTCGCAATTAAAGTCTGTTTAGAGAGAACGGTGTCGTCTTAGCGGCCCCTAATTTAATAACAAACTATCATTTAGACGGAAGTGAATCAATCAAAACTAACTTTAGCTGGAATTTTTTTTTCAAGAACCACTATAAAACTAAGCCAATCTCTGTTACCTTAAATTATATCTTTATCTCTTTAAAGCTCCTTTGAAACAATCTACATTGTTAAAAACGCTATATAAATGAGGATGACTTGACTTGACTTGACTTGAACATCACAATGAGTTAACTGTACTAAAATGGCCCCCACAGTCACCAGATCTCAACCCAATAGAGCATCTTTTGGATGTGGTGGAACGGGAGCTTTGTGCCCTGGATGTGCATCCCACAAATCTCCATCAACTGCAAGATGCTATCCTATCAATATGGGCCAACATTTCTAAAGAATGCTTTCAGCACCTTGTTGAATCAATGCCAAGTAGAATTAAGGCAGTTCTGAAGGCGAAAGGGGTGTCAAACACAGTGTTAGTATTATGTTCCCTATAATCCTTCAGGTGAGTGTATATCATCGTATTAATGTGTAGAGCTTCTATAGCCTGATGCAGAATAATGTTAATTGTAATTTTTTTCATTCACAGACTATTTTTTTTTTTTTTTTTTGCTCATTTCAGTCAATTATATTTCTTTATTTTTTATAATTTGAGGTAATTATCTTTTAATTTCACATATTACTTTTAGCTATTGTTTTTTATCATTGATAAATGACCAGTCAAATGAAATGCAAACGTCTGTTTTTCTGCACATTTTCTGCATTGCAATAAATCACTGGTTTGAAAGAGACTAATGGATGAAGAAAGATTTTTTAATATTGCAGTGTTGATGTTTTCAGGGTTATTTTAATTGTGTAACTGAGAGGTTTGTGGCACTTTTATGATGGATAGATGACCTTTTATGATGGACAGATGCAATTTTATGATGGACAGATGCAATATTATTCACATCAATTCAATTCAAATTTATTTGTATAGCGCTTTTCACAATATTGTTTCAAAGCAGCTTTACACAAAGTGCATTTCAGAAATGTACATAGAAAAATACATTTAGTTAATCATGTATTCATTTAGGGCATAACATATCACTGGCGTTGAGTCATCTCTTCACAGGCGTCGAGTCGTCTCTTCACAGGCGTTTAGTCATCTCATCGCAGGTGTTGGGGGATCTGAAGTCTCCGTGAGAGGCTGGATACAAACTGGAGCTGACGAACGGCATTTACCTCGGGACTAGCGTCCCAAGATAACAGCAGAAAAGCAAATTGGAAATAATTAGCATAGCTGCTGTTCATAATATTAATGCATTCGATCTGATTCAACAGTGGTATAAAAGGTAAGCATTAAGTGAATGCTTGGCTAAAGAGATGCGTCTTTAATCTAGTTTTAAACAGGGACAGTGAGTCTGAGCCTCGAACAATATCAGGAAGGCTATTCCAGAGTTTAGGAGCTAAATGTGAGAACGCCCTCCCTCCTTTAGTGGACTTAGATATCCTAGGAATGACCAGAAGCCTCGAATTTAGTGATCTTAAAGAGCGCGATGGATTGTAGGGCGATAGAAGGTCCATTAAATACAAAGGAGCTAAACCATTTAGGGCTTTATAGGTCAGTTGTAGTACTTTGTAATAGATACGGAACTCAATAAGAAACTGAAATCAGCTAAACCTGTAATATGGACTGTAAAAAGATGGACTAATGAAGCAGAGCAGGATCTTCAGGCCTGCTTTGATTGCACTGATTGGACTGTTTTTGAAGCTGCTACCAACGATCTGGATGAGCTCACAGATACTGTAACATCATATATAAGTTTCTGTGAGGATACATGCATTCCTTCCAGGACATTCTTATCATTCACTAATGATAAACCATGGTTTACTGGGAAACTCAAACACCTTCGTCATACCAAAGAGGATGCCTACAGAACTGGGGATAAAATCTTTTATAACCAGGCCAAAAACAGACTGACAAAGGAGATCAGAGTTGCTAAAAGGAACTACTCTGAAAAACTGAAAAAACTGTTTTCATCCAACGACCCATCATCAGTCTGGAATGGCCTGAGGAACATCACCAACTACAAGTCACCATCACCCCGATCTGTGGACAATCAACACCTGGCTGATGATTTAAACTCATTTTATTACAGGTTTGAAAAGCCCTCATTCACACCACACACCGGCTCAGACCTGCACTTCACACTTTCACCATCACCTCCTGCACTCCCATTACTCCCCCCTCCTGCCATCCAACCTGAGCTTAAGGTTCTGTGTGTAGGACGTGAGCAGAGTCTTCAAAAAACAGAAGACTAGGAAAGCCTCAGGCCCAGACGGCATCTCATCTGCTTGTTTAAAAGCCTGTGCTGACCAACTGGCCCCGGTCTTCACGCAGATCTTCAATAGATCATTGGAGCAGTGTGAAGTTCCCTGCTGCTTCAAGCGCTCCACTATCATTCCGGTCCCCAAAAAACCCACAATCACTGGACTTAATGACTACAGACCTGTCGCTCTCACGTCTGTGGTCATGACGTCGTTTGAAAGACTGGTGCTGGCCCACCTGAAGGACATCACTGGACCCCTGCTGGATCCCTTTCAGTTTGCTTATAGAGCAAACAGGTCTGTGGATGATGCAGTCAACATGGGACTGCATTATATCCTGCAACATCTCGACAGACCAGGGACTTATGCAAGGATCCTATTTGTGGACTTCAGTTCGGCCTTCAATACCATCATGCCTGATCTTCTCACAGCCAAACTGACCTTCTCACAGCCAAACTGAACACGCTCAAAACAGTGGAGATGATCGTGGACTTCAGGAGGAACAGCTCAGCACTCCCCCCACTCACCATCATGAACAGCACTGTGGAAGCAGTGGAGTCATTCAGGTTCCTGGGCACTTCCATCTCTCAGGACCTGAAGTGGGACAATCACATTGACTCCGTTGTGAAAAAGGCCCAGCAGAGACTGTACTTCCTTCGCCAGCTGAGGAAGTTCAACCTGCCACAGGATCTGCTGATTCAGTTCTACTCAGCCGTCATTGAGTCTGTTTTATTCACGTCCATCACTGTCTTGTTTGGTACAGCTACCAAATCTGACATCAGGAGACTACATTGGACAGTCCGGACTGCGGAGAGGATTATTGGTGACCCCCTGCCAAACCTCCAGGACCTGTACTCTTCCAGAGTGAGGAAGAGAGCAGGTAAAATCATCACAGACTCCACTCACCCTGGACACCACCTGTTAGAACTGTTACCGTCAAGACGGAGACTCAGATCACTGGCCACAAGAACATCTCGGCACAGGAACAGTTTCTTCCCACAGGCCATTTCCCTCCTGAACAGTTAACACTCCGCCTAAGGCATATGCCTGTAAGTGCAATCCTCCCACTGTTTAGTGCAATATCCTACAACTTATATGTAGATTTATTTTTTTATAATATTCAAAACACTGTAAATATGTTCATAATCTCTAAATCTGAACATGTCTATTCTGACTAAACCCAACTGTGATAATTTTTATTCTCATATAGTTATATTTATATTTTTTATTCTTATAATTTGTAGTATTATGTTTCTTGTTGTATTTGTATATGTCCACTGGTAGCGTCAGTACCAAAACAAATTCCTTGTGTGTGCAAGCACACTTGGCAATAAAGATCTTTCTTCTTCTTCTTCTTCTTCTAATAGGTAACCAGTGTAGAGATGATAAAATTGGTGTTACATGATCATATTTTCTTGACCTAGTAAGAACTATAGCAGCTACATTTTGCACTAACTGTAGCTTGTTTATTGAGGATGCAGGACAACCAGCTAATAAAGCATTACAATAATCTAGTCTCGAGGTCATGAATGCATGAACTAACCTTTCTGCATCAGAAACAGATAGCATGTTACATAGCTTAGCAATGTTTCTAAGGTGGAAAAAGGCTGTTCTTGTATCATATGAAATATGATTTTCGAAAGACAAGTTGTGGTCTAGTATAACACCCAGGTCTTTTACTGTAGTGGATAAAGTATCAGGAAATCCTTCTAAATTAAAGTTGTATTGTACAAGGTTTTGTGGTAGTTTTTTGGACCAATAAGTAATACCTCCGTTTTATCTGAATTTAATAGCAGGAAATTACACTTCATCCAGCATTTTATATCTTTGAGACACTCTGTCAATTTAGATGAGTTAGTGTTTTCATCTGGTCGTGATGAAATATATAATTGAGTGTAATTCAGTGGAATATATAATTCAGTGGAAATTAATTCCATGTTTTCTTATAATATTACCAAGTGGCAGCATATATATTGAGAATAGCAGAGGGCCTAACACCGATCCTTGCGGCACTCCATAGTCTACTGACGTTATCTTCGATTTTTCCCCATTTAAACAGACAAAATGATAACGGTCTGATAAGTACGATCTAAACCAGCTTAATGCCTGTCCCTGAACACCAGTGTAGTCGATCCAAGAGTATTTTATGATCGATAGTGTCGAACGCAGGGCTAAGATCGAGTGGAACTAGTATTGAGATACAGCCTTGGTCAGAAGCTAAAAGTAAATCATTTGTAAAATTAACTAGCGCAGTTTCTGTGCTATGATGTGGTCTGAATCCTGACTGAAATTTTTCATAGATATCATTTTCTTGTAAGAAAGAGCACAATTGAGCGGCCACAACTTTTTCTAGTATTTTAGATATAAATGGAAGATTTGAAAAGGGTCTGTAATTTGCTAGGTTATTTGGATCTAATTGCGGTTTCTTAATGAGAGGTTTTATTACTGCCAGTTTGAATATTCTTGGAACATGACCTAAAAATAAAGACAAGTTAATAATATTGAGAGGCTCTTCCACTACAGGTAACACTTCTTTCAGTAGTTTAGTTGGTATTGGATCTAATAAACATGTTGTTGGTTTAGATGCAATGACAAGTTTATTTAGCTCTTCCTGTCCTATAGTTGTAAAGCGGTGTAGTTGTTCCAGAGGGGCGATAATTGAGGCTAAATCATAAGACACCATAAAAGATTGTACATTTACAATTGTGTTTCCGATGCTTTCTATTTTCTCAGTGAAGAAATTCATAAAATCATTACTACTATATTGTAACGGAATATTTTGCTCTGGTGATGTCTGTTTATTTGTTAGTCTAGCCACGGTGTTAAATAAAAACATTGGATTATTTTGGTTATTTTCTATTAGTTTGCGGAGATGTTCGGCCCGGGCTGCTTTTAGAGCCTTTTTATAACGTGACATACTGTCTTTCCACGCAATTCTAAAGACCTCTAAATTAGTTTGTTTCCATTTACGCTCCAAGTTACGAGTTTCTCTCTTGATAACATGCGTAGCACTGTTGTACCAAGGTGCTTTAGTTTTCTCTCTAACCTTTTTTAATCTAATTGGTGCAACAATTTCTAATGTACTAGAGAAAATGGTGCTCAAACTGCTAGTCATTTCCTCTAGTTCATCTGTTTGTTTGGGTTCACTGAGATAGATCAGGTAAGCTATTTGAGAATCTATCTATAGTGGTTGGAGGGATTGTTCTGCCCGGTCAATAATGTGGACCCAAGCACCCAGGACGCGATCATCCCTGGCTTCATTCACTCCGGCACCGACACAACACCATGGACCCTGGGTGATCCCGCAGCGGAAGACACGAGCCAGGACCAGAGCAAGAACCTCACCGCCCCTCCCGGTCTTCGAGATCTCCACCCGGTACCGCTTTTCCCCTCTTCGCGAGTCGGAGCGCAACGACGCCGTGATCATCGGCAGTTCCATCGTCCGTCATGTCCGTGCTACCTCAGGTAAGGGTAAGGTGCGGACTCACTGCTTTCCTGGTGCTCGTGTTCTAGATGTCACTGCACAGATTCCAGTGATC
Source organism: Siphateles boraxobius (assembly GCF_051911475.1). Taxonomy (NCBI): domain Eukaryota; kingdom Metazoa; phylum Chordata; class Actinopteri; order Cypriniformes; family Leuciscidae; genus Siphateles; species Siphateles boraxobius. The sequence continues at coordinate 44,002 of NW_027508868.1, forward strand.
CACTTTTATGATGGAGAGATGCACTTTTATGATGGACAGATGCACTTTTATGATGGATAGATGAACTTTTATGATAGACAGATGCACTTTTATGATGGATAGATGCACTTTCATGATGGACAGATGCACTTTTATGATGGACAGATGCACTTTTACGATGGACAGATGCACTTTTATGATGGACAGATGCACTTTTATGATGGATAGATGCACTTTTATGATGGACAGACGCACTTTTATGATGGATAGATGCACTTTTATGATGAATAGATGCACTTTTATAATGGATGGATGAACTTTTATGATGGATAAATGCATTTTTATGATGGACAGATGCACTTTTATGATGGACAGATGCACTTTTATGATGGACAGATGCACTTTTATGATGGATAGATGCACTTTTATGATGTACAGATATACTTTTATGATAGATAGATACACTTTTATGATGGATAAATGCACTTTTATGATGGATAGATGCACTTATATGATGGATAGATTTTGGATAGATGCACTTTTATCACGGATAGATGCACTTTTGTAAGGCCGTCTAACTCGATCCAATGGCGGTATTCGAATTAGCGGTCAAGGTCTCTGCGTGTTACTGTCTTTTCTCGTGGCGAAGTATTTTTGGTTAAATGCAATACATTTTCTCATATGTATTTACTCGTTACTTCATCTGACTCCATAAATGAAAGGTTTTAATAATATCTGTGCCTCACTAAAAGTGAGCGAATGTTTGACTATTCCGTTTAACTCTTCAATGAAAACAATGTCAGAGTCAGTTAAAATAATCAAATGTAACAATTTATTATGTCAGGTAAATGTATCATGCCAATTTCATAATCAATTCAAAGATAATCGATACAAAACATCAAATGCTCTGGAATAGAGAGAAGATGCAAACCCGACTTTAAGAAATACATGAGGCTGAGAGGTCTTCCTCTCAGCCTCACGGACCGATCTGAAGTACAGAAAAGGCCCCGAGCTCTCGCTGCGTTTCATTATATACCCAGACCTCATTTCAGATCTAAACATCATTCACAGTGGAAATTTACCTGCCAGTAACCATTTGCTAACAGTGAGACATTTGCATTCAGAGGTAGCACCTCTGGGTGTAGGGAGACCCTTTGTCTAGAGGCCAACACCTCCTTGTGTGCTAGTTATCCATAAAATCTCAAAAACCTTATTACCCTTTGTTTTACTTATTTGGAAATAGGACATTTGTACCAGTCGCACTGTGACATTTTAAATAATACTAAACATGAAAATACTCTGTGATAATCATTCACATTAAAACTACATTTTCTTGGGTGCATTCAGGTGGGGGTGAGGGGAGATGTAGATGAAGTTGGTTCGGAGGTGAGACTTTCGTCTCAATGGTGCATGAAGGCCAGTTCAAATGGTAATCTCCAGAGAGGTCCTTTTGTCCTCTCAGTGTCTGGTCACCCCCGAAACAGACTGTCTGGAATTTCCTAATTTATCAATTCTTACACTTTTATAATGGATGGATGCACTTTTATGATGGATAGATGCACTTTTATGATGGATAGATGCACTTTTATGATGGATAGATGCACTTTTGTGATGGACAGATGCACTTTTATGATGGACAGATGCACTTTTATGATGGACAGATGCACTTTTGTGATTATAGATGCACTTTTATCATGGATAGATGCACTTTTATAATGGATGGATGCACTTTTATGATGGATGGATGCACTTATATGATGAATAGATTTTGGATAGATGCACTTTTATAATGGATGGATGCATTTTTATGACGGATAGATGCACTTTTATGATGGATAGATGATGGAGAGATGCACTTTTATGATGGATAGATGATGGATAGATGCACTTTTATGATGGACAGATGCACTTTTATGATGGACAGATGCACTTTTATGATGGATAGATGATGGAGAGATGCACTTTTATGATGGATAGAAGCACTTTTATGATGGACAGATGCACTTTTATGATGGATAGATGATGGATAGATGCACTTTTATGATGGACAGATGCACTTTTATGATGGACAGATGCACTTTTATGATGGGAGATGCACTTTTATGATGGACAGATGCACTTTTATGATGGATAGATGCACTTTTATGATGGACAGATGCACTTTTATGATGGATAGATGCACTTTTATGATGGATAGATGCACTTTTATGATGGATAGATGCACTTTTATGACGGATAGATGCACTTTTATGATGGATAGATGATGGATAGATGCACTTTTATGATGGAGAGATGCACTTTTATGATGGAGCGATGCACTTTTATGATGGATAGATGATGGATAGATGCACTTTTATGATGGACAGATGCACTTTTATGATGGGGAGATGCACTTTTATGATGGACAGATGCACTTTTATGATGGATAGATGCACTTTTATGATGGACAGATGCACTTTTATGATGGATAGATGCACTTTTATGATGGATAGATGCACTTTTATGATGGGGAGATGCACTTTTATGATGGACAGATGCACTTTTATGATGGATAGATGCACTTTTATGATGGACAGATGCACTTTTATGATGGATAGATGCACTTTTATGATGGATAGATGCACTTTCATGATGGACAGATGCACTTTTATGATGGATAGATGATGGATAGATGCACTTTTATGAAGGAGAGATCCACTTTTATGATGGATAGATGCACTTTTATGATGGGGAGATGCACTTTCATGATGGACAGATGCACTTTTATGATGGATAGATGATGGATAGATGCACTTTTATGATGGATAGATACACTTTTATGATGGACAGATGCACTTTTATGATGGATAGATGCACTTTTATGATGGACAGATGCACTTTTATGATGGATAGATGCACTTTTATGATGGATAGATGCACTTTCATGATGGACAGATGCACTTTTATGATGGATAGATGATGGATAGATGCACTTTTATGAAGGAGAGATCCACTTTTATGATGGATAGATGCACTTTTATGATGGGGAGATGCACTTTCATGATGGACAGATGCACTTTTATGATGGATAGATGATGGATAGATGCACTTTTATGATGGATAGATACACTTTTATGATGGATAGATGCACTTTTATGATGGGGAGATGCACTTTTATGATGGACAGATGCACTTTTATGATGGATAGATGCACTTTTATGATGGACAGATGCACTTTTATGATGGATAGATGCACTTTTATGATGGATAGATGCACTTTCATGATGGACAGATGCACTTTTATGATGGATAAATGATGGATAGATGCACTTTTATGATGGAGAGATGCACTTTTATGATGGATAGATGATGGATAGATGCACTTTTATGATGGGGAGATGCACTTTCATGATGGACAGATGCACTTTTATGATGGATAGATGATGGATAGATGCACTTTTATGATGGACAGATGCACTTTTATGATGGATAGATGCACTTTTATGATGGATAGATGCACTTTTATGATGGATAGATGCACTTTCATGATGGACAGATGCACTTTTATGATGGATAAATGATGGATAGATGCACTTTTATGATGGAGAGATGCACTTTTATGATGGATAGATGATGGATAGATGCACTTTTATGATGGACAGATGCACTTTTATGATGGATAGATGATGGATAGATGCACTTTTATGATGGAGAGATGCACTTTTATGATGGATAGATGATGGATAGATGCACTTTTATGATGGAGAGATGCGCTTTTATGATGGATAGATGATGGATAGATGATGGATAGATGCACTTTCATGATGGACAGATGCACTTTTATGATGGATAGATGATGGATAGATGCACTTTCATGATGGACAGATGCACTTTTATGATGGATAGATGATGGATAGATGCACTTTTATGATGGAGAGATGCACTTTTATGATGGATAGATGATGGATAGATGCACTTTTATGATGGAGAGATGCACTTTTATGATGGATAGATGTTGGATAGATGCACTTTTATGATGGAGAGATGCACTTTTATGATGGATAGATGATGGATAGATGCACTTTTATGATGGATAGATGATGGATAGATGCACTTTTATGATGGACAGATGCACTTTTATGATGGATAGATGCACTTTTATGATGGATAGATGCACTTTTATGATGGACAGATGCACTTTTATGATTGATAGATGCACTTTTATGATGGAGAGATGCACTTTTATGATGATATATGCACTTTTATGATGGATAGAAGCACTTTTATGATGGATAGATGCACTTTTATGATGGATAGATGCACTTTTATGATGGGGAGATGCACTTTCATGATGGACAGATGCACTTTTATGATGGATAGATGATGGATAGATGCACTTTTATGATGGATAGAAGCACTTTTATGATGGATAGATGCACTTTTATTATGGACAGATGCACTTTTATGATGGATAGATGCACTTTTATGATGGATAGAAGCACTTTTATGATGATAGATGCACTTTTATGATGATAGATGCACTTTTATGATGGATAGATGCACTTTTATGATGGACAGATGCACTTTCATGATGGATAGATGATGGATAGATGCACTTTTATGATGGATTGATGCACTTGAAGGAATGAATGAAAGAATGAAGGGTGAGTAAATCATGGGCTAATTTTCATTTTAAAGTGAACTACTACTTTAATATCTTCAGTTATTTCGCTTCTCCAGTAAATGCCTCTTGATTTGAGAATGTTTAGGAAACTGAAGGAAGAGCATGATTGACAGGTTGAAGGACGTCTTTCTGTGTCGTTCACACTGACTGTGATTCGCTGGACATCAGTGACGGCTGCTTCCCATTGGTAGTCGGTATGTTGCATCGCTGCCCATTTGCATAAAGTTGAGCTTCTGATACAGAGGAGGTCCATGAGAAAGGGCCTTGAGTTCTGCATTATGTCAGACACTGAAATCATGTCGCATTTAATCACCGTCCTTTCTGCAGCTAAATGCATGTTCATGTTATTACAGGCACATTCATTTTTGAAGAGGTTTTGGTGAATGATTTATCATCGGTCTCATTTATTCATCAAGAATGTTAACTAAAGGACCGTGTTTAATGGAGTGTTTGCTTTGGGGGTTTTTACGTGAAGGCCAAGAATGGAAACACATCCTTGGATTTTGTTCTCTGCATTTAACTATCCAAGATAGAGCACACACACACACACACACACACACACACACACACACACACACACACACACACACACACACACACACAAACACACACACACACACACACACACACACACTTGCGGTCTTAGGCACTTGAGAGTGTGTGCACGTGATAGGTAATAACATGATAATTTGGTAGTAAAAACATAAAGTGTAATATGAGTATGGTGTGTGTAGGCCTGTTTTGTACAACATTTGCAACTGTTTTTATCCCTTAATTAGAAGCACCACCATTATAAACGTGTGTCTCCTGTTAGTTACATAGCGACTACTAAACAGACATCTAGAAGTTTATTTTAAAATGTAAAGTATTGAAAATATTATAAATAAAAGCTCTGTAAACACTAGACTATAAGTGTGTCCCATCGAGTAATTGAATGTTCTACACACACTTGCAGTCTTTACGCCTACTTGAACACTTGGGCCAATAGAGGAAATACATCATGCAATTGGTCAAGAGCAAAGAGCACTAGTGTGTGTATTTGGACAAGGCAACTCACTCACACACACACACACACACACACACACACACACACACACACACACACACACACACACACACACACACACACACACACACACACACACACACACACACACACACATTTGAGTGTGTGAGTATGCACAGAGTACGCAATATACTCAGAGATATGAGTATAAGAATGTTTCTGAGAGACTGCTAACACTACCTGTGTTTCACTGTTGAGCCGCTCATTGGCTGATGAAGCAGCAGGAACCAATCAGCTGCTCTCTCTAGATGATGATGCGATCGGTACCAAATGAGTTAAGGACCAATCAGCTGCTCCATCTAGAGTTTCATCCCAGAACTGGTATTTATTTTCTGTTATCTCTGTAAAGCTGCTTTGAAAAACTCTGTGCTGTAAAGCACTGTACAAATAAAGGTGACTTGACAGTTTTACAGTCTCTGCTGGTTTCATGAGAAACTCCACCAGAGTTTTCACTGAAAAACAGCCTCGTTTCACTGGCCCTGAACACACTCATCCATAGTGACAGATACTCAAGGGTGAGAGAGAAGCTTAACACAACTTTATTGGAATATTAACTCTTTCCAGATACCAGATTTCTTATCTGATCATATAATGCAAAAATGCACCTATAATAAATAGAATAAACATACACATATAACATTTATACTTCAAACATCTTTAAAATTTTAAAACCAACATGTCATCCAAAACCTCACACAAAACTCCTTCCACAGACCATATTTCAGAGAACCTTTGAATATCATTAATCAATTTAAAATATGTGTATTCAACTTTAATTCTAGAAGTCACCATGCCTTTAAAAGCATTTTCTGCATCTACTGTACCTATCAGAATCAGAAAGAGCTTTATTGCCAAGTGTGCTTGCACACACAAGGAATTTGTTTTGGTGCTGAGGCTTCCAGTGGACATAGAAATACAACAAGAAACATGAAACATAATACTACAAATTATAAGAATAAAGAATAAAAATATAAATATATGAGAATAAAACTATGACAGTTGGGTTTAGTCAGAATAGACATTTCCAGGTTTACAGATTATGAACATATTTACAGTGTTTTGAATATTAGAAATAAATAAATCTACATATAAGTATCACCTATATAAGTATCACTTATATTTGGTACTACATATAAGTACCTATACCCAATAACTTATTTTTTCGAGTCTTCCAAATTGCCATTTTAGCCATACCCAACAAAAAATGTAATATGGATATTTTTCTTCTCTGATCAAATGTATATTTAGGACCACTTATAAAATACTGATTGGAAAAATCCTAACCTAAACCTTCAAACAAACTTTTTAAAACAATAAAAAGACTGCCTAACCTCACACAATAAATAAATAATTGGTCAACTTTCTCTTCAATTCCACAAAAAGGACATTCTTTACCCACTGCTGGATTCAGGTGTTTGTAGCTATAGTACCATGAAGAAGTCTCCACTGTAGCTCTGCTGTGCGTTTCTCAATGGGAGGTTTGTACAGAGACCTCCAGGATCCTTTAAAGTCTGATCCAAACACTTCTGTCCACCTCCCTGCTCGTACTCGTTTTAAAACAGTCTGATGGGCAACTTTAACACAAGTAAAGTAGATTGCTTTTTTACTTATTTCACGAAACTGTCCCATCTCCGGGGTCTTAAAAGTTAGTATTGTGTCAGCATCTTCATAATTTTCCTTTGCTGCTGAAGATACACTGATGGATGGGAACTGATAGTTTCTCCTCCAATCTTGAGCTGGTTGAGCTTCCAGTGCTTCCCTGCAGGCTCCAGGCAATGCTCTCTGCACCTCCTCTAACACCTCCTCCAACACCTCCTCCAACACCTGCTCCAACACCTCATCCGACACCTCCTCCGACACCTCCTCCGACACCTGCTCCGACACCTGCTCCGACACCTCCTCCGACACCTGCTCCGACACCTCCTCCGACACCTGCTCCAAGACCTCCTCCAACACTTGCTCCAACACCTCCTCTAACACCTCCTCCAACACCTCCTCCAACACCTGCTCCGACTCCTGCTCCGACTCCTGCTCCGACACCTCCTCCAACACCTGCTCCGACACCTGCTCCGACACCTCCTCCGACACCTGCTCCGACACCTGCTCCGACACCTCCTCCGACACCTGCTCCAAGACCTCCTCCAACACTTGCTCCAACACCTCCTCTAACACCTCCTCCAACACCTCCTCCAACACCTGCTCCGACTCCTGCTCCGACACCTCCTCCGACACCTCCTCCAACACCTCCTCTAACACCTCCTCCAACACCTCCTCCAAAACCTGCTCCGACACCTGCTCCGACACCTGCTCCGACACCTGCTCCAACACCTCCTCCGACACCTGCTCCGACACCTGCTCCAAAACCTCCTCCAAGACCTCCTCCAACACCTCCTCCAAGACCTCCTCTAACATCTCCTCCAACACCTGCTCCAACACCTGCTCCAACACCTGCTCCAACACCTGCTCCGACACCTCCTCCGACACCTGCTCCGACACCTGCTCCGACACCTCCTCCAACACCTCCTCCAACACCTCCTCCAAGACCTCCTCCAACACTTGCTCCAACACCTCCTCTAACACCTCCTCCAACACCTCCTCCAACACCTGCTCCGACACCTCCTCCAACACCTCCTCCAAGACCTCATCCAAAACTTGCTCTAACACCTCCTCCGACACCTGCTCCGACACCTGCTCCGACACCTCCTCCGGCACCTGCTCCGACACCTGCTCCGACACCTCCTCCGACACCTGCTCCGACACCTCCTCCGACACCTGCTCCGACACCTCCTCCGACACCTACTCCGACACCTCCTCCGACACCTCCTCCGACACCTCATCCGACACCTGCTCCGACACCTGCTCCGACACCTCCTCCGACACCTCCTCCGACACCTGCTCCGAACACCTCCTCAGACACCTCCTCCGACACCTGCTCCTACACCTGCTCCGACACCTCCTCCGACACCTCCTCCGTCACCTGCTCCGACACCTCCTCCGACACCTCCTCCGACACCTGCTCCGACACCTGCTCCGACACCTGCTCCGACACCTCCTCCGACACCTCCTCCGACACCTGCTCCGACACCTGCTCCGACACCTCCTCCGACACCTGCTCCAAGACCTCCTCCAACACCTCTGAGTGAACTAAAATGAGTAGTTCCACGCGCATGCCTGGGAAACTCATGAATATTCATGTCGGGTCCACCCACTGCCTCTACAGATGCACAATATTCATATAGGCTCCGCCCACTGCCTCTACAGATGCACAATATTCATATAGGCTCCGCCCACTGCCTCTACAGATGCACAATATTCATGTAGGCTCCGCCCACTGCCTCTACAGATGCACAAAATTCATGTAGGCTCCGCCAACTGCTTGTACAGATGCACAATATTCATATAGGCTCCGCCCACTGCCTCTACAGATGCACAATATTCATGTAGGCTCCGCCCACTGCTTCTACAGATGCACAATATTCATGTACGGTCCGCCCACTGCTTCTACAGATGCACAATATTCATGTAGGCTCCGCCCACTGCTTCTACTGATGCACAATATTCATGTAGGCTCCGCCCACTGCTTCTACAGATGCACAATATTCATGTAGGCTCCGCCCACTGCTTCTACAGATGCACAATATTCATGTAGGCTCCGCCCACTGCTTCTACTGATGCACAATATTCATGTAGGCTCCGCCCACTTCTTCTACAGATGCACAATATTCATGTAGGCATGTAGGCTCCGTCCACTGCCTCTACAGATGCACAATATTCATGTAGGCTCCGCCCACTGCCTCTACAGATGCACAATATTCATGTAGGCTCCGTCCACTGCTTCTACAGATGCACAATATTCATGTAGGCTCCGCCCACTGCTTCTACAGCACAATATTCATGTAGGCTCCGCCCACTGCTTCTACAGATGCACAATATTCATGTACGGTCCGCCCACTGCTTCTACAGATGCACAATATTCATGTAGGCTCCGCCCACTGCTTCTACTGATGCACAATATTCATGTAGGCTCCGCCCACTGCTTCTACAGATGCACAATATTCATGTAGGCTCCGCCCACTGCTTCTACAGATGCACAATATTCATGTAGGCTCCGCCCACTGCTTCTACTGATGCACAATATTCATGTAGGCTCCACCCACTGCCTCTACAGATGCACAATATTCATGTAGGCTCCGCCCACTGCCTTTACAGATGCACAATATTCATATAGGCTCCGTCCTCTGCTTCAACACATGCACACTATTCATGTAGGCTCCGCCCACTGCCTCTACAGATGCACAATATTCATGTAGGCTCAGCCCACTGCCTCTACAGATGCACAATATTCATGTAGGCTCTGCCCTCTGCTTCTACACATGCACAATATTCATGCAGGCTCCGCCCACTGCTTCTACAGATGCACAATATTCATGTAGGCTCCGCCCACTGCTTCTACTGATGCACAATATTCATGTAGGCTCCGCCCACTTCTTCTACAGATGCACAATATTCATGTAGGCATGTAGGCTCCGTCCACTGCCTCTATAGATGCACAATATTCATGTAGGCTCCGCCCACTGCCTCTACAGATGCACAATATTCATGTAGGCTCCGTCCACTGCTTCTACAGATGCACAATATTCATGTAGGCTCCGCCCACTGCTTCTACAGCACAATATTCATGTAGGCTCCGCCCACTGCTTCTACAGATGCACAATATTCATGTACGGTCCGCCCACTGCTTCTACAGATGCACAATATTCATGTAGGCTCCGCCCACTGCTTCTACTGATGCACAATATTCATGTAGGCTCCGCCCACTGCTTCTACAGATGCACAATATTCATGTAGGCTCCGCCCACTGCTTCTACAGATGCACAATATTCATGTAGGCTCCGCCCACTGCTTCTACTGATGCACAATATTCATGTAGGCTCCACCCACTGCCTCTACAGATGCACAATATTCATGTAGGCTCTGCCCACTGCTTCTACAGATGCACAATATTCATGTAGGCTCCGCCCACTGCCTTTACAGATGGACGGAGCCTATATGAATATTGTGCATCTGTAAAGGCAGTGGGCTGAGCCTACATGAATATTGTGCATCTGTAGAGGCAGTGGGCGGAGCCTACATGAATAGTGTGCATGTGTTGAAGCAGAGGACGGAGCCTATATGAATATTGTGCATCTGTAAAGGCAGTGGGCGGAGCCTACATGAATATTGTGCATCTGTAGAGGCAGTGGGCGGAGCCTACATGAATATTGTGCATCTGTAGAAGCAGTGGGCGGAGCCTACATGAATATTGTGCATCTGTAGAAGCAGTGGGCGGAGCCTACATGAATATTGTGCATCTGTAGAAGAAGTGGGCGGAGCCTACATGAATATTGTGCATCTGTAGAGGCAGTGGGCTGAGCCTACATGAATATTGTGCATCTGTAGAGGCAGTGGGCGGAGCCTACATGAATAGTGTGCATGTGTTGAAGCAGAGGACGGAGCCTATATGAATATTGTGCATCTGTAAAGGCAGTGGGCGGAGCCTACATGAATATTGTGCATCTGTAGAAGAAGTGGGCGGAGCCTACATGAATATTGTGCATCTGTAAAGGCAGTGGGCGGAGCCTACATGAATATTGTGCATCTGTAGAAGCAGTGGGCGGAGCCTACATGAATATTGTGCATCTGTAGAGGCAGTGGGTGGAGCCTACATGAATATTGTGCATCAGTAGAAGCAGTGGGCGGAGCCTACATGAATATTGTGCATCTGTAGAAGCAGTGGGCGGAGCCTACATGAATATTGTGCATCTGTAGAAGCAGTGTTCGCCCACTGCCTCTACAGATGCACAATATTCATGTAGGCTCCACCCACTGCCTCTACAGATGCACAATATTCATGTAGGCTCCGCCCACTGCTTCTACAGATGCACAATATTCATGTAGGCTCCGCCCACTGCCTTTACAGATGCACAATATTCATGTAGGCTCCGCCCACTTCTTCTACAGATGCACAATATTCATGTAGGCTCCGCCCACTGCCTTTACAGATGCACAATATTCATATAGGCTCCGTCCTCTGCTTCAACACATGCACACTATTCATGTAGGCTCCGCCCACTGCCTCTACAGATGCACAATATTCATGTAGGCTCAGCCCACTGCCTCTACAGATGCACAATATTCATGTAGGCTCTGCCCTCTGCTTCTACACATGCACAATATTCATGCAGGCTCCGCCCACTGCTTCTACAGATGCACAATATTCATGTAGGCTCCGCCCTCTGCTTCTACACATGCACACTATTCATGTAGGCTCCGCCCACTGCCTCTACAGATGCACAATATTCATGTAGGCTCCGCCCACTTCTTCTACAGATGCACAATATTCATGTAGGCTCCGCCCACTGCTTCTACAGATGCACAATATTCATGTAGGCTCCGCCCACTGCTTCTACAGATGCACAATATTCATGTAGGCTCCGCCCACTGCCTCTACAGATGCACAATATTCATGTAGGCTCCGCCCACTGCCTTTACAGATGCACAATATTCATATAGGCTCCGTCCTCTGCTTCAACACATGCACACTATTCATGTAGGCTCCGCCCACTGCCTCTACAGATGCACAATATTCATGTAGGCTCAGCCCACTGCCTCTACAGATGCACAATATTCATGTGGGCTCTGCCCTCTGCTTCTACACATGCACAATATTCATGCAGGCTCCGCCCACTGCTTCTACAGATGCACAATATTCATGTAGGCTCCGCCCTCTGCTTCTACACATGCACACTATTAATGTAGGCTCCGCCCACTGCCTCTACAGATGCACAATATTCATGTAGGCTCCGCCCACTTCTTCTACAGATGCACAATATTCATGTAGGCTCCGCCCACTGCTTCTACAGATGCACAATATTCATGTAGGCTCCGCCCACTGCTTCTACACATGCACAAGTCAGTTTTGCTCCACATTTCACGAGATATATGGTGCAGAAGGGAGAGCACGCGAAACTTGTCACTTGAAAGCGAAAAACAGTGTTTGAGACTTGTCGCAGCAGATTCAAGCAGCTGTAGTTGTGTAGTTGTTTACTGATACACGTGTGTGGCTATTCTCTACAACTACACATTTCACTGTCACAGGCGTTCAGTAGTTTTGCACCAAAAATACCTTCATAGTAGCAACATTTTAAAAATGTTACTGTAAACCACGTTAAACAATGTCCATGTTCAGAAAAACATATAAATAATGTTATTGTCATCGATATTTCACTTCATAAACACTAACTTAACTCTATTAGCTTTGAGAGTAATACGGTTTGGTCATTGTGAAGCTGTCAAACGGTTTCTGAGAATAATAAAGCGATGATAATAAACATAAGCACTGTGATATTCCATAAAAAACAGGAATTTCCATTTTGATTTCATGGTGACTTTAAAGGCACAGCAGCAACAATAAAAAAAAAACGTGCATTAAGATTCAAAGACGTTTTATGTAAATCTGAAAATCTGACTGTGGACTAAATATAAATAAATGCTACAATATTAAAGTACAGTCGGGGATCTGATATAAGTGGGACATCATTCATAACCCATGCATGAACAGGAGATTGTGTGTGTGTGTGTGTGTGTGTGTGGGATTACAGAGAAAGTCTATCGGCCGTATAGTTTAAACTTTGAGACGTGAGTAACTTCACTCACTCGTTTACATGGAACTCTATTGAGGTAGATTTAATTTTTTATGTATTAATAGGCAGCATTTACACTAATGATGTGAATTGAACGCTAATGAATGTA
>NW_027508868.1:60000-62500 GCF_051911475.1 Siphateles boraxobius
AGTGCCACTGTTTTCAGTCCATTTGAAAGACATTATTTTGCTCATTTGATATGGGGTCCTAATTGGTTTGGGTGATGTTTCAGATTGCTTTATATAGAGGGTGATTTGGCTGTGGTCTGAGAAAGGTTTTAGGGGTTTGACTGTGAATGCTCTCAGAGAGGAAAGGTCTAGACCTGTGATGGCATAATCTACAGTGCTGTTACCAAGAGCTGAGCTGTAGGTGTATCGGCCGAGCGAGTCTCCTCGCAGTCTTCCGTTGACGATGTACAGGGCCAGTCCTCGGCCGAGCGAGTCTCCTCGCAGTCTTCCGTTGACGATGTACAGAGCCAGTCCTCGGCAGAGAGTCTCCTCGCAGTCTTCCGTTGACGATGTATAGAGCCAGTCCTCGGCAGAGAGTCTCCTCGCAGTCTTCCGTTGACGATGTACAGAGCCAGTCCTCGGCAGAGAGTCTCCTCGCAGTCTTCCGTTGACGATGTATAGAGCCAGTCCTCGGCAGAGAGTCTCCTCGCAGTCTTCCGTTGACGATGTACAGAGCCAGTCCTCGGCAGAGAGTCTCCTCGCAGTCTTCCGTTGACGATGTACAGAGCCAGTCCTCGGCAGAGAGTCTCCTCGCAGTCTTCCCTTGACGATGTACAGGGCCAGTCCTCGGCAGAGAGTCTCCTTGCAGTCTACCGTTGACGATGTACAGAGCCAGTCCTCGGCAGAGAGTCTCCTCGCAGTCTTCCGTTGACGATGTACAGAGCCAGTCCTCGGCAGAGAGTCTCCTCGCAGTCTTCCGTTGACGATGTACAGAGCCAATCCTCGGCAGAGAGTCTCCTCGCAGTCTTCCGTTGACGATGTACAGGGCCAGTCCTCGGCAAAGAGTCTCCTCGCAGTCTACCGTTGACGATGTACAGGGCCAGTCCTCGGCAGAGAGTCTCCTCGCAGTCTTCCGTTGACGATGTACAGGGCCAGTCCTCGGCAGAGAGTCTCCTCGCAGTCTTCCGTTGACGATGTACAGGGCCAGTCCTCGGCAAAGAGTCTCCTCGCAGTCTACCGTTGACGATGTACAGGGCCAGTCCTCGGCAAAGAGTCTCCTCGCAGTCTTCCGTTGACGATGTACAGGGCCAGTCCTCGGCAAAGAGTCTCCTCGCAGTCTTCCGTTGACGATGTACAGGGCCAGTCCTCGGCAGAGAGTCTCCTCACAGTCTTCCGTTGACGATGTACAGAGCCAGTCCTCGGCAGAGCTGTAGTAGCTACCGTCCGTGAGCGTTCACGGTTAGATCACAGTTTTGCCTGCTAGGGTAAGAAGGGTACAGGTCGTTATTGCCAGTGATGAATCTGGTACCGTGCGATTCTAAGAAATCGAATTATTTTCCTGTTCGACTGTTTAAATCACCCATAAGCAGCACATTTCCCTGGGCCTAGGAAATGGCTGATTTCTCTCTCTATGTTTTGGAAAGTTTCCTCTTGGAAATACGGAGACTCGAGGGGTGGAATTTAAATTGCACAAAGGAAAACCGGCTTAGATGCTGATATCATTCCTTTTTGTATTTTTAGCCACAGGTGGTGCTGTTCTCTTTTGATTAAATCTATGGCCAGTTCAGATTTGATCCATATTATCATCCCTCCCGAGTGTCTCCCTTGTGTGACCGATGTGAATTTGACTGATGGTAATATTATTTCTCTGTATCCTGAGGGACAGCCAGTGAACGCATCTACTCTACACCAGGTTTCCTGTAAGACGATGACATCTAGGTCTTGGAGTTCCTTCATAAAATCAGAATTTCTACTTTTTAGGCCAAAGAATGAATGATGGAAGTAAAGTTATGTTAGGAACTCAAAACATTGACAATTCCATATTAAATGTACATTAATACCACAGACTTAGGTAGGTTGTGTGTGTGTGTGTTTTTTTGTGTGTGTTTTTTTTACCACTGTCCACTGTGTGTTAGTAGGTGAGAGCAGATGATACTCAGCATGTGTTGGATGTCGTGGAGTTCAGCGTTAGCTCGGCCTGCTCCTCCGCTGACAGCTTGGACGGGTGGGTGTTGACTGCCTGTGTTGGGCGACTCTGAGGTGGAGGGCAGTATTTGAGCTGTGTGGGTCTGCTCTGGTTCTGCTCTGGCCAGGAGGAGCTCACTCAGCTGCTCTCTCAGGGCCTGGATCTCACTGCTCTGCTGCTCTCTCTCCTCCTGTATCTCTCTAAGCTGCTGCCTCATCTCTGCTGTGGACTGTTCTCTGTCCTCTAGCTGCAGTCTCAGTGCGGTCAGCCCACACTGATAGCTGTCCTTCACTGTCTGAAGCCGTCTCATTTGCTGTGTGAGGGCTGACAGTCTCTGTGTTAAGTGCTCTGTGTTCTGCTGGAGTTCAGTATGAGCTGCACATTTGTCTGACGGCTGCTGTCTCAGCACAGTTTCTCTGAGCTGCACCATCTCCATCTCCAGCTTGGTGAAGTGCTCCTGTAGGAGAGGTATAGCTTTGAGCAGGGAGGGTGAGGTGTGCTCAACAGTTTCTGCAG
>NW_027508868.1:67500-75000 GCF_051911475.1 Siphateles boraxobius
AGTGATTTACATTATGCATAACTGCGTGTGTACGTACATCTTTACTGAATCTTTCACTCGTTCAAAGTTTCTCTTAAAGGGTGCAGTGTACAATTGCTTCTTCCTTATTTCATGTTTCTCCAGGACTCTGGCGATTGCCATTGTGCTGATTATATTCACATTTCCAAAAGTGATATTGTCTTCCATCTCTCTATCCTGAATATCCTGCAGTTTTTATTGCATTGTTGGCAATCAGCATGTCCTGCTCCCTCCCTCCTTCGGGTCCTAAAACACAATCACTGTACTGTAATATGTCTCATCTCAGCTGTTGTTCTGCAGATCGGACTGCACTCTTACACCTCTCTCAGAGTGAGTCATGTTCACAACATGGTCAATAACTGTGGCCCTTATTTCATCAGATATCCCCGCTCTTGTCTTCCTCTCCTGTCTTCTGGGATCTATATCTCCAAACAAAACCAGTTCCCAGTATCTCCTCTTACTAAAGCACGGCACTGAGACTGAAGCAGGACAGCCGGGCTGGCTTTCAGCTGAAATTACAATTAGCTTGGAATGATTATTATTTCATTTTCTGCTAAGATTTTCTTTATTACAAAATAATTACTGCAGAAATGTGCCATCATTCAGATTTGAATGTGCTTTTATCAGTTTTGAAAGCAGTGTGTTAGCATAAAAAGAGCAGGAGAGACTGAGGAAGACGAGTGTTTCTTCAGTTGATGCGGTTTCTTATTAGAATCTTCCAGACGCTCTTCTCAACATGAACGTTTCATTTCTGACTTTCATTTGTGTTCGGTTGTGTTCTATAGGCTGCTAATGATAATCGTTAGTCAGCTAATGACTGTCCCTCAATGATTAAACAGAACGACACATGAAGTGTGAAGGTCACAAATGTGGACTTCATCTAAATAACCAGTAAATGACAGTTTTATGTCATAATGCTGTTCAGATTTAGTTTATCACGTTCATGAACTCAAGTGTTTCTTTATGAAGTGCGGATGGTCAAATGCGCATCATGTCCTGGTTTAGTCACAGATTGAGCTTGTGTGTGTGTGTGTGTGTGGGTGTGTGTGTTTCTTCGGTTGGAGAAAATCACAGTCTGTCATCATAGAGAGCGAGTGATAATTACAGCATCTGTGTGTTATTGTAAACCTGCTGATCTGATGAGCTTCATCTGCTATAAATCACAGCGTTTCCACAAGACTGAGGCGTGAATTATGAAATATGACTCATAAATCCTTTTCTCTGGACTTCTGCCCTCTGCTGGATTGCATCTGAACGCGTTCAACTTTACTGGAGATTGAAGATGAACTGATCTGGGGTCTGTACATCTCTCTCTCTCCGCTCGTGTGTTTGATGCTCATATTCACATAAATACGCCAATAACACTAATGGAGGATCTTGATTTTAGCTCACACTAGTGTTTAATAATCACCCAAAGCTTCAGAATGATTTAATAATGTAGATTCAGCTCTTTCTGTTCCACAATGTCTTCAGTAAAACATATTTTCAGCAGTTCAGTTTTCTGGAAGGCTGTTTATCTCGATTCGCTCCGATTATATAATAAAATCCATTTGATTTAGTTCCTCATTTGTCCTCAGTTTCAGATTAATTCAAGGACAGGTATTGATCAACAATACTCAATACAGTTACAGTTACAGTCGAGAACGGGGATAGTTGTCATGATTTATGCTTTCTATATTTCTTGGGGTCGGTTTATTTGTCATACTCAGATTATGTATAAACTCTTATAGTCTAGACGACAAGCAGCATTCAGTTCATGAAGGCGTAACGCACACAAAATGAAAAAATAGTTGAAAGAAAACGAGTTGTGTAAAAATACCATAAAGAAAACGGGTGAAAAGACTTTTCTCTGATGAACAGCTCAATCCTTATATCTTTATGTAGTGACTCTTGTCTGAATGCAAGAATATGATTTCAGAACATAATTCACAAGACGCAAGACGGTTAGAATAGAAAACAACATGTTTGAAACTGCTAGAGAAAACAAGTAGCCTATTGAAGCTTGATTTCTATGTGGTTACTGAGATGTACTAGCCCCGGTGTCACGTGTTAACGCGTTAGTGCGGAATCATGTTCTTACTCGAACTTTCCTTTGCGCTTTTAGCTCGTATAATCTAGTCTAAACACACGAGGATCTGCTGTGAAACGCGTTGCATCTGCGCGAACAAATGAGTCTCGCGTCGTAATGTCATCATCGCTGTGGAAACGCGCGCGCCGGGATGATGACGCGCGATCAGGTGGAGCGACCAGACGTGCGGCTCAGATCCAGACCAGCAACATCTGATCCCCGATCATCTGAAGTAAAGAACCGGAACCGGGCGATCTCTGCGCCGTCGGTGTCGCTCGCTGTTCGCATGAGGATCACTGGATTCAAGGCAAACCAGGAACCTTTTCCAGGATCTATAAGAAGGTAGACACTCTTTCCTAGAAATTAGCTTTAACATTTGAAATAAAGCTGAGACGCTTTATGAACTTGGTGACAAAATGTCTGCGTTGATTTGTTTGGATTGATTAGACTATAAATTGATGTTCGATACTTTTTTGCACTTGAGCGGATGTCAGTTGACATTCATTTGATATTCCTTCGTGTGTTATTGCGTTTTATAATGCAGAATACAAGATATTACATGCGTTTCCATTGAGATTCTGAAAATGTCGGTCGATTAATCTCGTTATTTAATATTTCAAAGTTGCGTGAAAATTGAGAGGATTTGTCCTTCTTTTCTGAACGACATAACTGGTGTAGCTATTATTTCAAAATAAATATAATATCTGTTATTTGTTACCAGGCACAGTGTACATAATAATGAATACAGGCTACTTATAATAAAATATAACCTATCTTGTTTATTGTTGACGGTCTTTGTTCGGCTTCGGCTCAAGCTTCGATCTCTGTTTATATTTTCGTATTTTTTTGTTTATTGAAAGAATGCGTTATCGGATCTCATATGAATGAACGTATTTATTAGGCAATGTCATTGAAGTTTAAGTGAATAATTAAAACGCGAAAACACGTAGAGCTTGTGTTTTATCGGTCATGCTAACGTCAACAGGTTTGTGTGTGTGAGGGTTTGGGTTAGATGCAGGCGAGTAAAATCATTTACATTGACTGTGAAAAGTCCTCAGTAATAAAGGTGTGTGTGTGTGTGTGTGTGTGTGTGTGTGTGTGTGTGTGTGTGCGTGCGTGTGTGCAACAGTTAGTCGAACCTCGCGCTCTGTCTTTGCGCTGCCGTCCAGTTTCTTATGAGCAACAACCGACACGCAAGCCTCACAACTAACACACTTCAGGAGAGTGTGTGTGCTACACGACTGTCACGCAGATCCACGCGTCAGGGGTCGTTGCGAGATCAGGACACACACGCGTTTGTGTGACACTGAGCGCCAATCACAAACACACACCTTGTGTCATGAGTCTCTCTTTCTCTCACACACACACACACACACACACACACACACACACACACACACACACACACACACACACACACACACACACACACACACACACACACACACACTCATTGCTTGAGTGACCAGATTTTAAAGTATACTTGAAATCCAATACACTTCATTCTATATTTTCTTCTATTTATTTATTTAATTATTCATGCTCCTGCTCTTATTCATCAGTGCACATTATTTGAAATAAAATGGCAGAATTTTCCTTTCCAGCTGATTTTCTCTCAGCTTTTTCCTCTATTGCTGTGATATTTTCATGGCCGCCACACACAGCTGATATCAGATTAAAATTATGAGATCTGTTGCCTTCCTCTTGTTTACAAACAGTGTGAAAAAATCGATTTAGTAGCTGCTATATTTGACCTAATCATCTTTTTAATTGATGGCCATTTCAGAAGTAGCAGATATTGTACCTAAATAACTTTATGCGAGTAATATTTATATAGTGAATAATCTGTTGATTCTGGCAGCAGATGTGTCATTTGATGAAGTCTTAAAACATTAATGACAGTGGTTTGCACAAGAAATAAAAATATTAAAATTGTTGACCTCACTTATTGACTAATCGTTCCTGGATCAACAACTCTGTCCCAGCCCGCTGAACGTGATTTTAACAAGTACAACACGTTTCTGGATCAACATTCCAATCAACCAATCAGATGTGCGGGCCACGTTTAGAGTAAGTCTAGAATTAACCCGGGTCAGCTGCGTCTACATCAGTGTTTTCACCATCATTCCCTCTGATTTATAGGACTGCATTTTAGGATAGAAACATTGTTCCAGGATGAACAAAATATGTCCTGACGTTGTGCTGGCCTTTTCTCCTGTATTGTGTCGTATATCCGAGTGAAACACACACAAACAAGAACAAATGTGGGCGGGGCTTGATTGTGTCTGTGGGGAATTGATTGGATGGTTGAATGGTTTTGGTTTGCTATTGGCTGATCTCATGTGAGTGACAGGTTATAGCCCCGCCATGGTCATCAGAGAAGTGGGAAGTTTTTCTGATTGAATATTACCAGGAACAGAGACGAACAGAATGTCAGAGACGAGTTTGAACATGATCATGTGACACGCTTTAACATTGAGCATATAAATATAATAATGTGGCTTTACACTGTGTGTAATGAAGGCTTTACTCACATTTACAGACTGAACCAGTGAATCAGCGCAGATAATCACACACAATCATTTATTCCCTGGTTTTGGTGCTCAGAATGTGAAGTATGTAGTTTACACCAGCAGTTCTGTACTGGTTCTACTTTTAACAACAAGTGACGACAAACAGCAGAACTGTAAAAAAGTAAACAAACTTCAGATCAAACACTGACATATTATTATGAGCTTGAATCAGATAATAACCCAATATCTGACCCCAGATGTTCAGCCGTCGGTGTTTCTCTCGTCTCGATGTTTGTTGATGTTTCTGAGGATGAGAACGTTACTGTATACAGTAAGAGAATACGCTTTGCGTGACTTCACTTTATATACCTGTGTTTACAGCATACAGAATTAGTCACAATCATAATTGAAACACTCAATGTTTGCAAATGGTTATATATTTGTTTTCAAATATTTGTAATGCACATGATTGGTAGTTGATAGCAGTGATTCAGTGTTTGAAGCGTCGGTGATGAATGTGATGATGATGATGTGATGAAGATGATGTGATGATGATGATGATGATGATGATGAAGATGAAGATGAAGATGAAGATGATGATGATGTGATGATGATGATGATGATGATGATGATGATGATGAAAATGATGATGATGTGATGATGATGTGATGATGATGATGATGATGATGATGATGAAAATGATGATGATGTGATGATGATGTGATGATGATGATGATGATGATGATGATGATGATGTGATGATGATGATGATGATGTGATGTGATGTGATGATGATGATGTGATGATGATGATGTGATGAATGTGATGATGATGATGTGATGAATGTGATGATGATGTGATGATGATATGATGATGATGATGATGATGATGATGATGATGATGATGATGTGAGGAATGTGATGAATGTGATGATGTGAATGTGATGTGATGAATGTGATGATGTGAATGTGATGATGTGATGAATGTGATGATGAGATGAATGTGATGATGTGATGAACGTGATGATGTGATGAATGTGATGATGTGATGAATGTGATGGTGTGATGAATGTGATGATGGGATGATGTGATGAATGTGATGATGTGATGAATGTGATGATGTGTTGAATGTGATGGTGTGATGAATGTGATGATGGGATGAATGTGATGATGTGTTGAATGTGATGGTGTGATGAATGTGATGATGGGATGATGGGATGATGTGATGAATGTGATGATGTGATGAATGTGATGATGTGTTGAATGTGATGGTGTGATGAATGTGATGATGGGATGAATGTGATGATGTGTTGAATGTGATGGTGTGATGAATGTGATGATGGGATGATGTGATGAATGTGATGATGTGATGAATGTGATGATGTGTTGAATGTGATGGTGTGATGAATGTGATGATGGGATGATGGGATGATGTGATGAATGTGATGATGAGATGAATGTGATGATGTGATGGTGGGATGAATGTGATGATGTGATGATGTGATGAATGTGATGATGTGATGAACGTGATGATGTGATGAATGTGATGATGTGATGAATGTGATGGTGTGATGAATGTGATGATGTGATGAATGTGATGATGAGATGAATGTGATGATGTGATGGTGGGATGAATGTGATGATGTGATGATGTGATGAATGTGATGATGTGATGAACGTGATGATGTGATGAATGTGATGATGTGATGAATGTGATGGTGTGATGAATGTGATGATGGGATGATGGGATGATGTAATGAATGTGATGATGTGATGAACGTGATGATGTGATGAATGTGATGATGTGTTGAATGTGATGGTGTGATGAATGTGATGAATGTGATGATGGGATGATGGGATGATGTGATGAATGTGATGATGTGATGAATGTGATGGTGTGATGAATGTGATGAATGTGTTGAATGTGATGATGTGATGAATGTGATGATGGGATGATGTGATGAATGTGATGATGTGATGAATGTGATGATGGGATGATGGGATGATGTGATGAATGTGATGATGGGATGATGGGATGATGTGATGAATGTGATGAATGTGTTGAATGTGATGATGTGATGAATGTGATGATGTGAATGTGATGATGTGATGATGTGAATGTGATGATGTGATGAATGTGATGAATGTGATGGTGTGAATGTGATGATGTGATGATGAGATGAATGTGATGATGTGATGAATGTGATGAATGTGATGATTGTGATGAATGTGTTGAATGTGTTGAATGTGATGAATGTGATGATGTGATGAATGTGATGATGTGAATGTGATGGTGTGAATGTGATGATGTGATGATGTGATGATGTGATGATGTGATGAATGTGATGAATGTGTTGAATGTGTTGAATGTGATGATGTGATGAATGTGATGATGTGAATGTGATGGTGTGATGAATGTGATGATGTGAATGTGATGATGTGAATGTGATGGTGTGATGAATGTGATGATGATGATGAATGTGATGATGATGTGATGAATGTGATGGTGTGATGAATGTGATGAATGTGATGAATGTGATGATGTGATGAATGTGATGATGTGATGATGTGATGGTGTGATGCATGTGATGAATGTGATGATGTGATAAATGTGATGAATGTGATGAATGTGATGAATGTGATGATGTGATGAATGTGATGAATGTGATGAATGTGATGATGTGATGATGTGATGATGTGATGAATGTGATGAATGTGATGAATGTGTTGAATGTGATGATGTGATGAATGTGATGATGTGAATGTGATGATGTGATGAATGTGTTGAATGTGATGGTGTGATGAATGTGATGATGATGATGATGAATGTGATGATGATGTGATGAATGTGATGGTGTGATGAATGTAATGAATGTGATAAATGTGATGATGTGATGAATGT
>NW_027508868.1:80000-85000 GCF_051911475.1 Siphateles boraxobius
AGTTAGTCCAAAATGCTGCTGCCAAAGTTCTGACAGGAACTCGAAAACGGGAACATATAACTCCTGTCCTTCAGAAACTTCATTGGCTGCCGGTGTGCCACAGAATTAATTTAAAAATTTTGCTCTTAGTTTTTAAGTCAATAAATAGGTTAGCTCTGTCCTACCTTTCTGATCTGCTGACAGTCCATCAACCGACAAGAGTTTTGAGATCTGCGAGCTTAGGCCTCTTAATAGTTCCTAGATCGAGACTTCAGACTAGAGGAGATAGAGCATTTTCTATTGCTGCTGCTCCAAGACTTTGGAATAATCTCTCTGGAAATTAGAACAGCACCCTCCTTGTCCATTTTTAAAGTGAGGTTAAAGACATTTTTATTTGATTAGTCTTATAAAAATGAATGTTGATGCGGTTATTCTGTTTGTCTGTGTCTGCTGGTCACAGCACATTGGTCACCGGAAGTTGTGTTTATTGTTGGTTAGTCAGAGTTAGTCAGGGTTAGTTTATCCAGTGTTAATCAACTCTGATCTGTCGTGTCACTAGAGAATAATGTACACACACTTTGATTCAGTGCGAACAGTTCCGGCTGCAGAAATGATGCTCTGTGTGTGTGTGTGTGTGTGTGTGTGTGTGTGTGTGTGTGTGTGTGTGTAAATGGCATGTGTTGGTGTTTTCTCATTATGACCTTATAAGCAGCTTATTGATCAGCCAATTACCTGAGATCTGGACTGTGGACGTCCATCTGTCGACTGCAGTGCCCTATCGAGAGGTCATCACTGACGAGGCCCGATCTGCACGCCTGACCCCGTTCCCGCTCAGATTAGGGTCAGAAACCACAGAGAACAAGTAATCCATAATCTTTATTCTTCATGGATAAAATGAGAGGAAACAAAGTGGGACTAACAGAGTCCGGTCGAATTGAAGTGGATACATGTTTACCTGATAAGAAGTCATGAACTACGATGGAAACACATTTACTGAATAAATCCCTCAATAAGCTCTTGTGACTTTCCCTCAGCGTCAGCTGTGATTGGATAACCGGAGTATCCAGCGGACCCATGGCGTCGCAGCGTCTCTAATGTTGTTTTGGTGTTTCGGAAAGTGGAAGTGTGTGATCAGAATGATTTGGTGTGTGTTCCCATAGTGAATTTTTTGTTAAGTTTCCCGAATTTTCCTTCAACCCTACAACACACAACACCTCAAACACCTGTGAAACACCAATACAGAACATTCTGTATATTGGGCCGGTTTTTACAGACATCTCAGAATGTACTTCAATTTTATTTATGAATGTATTGTTGGAATTGTAAAGTATTTTATGCATGTGATCATGGGCCGATACTGAATCATAGATGTCTGGATTGATCGGAGACGAATAAAGATGATCCTCCGAGCGTTTAATCCGACAATAGCGGCGGCGGGTAAATCTCTTATTCTGCTGTTCTTTATAAGCTCTTAATCTCCTCCAGATATTATAAACGCTTCAGTACAAGCGCATGTATAGAGTCTGCATAGAGATAGGCGTTTTTCACTTCTGAAGCTCTTCGTGTGTGTGTGTGTGTGTGTGTGTGTGTGTGTGTGTGTGTGTGTGTGTGTGTGTGTGTGTGTGTGTGTGTGTGATATTACTTGACAGGGATGGAGTTTTTAGGGACACAGAAACAGTAAACGGACGGTATGGCGATCACACACACATTCTGCACAATCATTGCTTTCATTACAGGACTTGATGGATTAAAGACTGCTTTTATAACTCGTTCAGGTCATCATCTACTTTTGTGTAACACTATTAGATCAAACTTTGGTCTTTCGAGGAAAAGGGCTTATTTGTGCGATTACAGTCACTGAGCAAACGTCTGGATATATGTGTTTCTGCAGTCGACATGATCTGATTAAAAGCATGTGTAATAGAGTTTAGTGTGTGTAATAGAGTTTAGTGTGTTTAATAGAGCTGTTTGTGAATGTAAAAGATTCGCAAAGGTCAAAGGGCAGAAAATGGAGTTGTTGGCTGCGTCTGAAAACTGCAAACCGTCTCCCAAAAGAAAGAATCGACTCTGAACTGAAACTAGTCGTCAGTAATTTTACATTTTACCAATTTGCATAATGTCAGCCCATTGGCTGAACAGCGTCTCTTAGCTCCGCCCTCAAGCACTGTAGTGTATCTGAGACTGGAAGAATTTGGTTCGTGTTGTTCGAGTCGAGAAGACGCTGTTTTCTGAGATTGATCCATCGTTACTGTTCACATCACTGTGATCAAGAGCTAATATATAGATAATGAGCGTTTGCTTTCTGGCTAATCAGAGCAGAGCATCTCTCAGAGAGGCGGGGATAAGAGAGACTGAATCCCTCATCGAAGTGTTTCAGACTAGAGCTGTCAAAGAGACATTCGAATTTCGAATATTCATTGAATTAAAAAATAAAACTACATATGAATTTTTGGTGTGTCGAGAGGTGGGAGACATGATGATGACATCACTGACGCGGTGTGTTTCTGTTAGCTTATCCAGTTCAGCGCAGTGCGGCTGCGTTGCTAATGTGAAAAATGGCGGGAAGAGTCTCCCTGCTGACGAAACCCTCTCAGTTGGAGGCAAAAATTGTGCAGTCGGACAGAGCTGAGTGTGTGTGTGTGTGTGTGTTTTCATCAGCTGGAAACACCGCCAACAGAAAGCGGTCAGATCAAGCTGAGGCCATCCTTAAAAATATTTTGGTTTGCAGTAACAGCAAAAAAAAAAAAAAAAAAAGGTCGGTAGGTAGGTCTATATATATATTTTTTTTAAAGATTCAATGTAAAAAAAAAAGTACAATTTTGGTCATGGTGATTACGCATGTATTAATTTAAACAATTTTGCATATTGTGACGTCACATGGGTCTTCAAACCGTGCATCCACTGCTAGTTGTCAATGCAAAACCTACAATCAGAGACTGGTTATGTTTTAGGGCTGTCACTTTTGTTACAAAGCCCTGTTCGATTTTTGAGACATAAGTGTTCATTGAATCGATAGAAAAGATTTTCCATGTCTAAAGACATTTCCATTTTCGCCAAATATAGGCAAATCCACGGACAACTAACAGGCATTAGGACGAACGTAAAGAGGGCGCTTTAGACGCGCACAAGTCAGCAATATTTCTGATGATTTATCGGCATGAAGTTTCGTGACAAACAGGAGTGCAACATTCAGGGATTGAAATTAACATCCTCCAACCTGCCAAATAAGGGTAAAAATGAACTTTGGCGGGTAATGCTGTCAAATCACGAGCCAAATTGCCGTGTTTCTATGTTTACTCACTTTGCTGGGGAAGTTTGTGTAAGCCAAATCTGCGCGGATTTAGCGCAAATACGCAGCTCGTGAGTCCTCATGATAAATTAAATACAGCGTATTGCGCAGAATCTGACTACACGTCAACAAATAACGGCGCGCTTGTTCACTTGCATTGAAGTAATAGCGAATATTAAAAAGCATTTGGTTAACAGAAAAGACATTGTTATTTTCCAACATCCCGCATGTTCTGTGTACTGTATTGATCTGTCCACCTAAAACACATTTTTGGTAAAAAAAAAAAAAAAAGGCAGGTGGTGGCTCACTTTGAAATTTCAATTTAAAAGAAACCACTTTGATTTTAGGGTCATATTGTTGCACGTCCTCAATAGTTTGAGTTTCCTCCACCAACATTTGAGTGGTTTCCTTCAGGTCAGTCGACACGATCACCATTAGACAGGGAGAAGGGGGGAAAAAGAGCTAGGCACAGTTTTTCCAGAACTTCGTGCCAAGTTAAAGCGTTCTCGAGATGTTTTAACAATTCAAAAACAAGTACAAACACATGTTAAAATTAAGAGTACAATTAAACAAAGATACAAATTATATACACAGTGCTTTAATTTCAGGAAGGTCTACTAACATTACTTTTCAGGTAAGGGTTTCTGTCTGAAAAGAAATCTAATTTAGTAATCAAATGTAAAATAACACTGCATAGTTTATCATAGATAGATTAATGCTTATTAAAGTTTAAGTTATTCATTCAAGAGCTGTGAGAGATTTTCTCTGCCTTTTGTTGTTTGATTGGCATTAATGGCTCAATCGTCACAGGTTTATTAGACGCTGCCCCTTTAAGACCGAGTGCAGATCTAATAGATGACCGATGCACCATCATTTCCTCCCAACTATTTGTCACGGTGGGTAGTGGGAATAAATCCGTGGACTCAGGTGCGGAGTGAATGAGTTCTTTTAATAAAGACAAAACATAAGATAAACAAATCAACAGAAGAAAACCACGATCATACTAACTAAATCCAGAACTAACAAGGCAGGGCAAGACAGGCACGGAACTTCACGCAACAACATATGAGACAAATACAACGAACGAGCACAGAACAGCAAACACAGGAAGACTAAATTGGAAGGCAAATAAGGAGGGTAACAAGGATAACAGGTGGGACAAATAAACCAATAATCAGATAACAAGGGGGAGGGACCAGACAAAAACTAGAGCACATGGCTCAACATAACAAAACACTCATGTGCATAACCAAGACAGGACAGACATGTGACACTATTTACTCCATTTAAGACATAAATTGTGTTTCAGTGAATAAACTGTTTCAGAGAATCTCAGAGCTGGTCATTTTTATATTTTATGTATATTTGATAGTTTAGATGCGCACATGAAGCCCAAAGTTAAGTATACTTTTCGTGTCTGGTTGCATTTAAGAGCGCGCGGCGCCTTGTGAACAGCGTCTCTTGCGCAGATTTTTGTGTTTTTAATCGCTCTTTTATTGATTAAACGTGTCCGCAATTTAGCAACAGTAGAGACTGCATTTTACAGCAATTTACGTCTTTATAGCAATACATCTGGTATTTTTTACATAACCACATAAATGTCTCCACTAACATTCCCCAGCCAGCACAGCCATGGCTACAATGGTGACATGCTTCATGGTGCAATGCATTCTGGGTACATCATACAAAACTTATCCATGGCTCCCAGAATGCATTGCACCATGAAGCATGT
>NW_027508868.1:90000-107500 GCF_051911475.1 Siphateles boraxobius
ACAACCTATGATCAATACACTGTACTGTGTGTTGTATACGGGCAGACCTGACACACACATACACAATAATGCAGTGCGAAACACAACCTATGATCAATACACTGTACTGTGTGTTGTATACGGGCAGACCTGACACACACATACACAATAATGCAGTGCGAAACACAACCTATGATCAATACACTGTACTGTGTGTTGTATACGGGCAGACCTGACACACACACACACAATAATGCAGTGCGAAACACAATCTATGATCAATACACTATACTGTGTGTTGTATACGGGCAGACCTGACACACACACATACACAATAATGCAGTGCGAAACACAACCTATGATCAATACACTGTACTGTGTGTTGTATACGGGCAGGCCTGACACACACATACACAATAATGCAGTGCGAAACACAATCTATGATCAATACACTATACTGTGTGTTGTATACGGGCAGACCTGACACACACACATACACAATAATGCAGTGCGAAACACAATCTATGATCAATACACTATACTGTGTGTTGTATACGGGCAGACCTGACACACACACATACACAATAATGCAGTGCGAAACACAATCTATGATCAATACACTATACTGTGTGTTGTATACGGGCAGACCTGACACACACATACACAATAATGCAGTGCGAAACACAATCTATGATCAATACACTGTACTGTGTGTTGTATACGGGCAGACCTGACACACACACATACACAATAATGCAGTGCGAAACACAATCTATGATCAATACACTGTACTGTGTGTTGTATACGGGCAGACCTGACACACACATACACAATAATGCAGTGCGAAACACAATCTATGATCAATACACTATACTGTGTGTTGTATACGGGCAGACCTGACACACACATACACAATAATGCAGTGCGAAACACAATCTATGATCAATACACTATACTGTGTGTTGTATACGGACAGACCTGACACACACACATACACAATAATGCAGTGCGAAACACAATCTATGATCAATACACTGTACTGTGTGTTGTATACGGGCAGACCTGACACACACATACACAATAATGCAGTGCGAAACACAATCTATGATCAATACACTATACTGTGTGTTGTATACGGGCAGACCTGACACACACATACACAATAATGCAGTGCGAAACACAATCTATGATCAATACACTATACTGTGTGTTGTATACGGACAGACCTGACACACACACATACACAATAATGCAGTGCGAAACACAATCTATGATCAATACACTGTACTGTGTGTTGTATACGGGCAGACCTGACACACACACATACACAATAATGCAGTGCGAAACACAATCTATGATCAATACACTATACTGTGTGTTGTATACGGGCAGACCTGACACACACACATACACAATAATGCAGTGCGAAACACAATCTATGATCAATACACTATACTGTGTGTTGTATACGGGCAGACCTGACACACACACATACACAATAATGCAGTGCGAAACACAATCTATGATCAATACACTGTACTGTGTGTTGTATACGGGCAGACCTGACACACACATACACAATAATGCAGTGCGAAACACAATCTATGATCAATACACTATACTGTGTGTTGTATACGGGCAGACCTGACACACACACATACACAATAATGCAGTGCGAAACACTATCTATGATCAATACACTGTACTGTGTGTTGTATACGGGCAGACCTGACACACACACACACAATAATGCAGTGCGAAACACAATCTATGATCAATACACTATACTGTGTGTTGTATACGGGCAGACCTGACACACACACACACAATAATGCAGTGCGAAACACTATCTATGATCAATACACTGTACTGTGTGTTGTATACGGGCAGACCTGACACACACACACACAATAATGCAGTGCGAAACACAATCTATGATCAATACACTATACTGTGTGTTGTATACGGGCAGACCTGACACACACACACACAATAATGCAGTGCGAAACACTATCTATGATCAATACACTGTACTGTGTGTTGTATACGGGCAGACCTGACACACACACACACAATAATGCAGTGCGAAACACAATCTATGATCAATACACTATACTGTGTGTTGTATACGGGCAGACCTGACACACACATACACAATAATGCAGTGCGAAACACTATCTATGATCAATACACTATACTGTGTGTTGTATACGGGCAGACCTGACACACACATACACAATAATGCAGTGCGAAACACAATCTATGATCAATACACTATACTGTGTGTTGTATACGGGCAGACCTGACACACACATACACAATAATGCAGTGCGAAACACAACCTATGATCAATACACTATACTGTGTGTTGTATACGGGCAGACCTGACACACACATACACAATAATGCAGTGCGAAACACAATCTATGATCAATACACTATACTGTGTGTTGTATACGGGCAGACCTGACACACACACATACACAATAATGCAGTGCGAAACACAATCTATGATCAATACACTATACTGTGTGTTGTATACGGGCAGACCTGACACACACATACACAATAATGCAGTGCGAAACACAATCTATGATCAATACACTATACTGTGTATTGTATACGGGCAGACCTGACACACACATACACAATAATGCAGTGCGAAACACAACCTATGATCAATACACTGTACTGTGTGTTGTATACGGGCAGACCTGACACACACATACACAATAATGCAGTGCGAAACACAACCTATGATCAATACACTATACTGTGTGTTGTATACGGGCAGACCTGACACACACATACACAATAATGCAGTGCGAAACACAACCTATGATCAATACACTGTACTGTGTGTTGTATACGGGCAGACCTGACACACACATACACAATAATGCAGTGCGAAACACAACCTATGATCAATACACTGTACTGTGTGTTGTATACGGGCAGACCTGACACACACATACACAATAATGCAGTGCGAAACACAATCTATGATCAATACACTATACTGTGTGTTGTATACGGGCAGACCTGACACACACACACACAATAATGCAGTGCGAAACACAATCTATGATCAATACACTATACTGTGTGTTGTATACGGGCAGACCTGACACACACACACACAATAATGCAGTGCGAAACACAATCTATGATCAATACACTATACTGTGTGTTGTATACGGGCAGACCTGACACACACACACACAATAATGCAGTGCGAAACACAATCTATGATCAATACACTGTACTGTGTGTTGTATACGGACAGACCTGACACACACACATACACAATAATGCAGTGCGAAACACAATCTATGATCAATACACTATACTGTGTGTTGTATACGGGCAGACCTGACACACACACATACACAATAATGCAGTGCGAAACACAATCTATGATCAATACACTATACTGTGTGTTGTATACGGGCAGACCTGACACACACATACACAATAATGCAGTGCGAAACACAACCTATGATCAATACACTGTACTGTGTGTTGTATACGGGCAGACCTGACACACACATACACAATAATGCAGTGCGAAACACAATCTATGATCAATACACTATACTGTGTGTTGTATACGGGCAGACCTGACACACACATACACAATAATGCAGTGCGAAACACAATCTATGATCAATACACTATACTGTGTGTTGTATACGGGCAGACCTGACACACACATACACAATAATGCAGTGCGAAACACAATCTATGATCAATACACTATACTGTGTGTTGTATACGGGCAGACCTGACACACACATACACAATAATGCAGTGCGAAACACAACCTATGATCAATACACTATACTGTGTGTTGTATACGGGCAGACCTGACACACACATACACAATAATGCAGTGCGAAACACAACCTATGATCAATACACTGTACTGTGTGTTGTATACGGGCAGACCTGACACACACATACACAATAATGCAGTGCGAAACACAACCTATGATCAATACACTGTACTGTGTGTTGTATACGGGCAGACCTGACACACACATACACAATAATGCAGTGCGAAACACAACCTATGATCAATACACTGTACTGTGTGTTGTATACGGGCAGACCTGACACACACATACACAATAATGCAGTGCGAAACACAACCTATGATCAATACACTATACTGTGTGTTGTATACGGGCAGACCTGACACACACACATACACAATAATGCAGTGCGAAACACAATCTATGATCAATACACTATACTGTGTGTTGTATACGGGCAGACCTGACACACACACATACACAATAATGCAGTGCGAAACACAATCTATGATCAATACACTATACTGTGTGTTGTATACGGACAGACCTGACACACACACATACACAATAATGCAGTGCGAAACACAATCTATGATCAATACACTATACTGTGTGTTGTATACGGGCAGACCTGACACACACATACACAATAATGCAGTGCGAAACACAATCTATGATCAATACACTATACTGTGTGTTGTATACGGGCAGACCTGACACACACATACACAATAATGCAGTGCGAAACACAACCTATGATCAATACACTGTACTGTGTGTTGTATACGGGCAGACCTGACACACACATACACAATAATGCAGTGCGAAACACAATCTATGATCAATACACTATACTGTGTGTTGTATACGGGCAGACCTGACACACACACATACACAATAATGCAGTGCGAAACACAATCTATGATCAATACACTATACTGTGTGTTGTATACGGGCAGACCTGACACACACATACACAATAATGCAGTGCGAAACACAATCTATGATCAATACACTGTACTGTGTGTTGTATACGGACAGACCTGACACACACACATACACAATAATGCAGTGCGAAACACAATCTATGATCAATACACTGTACTGTGTGTTGTATACGGGCAGACCTGACACACACATACACAATAATGCAGTGCGAAACACAATCTATGATCAATACACTATACTGTGTGTTGTATACGGGCAGACCTGACACACACATACACAATAATGCAGTGCGAAACACAACCTATGATCAATACACTGTACTGTGTGTTGTATACGGGCAGACCTGACACACACATACACAATAATGCAGTGCGAAACACAATCTATGATCAATACACTATACTGTGTGTTGTATACGGGCAGACCTGACACACACATACACAATAATGCAGTGCGAAACACAATCTATGATCAATACACTGTACTGTGTGTTGTATACGGACAGACCTGACACACACACATACACAATAATGCAGTGCGAAACACAATCTATGATCAATACACTATACTGTGTG
This sequence comes from Siphateles boraxobius, assembly GCF_051911475.1. NCBI lineage: Eukaryota > Metazoa > Chordata > Actinopteri > Cypriniformes > Leuciscidae > Siphateles > Siphateles boraxobius. The sequence goes on from NW_027508868.1 coordinate 95,318, forward strand.
TTGTATACGGGCAGGCCTGACACACACATACACAATAATGCAGTGCGAAACACTATCTATGATCAATACACTATACTGTGTGTTGTATACGGGCAGACCTGACACACACACACACAATAATGCAGTGCGAAACACAACCTATGATCAATACACTGTACTGTGTGTCAGGGTGTGTTCGTGCGTGTGTGTGTGTGTGTGTCAGGGTGTGTTCGTGCGTGCGTGTGTGTGTGTGTGTGTGTGTCAGGGTGTGTTCATGCGTGTGTGTGTGTGTATGTGCCAGGGTGTGTTCGTGCGTGTGTGTGTGTGTGTCAGGGTGTGTTCGTGCGTGCGTGTGTGTGTGTGTCAGGGTGTGTTCATGCGTGTGTGTGTTTATGTGCCAGGGTGTGTTCGTGCGTGTGCGTGTGTGTGTGTGTGTCAGGGTGTGTTCGTGCGTGCGTGTGTGTGTGTGTGTCAGGGTGTGTTCATGCGTGTGTGTGTGTGTGTGTGTATGTGCCAGTGTGTGTTCGTGCGTGTGTGTGTGTGTGTGTCAGGGTGTGTTTGTGCGTGCGCGTGCGTGTGTGTGTGCCAGGGTATGTTCGTGCATGTGCATGCGTGTGTGTGTGTGTGTGTGTGCCAGGGTGTGTTCGTGCGTGTGCGTGCGTGTGTGTGTGTGCCAGGGTGTGTTCATGCGTGTGTGTGTGTGTGTGTGTGTGTGTGTGCGTGCCAGGGTGTGTGTGTGTGTGTGCCAGGGTGTGTTCATGCGTGTGTGTGCATGTGTGTGTGCCAGGGTGTGTTCGTGCGTGTGCGTGCGTGCGTGTGTGTGTGCCAGGGTGTGTTCGTGCGTGTGTGTGCGTGTGTGTGTACCAGGGTGTGTTCGTGCGTGTGCGTGCGTGTGTGTGTGTGTGTGTGTGTGTGTGCCAGGGTGTGTTCGTGCGTGTGCGTGCGTGTGTGTGTGCCAGGGTGTGTTCGTGCGTGTGCGTGCGTGTGTGTGTGTGTGTGCCAGGGTGTGTTCGTGCGTGTGTGTGCGTGTGTGTGTGCCAGGGTGTGTTCGTGCGTGTGCGTGCGTGTGTGTGTGTGTGTGTGTGCCAGGGTGTGTTCGTGCGTGTGCGTGCGTGCGTGTGTGTGTGTGTGTGTGTGCCAGGGTGTGTTCGTGCGTGTGCGTGCGTGTGTGTGTGCCAGGGTGTGTTCGTGCGTGTGCGTGCGTGTGTGTGTGTGTGTGTGCCAGGGTGTGTTCGTGCGTGTGCGTGCGTGCGTGTGTGTGTGTGTGTGTGTGTGCCAGGGTGTGTTCGTGCGTGTGCGTGCGTGCGTGTGTGTGTGTGTGTGTGCCAGGGTGTGTTCGTGCGTGTGCGTGCGTGTGTGTGTGCCAGGGTGTGTTCGTGCGTGCGTGTGTGTGTGTGTGTGTGTGTGTGTGTGCCAGGGTGTGTTCGTGCGTGTGCGTGCGTGTGTGACGGCCGTGTCTTTGTTTATATGAGGAGAAGCGGTTTTTCCGGTTGTGTGAGAGTGAAGGATCTGGGAGCACAGGTCATGTGACCCAGACTCACTCTTTATATTCAACATGTTGTGCGACTGTAGATTGTACAGTGATGTAGTGAGCTCACTTGTTCAGTGAGATTTTACCAGGAAAGGTTTTAGAATAGTTAATGTAAGACATGTTGTGTAATATTAACTGTTGTTATGTTTGGTTTTTATTTACTCTGAGATGTTGACACGCTCTTCTCTTCTTCTGCTCCTGTTTGTCCCGGATCTCGTTCCTCGAGACACATCCGGATTATTCCAGGAATCTCTGACAGGGTTTCTGATGAACAGATGCACAAACGTTGCACTAGATCCATTAGACTCGTGTTCAGACTGCACTGGTTCCACTGGCTCACTGAAAAATTAATAAAGACTGGAACAAATGCATTGCTCATTGATAGTCAATGCATAAACTAATGGGACTTTATTGTAAAGTGTTCATGTTTTTGTAAATCTACACAAACCTGTATTTCATTTGTTTGTGGCTCTTTGTAAAGTTAAAAGAGATGACGCGTGACGTCAGATCCTCAACATTACTCATGCAGCGCTGGTCGAATATGTCCTTGAATATTATCAGATGCTGAATGAATGAATGCATGAAAAGCTGCGAAGACCTTATGATGCTGAACAACAGAAACACTCACAAAACATCGGAAATCACAACAGACAAATCAGATTTTTATGAAATTGTTTATTATAAATGGTTTATAGGTGCACATCATCATTGTTTTAATAATCTTGATCAGAATAAGTTCCTCTTGCAGTGTCTCTTCTCTTCTCTGATGACGAGGGCGGGGCTATAACCTGTCACTCACATGAGATCAGCCAATAGCAAACCACAACCATCCAATCAATTCCCCACAAACACAATCAAGCCCCGCCCACATCTGTTCTTGTTCCAGAAGCGTTTCACTCGAGATACGACACAATAGAGATAATTAGCTAATTAGCACAGTTTTTCAGCCAGGAGATATAGAACTAATTAGTGAAATCAGCTGGCTGAGTTAATGGGTGGAATAAACATACGGCAGGACTTTAACTTTCAGACCCCTGGAATTGACACCTCTGGCAACTTCACTTCCATGTGTTCAAGTGCTCCCTCCTCCTGATTGGCTGAGCACTGTTGCCCACGGCGACGCTGGTGACTGTAACTGTATGTAATAAACCAGTGAAGAATCTCCTGCTGAACAGCTCGAGATGTTGTTCACACAAACAAATCAATATTTAGATGATATATGATGGAATCACAGACTGATTCATAATGCGAGTGAAAGGTCGCGAGGTCGTCTGAGGTGAAGACGGATCACCATGGAGACGGAGAGAAAGCCAGAGCAGTGTGTGTGTGTGTGTGTGTTTGTGTGTGTGTGTGTGTGTGTGTGTGTGTGTGTGTGTGTGTGTGTGTGATCTGTGTCACGAGGGCTTCATAACTTGAGTTTGAGTCCAATTCTATTAATTCTGCTTCATAAAACTGCCTCAGATTCTGTTTATATTTACTTAACCATATTTTTGTACCTAAAGGTGAGCTAAACCTGACAAAAAATACTTTTGAAGATCTCCTTATCTGTAAAAACAGTATAAAAATCATATATATTCTTAGTTGTTGTTTTTGCATTATGCAGTAATATTTTATTAATTTCATGTTTTTGTATGAACTGCTTTAATAGTGTATTGTAAACTGTCACCGTAACCGCTTCTCAAGCGATTCTATATGAACTTTATAAACTTTGCTGAACCTTTAAGCCGGTTTTACCTGCTTTATGACTTGCTCACAACACGCTCTTTGTGTCCTTGTTTTGTAGGAATGCGTAGCGGCTAAATCAGATTAGCATAGCTGCTAGCATTAGCCCACATCATAATCTCAAACAGACGGAAATGATCCAGATGCCTTTGAAAACTGCTTAATGGATTGTGTTGTGTTGTTGTGTTTAGATTAAAGCTGTATAATAACTGAGTTAGTATCAGATGATCAACACGCGCTTGTGTGAGAATCAGATGAAGAGAGATGAGCAAATCTGTTCATGTTCAGGCAGGATGTTTGAATGTGACTGTCAATCAAACCCACATTCGACACCGCCCACTATCAGGTTCAGAGGGGTTACATGCCAACAAAGATCTATATGAGTAGAAGTATCTTAAATGATTGCATAACCTTATACATATACACTATATTGTCAAAAGTTGTGGGACGTCTGCCTGTACATGCACATGAACTTTAATAACATCGCTTTCCTGATCCGTAGGGTTTAATATGGAGTTGCTCCACCCTTTGCAGCAATAACAGCTTCACCTCTTCTGGGAAGGTTTTCCACAAGGTTTAGGAGTGTGTTTATGGGAATGTTTGACCATTCTTCTAGAAGAGCATTAGTGAGGTCAGGCACTGATGTTGGACGAGAAGCTCTCAGTCTCTGCTGTAATTCATCCCAATATTAATTTACTAATTTACTCCACTGCACCCCACGCTTTACACCACTGCACCCCACGCTTTACACCACTGCACCCCACGCTTTACACCACTGCATCCCACGGTTTACTCCACTGCACCCCACGCTTTACACCACTGCACCCCACGCTTTACACCACTGCACCCCACGCTTTACACCACTGCATCCCACGGTTTACTCCACTGCACCCCACGCTTTACACCACTGCACCCCACGCTTTACTCCACTGCATCCCACGCTTTACACCACTGCACCCCACGCTTTACACCACTGCATCCCACGCTTTACACCACTGCACCCCACGCTTTACTCCACTGCACCCCACAATTTACACCACTGCATCCCACGCTTTACTCCACTGCATCCCACGCTTTACACCACTCTATCCCACGCTTTACACCACTGCACCCCACGCTTTACACCACTGCACCCCACGCTTTACTCCACTGCATCCCACGCTTTACACCACTGCACCCCACGCTTTACACCACTGCACCCCACGCTTTACTCCACTGCACCCCACGCTTTACACCACTGCATCCCACGCTTTACACCACTGCATCCCACGCTTTACACCACTGCACCCCACGCTTTACACCACTGCATCCCACGCTTTACACCACTGCATCCCGCGCTTTACACCACTGCACCCCACGCTTTACACCACCGCACCCCACGCTTTACACCACTGCATCCACGCTTTACCCCACTGCACCCCACGCTTTACACCACTGCACCCCACGCTTTACTCCACTGCACCCCACGGTTTACACCACTGCACCCCACGTTTTACACCACTGCATCCACGCTTTACACCACTGCACCCCACGCTTTACACCACTGCACCCCACGGTTTACACCACTGCACCCCACGCTTTACACCACTGTACCCCACGCTTTACACCACTGCATCCACGCTTTACACCACTGCACCCCACGCTTTACACCACTGCACCCCATGGTTTACACCACTGCACCCCACGCTTTACACCACTGCATCCCACGCTTTACACCACTGCACCCCACGCTTTACTCCACTGCACCCCACAATTTACACCACTGCATCCCACGCTTTACTCCACTGCATCCCACGCTTTACACCACTGCATCCCGCGCTTTACACCACTGCACCCCACGCTTTACACCACCGCACCCCACGCTTTACTCCACTGCATCCCACGCTTTACACCACTGCACCCCACGCTTTACACCACTGCACCCCACGCTTTACTCCACTGCATCCCACGCTTTACACCACTGCACCCCACGCTTTACACCACTGCATCCCACGCTTTACACCACTGCACCCCACGCTTTACACCACTGCACCCCACGCTTTACACCACTGCATCCCACGCTTTACACCACTGCACCCCACGCTTTACTCCACTGCACCCCACGGTTTACACCACTGCACCCCACGCTTTACACCACTGCATCCACGCTTTACCCCACTGCACCCCACGCTTTACACCACTGCACCCCACAGTTTACACCACTGCACCCCACGCTTTACACCACTGCATCCCACGCTTTACACCACTGCATCCCGCGCTTTACACCACTGCACCCCACGCTTTACACCACCGCACCCCACGCTTTACTCCACTGCATCCCACGCTTTACACCACTGCACCCCACGCTTTACACCACTGCACCCCACGCTTTACTCCACTGCATCCCACGCTTTACACCACTGCACCCCACGCTTTACACCACTGCATCCCACGCTTTACACCACTGCACCCCACGCTTTACACCACTGCACCCCACGCTTTACACCACTGCATCCCACGCTTTACACCACTGCACCCCACGCTTTACTCCACTGCACCCCACGGTTTACACCACTGCACCCCACGCTTTACACCACTGCATCCACGCTTTACCCCACTGCACCCCACGCTTTACACCACTGCACCCCACAGTTTACACCACTGCACCCCACGCTTTACACCACTGCACCCCACGCTTTACACCACCGCACCCCACGCTTTACTCCACTGCATCCCACGCTTTACACCACTGCACCCCACGCTTTACACCACTGCACCCCACGCTTTACTCCACTGCATCCCACGCTTTACACCACTGCACCCCACGCTTTACACCACTGCATCCCACGCTTTACACCACTGCACCCCACGCTTTACACCACTGCACCCCACGCTTTACACCACTGCATCCCACGCTTTACACCACTGCACCCCACGCTTTACTCCACTGCACCCCACGGTTTACACCACTGCACCCCACGCTTTACACCACTGCATCCACGCTTTACCCCACTGCACCCCACGCTTTACACCACTGCACCCCACAGTTTACACCACTGCACCCCACGCTTTACACCACTGCATCCACGCTTTACCCCACTGCACCCCACGCTTTACACCACTGCACCCCACAGTTTACACCACTGCACCCCACGCTTTACACCACTGTACCCCACGCTTTACACCACTGCATCCACGCTTTACACCACTGCACCCCACGCTTTACACCACTGCACCCCACGGTTTACACCACTGCACCCCACGCTTTACACCACTGCATCCCACGCTTTACACCACTGCACCTAACCCTAACCCTAACCCTAACCACTGCACCCCACGCTTTACACCACTGCACCCCATGCTTTACTCCACTGCATCCCACGCTTTACACCACTGCACCCCACGCTTTACACCACTGCATCCCACGCTTTACACCACTGCACCCCACGCTTTACACCACTGCACCCCACGCTTTACTCCACTGCACCCCACGCTTTACACCACTGCATCCCACGCTTTACACCACTGCATCCCACGCTTTACACCACTGCACCCCACGCTTTACACCACTGCATCCCACGCTTTACACCACTGCATCCCGCGCTTTACACCACTGCATCCCACGCTTTACACCACTGCATCCCGCGCTTTACACCACTCCACCCCACGCTTTACACCACTTTATTATAATATCACTAACAGTTGACCATGGAATATTCAGTAGTAAGGAAATTTCATGAATGGACTGTTTGAACAGGTGGCAACTGACCACGGTACCACGCTTGAATTCACTGAGCTCCTGAGAGCGACCTATTCTTTCACAAATGTTTGTTGGAGTGTCTGCATGCCTAGTGCTTGATTTTATACAACTGTGGCCTGGGAAGTGATTGGAACACCTGAATTCATTGATTTGGTGGGGTGTCCCAATACGTTTGTCAATATAGTTTATACATTATAATCGCTAATAATAAACCAAATTATATTGTGCGTCACATATATCACGCTGATGTAGAAATCTTTATGGGTGTAAACGGGCCTTAAATGTAAGACAGCTTCAGTGTTCATTCTGAAAGTGCTTCCTGTACTTCATCACTGGAGATCATCAGTCGTGAGTGTGTGTGTGTGTGTGTGTGTTTCAGATGGCACCAGGCCGTTCATTCACCGCTGCCGATCACCAAACATGGAGGACTTCACCTGCTGGTGGCGTCCCATTGAGGGGGAGGACAACATCACCTACACGCTTCAGTACAGGACGGGGTGAGACTCCCGTCAGATGATGGTTTATATAGAGTGTCATCATGAGTCATGTGTAGTGATGTGGTCATGTGATCTCCGCAGCGATGGCACTCCTCAGGACTGTCCCGACTACACCAGCGGTGGCGCCAACAGCTGCTTCTTCGACACAAAACACACGCAGATCTGGCAGATCTACTGCATGACAGTGACGGCTCACATGGGCTCGGGCCCGCGGTACTCCCAGAGACACTGCCTGGACGTGGCCGATATAGGTGGGAAATATCAAGTCCTCACGCACATTACATTGATCTCAGTTCTCCTGTCGACACTGAGGAGTGTGTGTTTATCCTGCCCTACACTCTTACAAATAACGTCTCTTTATTGGTATTTACCCACTTACCAACTTAACCTTTAATAAGATCCATAAAATCTTTCCATTGCACAAAAGGTTCTTAAGATTATTATAATGTTCTTCACATAAAGAGAAAAAAAAAATTTTATTCCCCGCCAGCATTTTTGATAATTTTCAGAAAACCAGAATTTTTTGCCGAATAACATGCAATACATCAAAAGAAAGAAGCTTTTATTCCAGCTTCATTCATTTCTTCCATTTGGGTTCAGCATTTCATTCAGTAACGTTCGGCAGTTTTGATTTATATGCTGTTTAAAGTTTGATGATCGCGTTATAATTTACATGTGCGTCAGCAATGCTTCTATCGCTCGTTTCTGCTGGTTCTTCTCCTGTGTTTTAATCTGGAGATTCTGTACTCCTTCAGAAGATGTGTAATAGCGCCCCCTACCGTATAACAGTGAAAACAAGGATCGCTGGAAATTTCAGTCAATGGCAGGGAAAGAGTTAAGAACTGTTTACTGAAAAGATTTTTGGGAAACCAAAAATGGTTCTTCTATGGCATCGCTGTGAAAAACCCATTTGAAACCTTTATTTTTAAAGGTTTATTTGCAGCCTAAATGCAGAGTTTTATAGCGTGTCAATAAGCTTTATTCTACAGCACTTTATACTGTACAGTTGTTTAGGAAAACAGGTTTCTCTGGAGCTCATCATCATCATTAATCATGATCTGTGTTTGCGTCTGCAGTGGAGACCGACCCGCCCTTTAACCTGTCCTACATCATGCTGAACGAGAGCCACTGTGAATCCTGCCGCTCCATCCTGCTGTCCTGGATGTTCCCGATCGCGTCACTGGTCCGTGAGGGATGGATTACGCTGGTCTACGAGCTGCGCTACAGAAACCTTGCGCTGCCCGACACATGGAAGGTACAGCCTTCGCTTTTAGGACAACAACTGGGAACACTGTACAATACAGGAGCACCATTATGCACATAAATCATCATAATCCTCATCAATTAGTCATCAATCGAAAGCTTAAACACTCAAAATTCATCCTCTGAAAACGGTTTTGAAATAAGACATTGTGTTACCATGGAATCGGTACTTTAAATCCTTTTAGTGGCTTGGCTAGACATATGGCTTTGATTTTATAGCAATTTTAGAGGACAGATTATTTAGTCAATTCCTAGTTCTTCATGAATCATATATTAACTCATAATTATCTGTGCGTTAGTTAAGCATAAATTAATGCATATTAGTGCAGCCGTATTGTAATGTGTTCCATAATAATTCTAGAAATGTTTATGAGAAAAAAAAATCTTTAAGTAAGATTTAGGATGTGTGGTGTGTGTCCGTAGGTGAAGGAGCGTTTGCGGGAGCCTCATGTTGACGTGTTGGGTCTGCCGGTGGGAAATTATGAGTTCATGGTCCGCTGCCGCTCTGGAAACAGCAAACACTGGAGCGCATGGAGCGAGTCCATCAACATCAGCGTCATCGGCAAAACTCTGTCCGGTACACACACACTCACTCACACACACACACACACACACACACACACACACACACACACACACACACACACACACACACACACACACACACACACACACACACACACAGGCATGACCCGTCTGTCACGTCTGAAAGTTGAGTTCATGCTCTAAACATCTGTGTGTGTGTGTATGTGTGTGTGTGTCAGATCGCTTCTTGGTCTTCATCCTGTTGACCAGCCTTGGCATCATGGCCTTCCTCATCATCGGTTTTGGGTTAATTCCACGAGGAAAGAGGTCAGTGACGTCATTTTTTAATTATAAAAAATAAAAAAGGTAGTTGCAACTTAATCTTGCAATTCTGACTTTATTACTCGTAATTGATATGGCTGTCATGACAACCGTCGCAGTGTTTGGGGATGGTAATGGATATGATAGTGTTGATATTTTGGTCCTGGTGGAATAGATCTGCTACGCTGTACAATATAACACATGATTTGCCCGTATTTATACTGGTGGAGCTGGGGAAAGTGGAGAGTTTCTGAAAGCGCGCTGCAGCAAGTATTTACATTACATTTACATTTAATCATTTAGCAGATGCTTTTATCCAAAGTGTCTTACAAATGAGAACAATAGAAGCAGTTAAAAAAACAATAATGCAGCAATATGGAAGTGCCGTGACGAGTCCCAGTTAGTCTAGCACAGAACAGTTTTTTTATATGTGTATATAGATATAGAATAGTAAGTGTTAGTATTAATGGGTCAAGTGTTGCCGAAAGAGATGCGTCTTCATCAGTTTTATGAATAGGGTTAGGGTTAGGGACTCGTAAAGACTCAGCAGCTCAGGTTGAGTTCAGCAGGTCATTCCTCCAGCAGGGAACAGTCCAGGTGAAGGTATGTGAAAGTGATTCTGTGTCTCTTTGAGATGATGCACCACAAGACGATTGGCAACCAGTGCAGGTTTATCAGGAGAGGAGTGACATGCGTCTCTTCAGCTCTAAGAGCACTCTTCTGGATTCTGGATCAGTTACAGAGGTTTGACAGTGATGGTGGAAGACCTGCCAAGAGAACATTACAATAGGTTGTTTCTGATTGACAGATCCTAGTGATATCATGTAGATTTTAGAAGAGAATGGGTCCCAGCACTGAGCCCTGAAGCACTCCATTAGCTAGATGATAGCAGTGATAGGATAAACCATGTTTCTGATTGACACACGCTAATGATATCATGTAGATGTAGAAGAGAAGCGGTCCCAGCACTGAGCCCTGAGGCACTCCAGTAGCAAGATGATAGCAGTGATGGGATAAACCATGTTTCTGATTGACACACACTAATGATATCATGTAGATGTAGAAGAGAAGCGGTCCCAGCACTGAGCCCTGAGGCACTCCAGTAGCTAGATGATGGTCTTAGACAACTCACCCCTGAGGCACTCCAGTAGCTAGATGATAACAGTGATGGGTAAACATGTTTCTGAATGACAGACACTAGTGATATCATGTAGATGTAGAAGAGAAGCGGTCCCAGCACTGAGCACTGAGGCACTCCAGTAGCAAGATGATAGCAGTGATGGGATAAACCATGTTTCTGATTGACACACACTAATGATATCATGTAGATGTAGAAGAGAAGCGGTCCCAGCACTGAGCCCTGAGGCACTCCAGTAGCTAGATGATGGTCTTAGAAAAATCACCCCTCCACGACACCCTGAATGACCTGCTAAGAGGGAAGACTTGAACCATTGGAGTTCTGTTCCCGCGATGCCCTTCATCATGAGGGTTGACAGAAGGATCTGGTGGTTAACTGTTTCAAAAGCAGCAGATCCAGCAGGATGAGAACTGAGGATTTAGATGCTGCTTTTGATTCTCAGTGCTTCAATACCCGAGAGCAGGACAGTCTTATTTGAGTGACGCTTTTGAAACCAGACTGGTTGTTGTCCAGGAGGTTGTTCTGTTTGAGAAAGGCAGAGATTAGGTTGAACATGACTCTTTCAAGTGTTTTAGCAATGAATGGAAGAAGAAGGGATACCGGTGTGTAATTTTCTAGCTCTGCTGGATTTAGACTGGGTTTCTTAAGCAGTGGGGTTACCCAAGCCTGCCTAAATACTGTACTGTGGTAAAGATACCAGTATGAAGAGAGGTGTTGATGATATAAGTAAGTGCGGGTACAACTGCAGAAGAAAGGGCTTGAAGGAGATGAGTGGGGATATTTGAAAGTTGAGCAGCGAGTTCATTGGCTACTGATACAGCAGGAACCAATCAGCTGTGCCCTGTAGAGAATGATTTGTTTGCAAGAAGATTGAGTTTAGGACTGGTCAGGCTGCGCCATCTTGAGTTCCATGACAGAACTTTAGATAAACTCAGAATTGCAAGAAATTAATTTTGATATTAAAAGTCACATTTACCTTTTTTTATTTTTTATTCTGTGGTGAAAACAAGCTTCCTTAAACATAATCGTGGTTCTGCTCTTGGCTTTGAGGGACACCATGTGTATGAACCAATTCATATCAAAACATATAAATAATACAAAGGAAAATGTAAGGAAAAAATAAGAAGAAATAGAAACTCTTCATTCCACATTCTCATTAAAGTCTTTCTCTGTTTGTGTTGTTCCTGCAGAATCAAAGCGTTCCTCTTACCGCCGATTCCCAAACCGCGCATCCGTGGGCTTGAACCGGTTCTGCTAAAGGTCTCGCTGTCTCGTCACACACCACACAAGCTATTAGTGCTGTTTAATTCAGACATCACTAGTGATCTGATCAAGCCTCCAAAGACAGCGTTTATTTGAAATATAATCTTTTGTAACATTATAAATGTCTTTACTGTTCTAAAGCATCCTTAATAATCTTACTCGAAACGTTTGAGCATTCGTGTGTTTAGTAGGAACCACATGAGTA
>NW_027508868.1:120000-132500 GCF_051911475.1 Siphateles boraxobius
TTGAGTTGACTTGAGTTGAGCTGAGCTGAGCTCAGCTGAGCTGAGTTGAGGTGAGTTGAGCTGAGTTGAGTTGACCTGAGTTGTGTTGACCTGAGTTGTGTTGACCTGAGTTGTGTTGAGCTGATTTGACCTGAGTTGAGTTGACCTGAGTTGAGTTGACCTGAGTTGAGTTGAGTTGACCTGAGTTGAGTTAACCTGAGTTGAGTTAACCTGAGTTGAGTTTCCCTGAGTTGAGTTTCCCTGAGTTGAGTTGACCTGAGTTGTGTTGACCTGAGTTGAGTTGAGCTGAGTTGACCTGATTTTGCCTGAGTTGAGTTGACCTGAGTTGAGTTGAGTTGACCTGAGTTGAGTTAACCTGAGCTGAGTTAAGCTGAGTTGAGTTGACCTGAGTTGAGCTGAGCTGAGCTGAGTTGAGTTGACCTGAGTTGAGTTGAGTTGAGTTGAGCTGAGCTGAGTTGACCTGAGTTGAGTTGACCTGAGTTGAGTTGAGTTGAGTTGAGCTGAATTGATTTGACCTGAGTTGAGTTGAGTTGAATTGACCTGAGCTGAGTTGAGTTGAGTTGAGTTGAGTTGACTTGAGCTGAGTTGAGTAGAGCTGAGTTGAGTTGAGTTGAGTTGAGTTGAGTTGAGCTGAGTTGAGTTGAGTTGAGCTGCGTTGAGTTGAGCTGAGGTGAGCTGAGTTGAGCTGAGTTGAGCTGAGCTGAGCTGAGCTGAGCTGAGTTGAGTTGAGTTGAGTTGATCAGAGTTGAGCTGAGTTGAGTTGAGCTGAGCTGAGTTGAGTTGAGTTGAGTTGAATTGACCTGAGCTGAGCTGAGCTGAGTTGAGCTGAGTTGAATTGAGCTGAGCTGAGCTGAGTTGAGCTGAGCTGAGCTGAGCTGAGTTGAGCTGAGCTGAGTTGAGCTGAGCTGAGTTGAGCTGAGATGAGTTGAGCTGAGTTGAGTTGAGTTGAGTTGAGGTGAGTTGAGTTGAGTTGAGCTGAGGTGAGTTGAGCTGAGTTGAGCTGAGCTGAGTTGAGTTGAGCGTAGCTGAGCTGAGCTGAGCTGAGCTGAGTTGAGTTGAGCTGAGCTGAGGTGAGCTGAGTTGAGCTGAGTTGAGTTGAGCTGGGCTGAGTTCAGTTGCGTTGAACTGAGTTGAGTTGAGTTGAACTGAGTTGAGTTGAGCTGAGTTGAGTTGAGTTGAGCTGAGTTGAGCTGAGCTGAGCTGAGTTGAGTTGAGTTGAGTTGAGCTGAGCTGAGTTGAGTTGAGTTGAGTTGAGCTGAGTTGAGCTGAGTTGAGGTGAGCTGAGCTGAGCTGAGCTGAGCTGAGCTGAGTTGAGCTGAGCTGAGTTGAGTTGAGCTGAGCTGCGCAGAGTTGAGCTGAGCTGAGTTGAGCTGAGTTGAGCTGAGGTGAGTTGATTTGAGCTGAGCTGAGTTGAGTTGAGCTGAGCTGGGCTGGGCTGAGCTGAGCTGAGTTGAGCTGAGCTGAGTTGAGTTGAGGTGAGTTGAGCTGAGTTGAGCTGAGTTGAGTTGAGTTGAGTTGAGTTGAGCTGAGGTGAGGTGAGGTGAGGTGAGGTGAGTTGAGCTGATCTGAGTTGAGCTGAGTTGAGTTGAGGTGAGCTGAGCTGAGCTGAGTTGAGGTGAGCTGAGTTGAGTTGACCTGAGGTGACCTGAGTTGAGTTGACCTGAGTTGCTGAGCTGAGTTGGGTTGAGCTGAGCTGAGTTGAGCTGAGCTGAGCTGAGCTGAGCTGAGCTGAGTTGAGCTGAGTTGAGTTGAGTTGAGTTGAGCTGAGCTGAGATGAGTTGAGCTGAGCTGAGTTGAGCTGAGCTGAGCTGAGTTGAGTTGAGGTGAGGTGAGGTGAGGTGAGGTGAGGTGAGTTGAGCTGAGCTGAGCTGAGTTGAGTTGAGCTGAGGTGAGGTGAGGTGAGTTGAGCTGAGTTGAGTTGAGTTGAGCTGAGCTGAGCTGAGTTGAGGTGAGCTGAGTTGAGTTGAGCTGAGTTGAGCTGAGTTGAGCTGAGTTGAGTTGAGCTGGGATGAGTTCAGTTGAGTTGAGTTGAACTGAGTTGAGTTGAGTTGAGCTGAGCTGAGTTGAGTTGAGCTGAGGTTAGCTGAGTTGAGTTGAGCTGAGTTGAGCTGAGTTGAGTTGAGTTGAGTTGAGTTGAGTTGATTTGAGCTGAGCTGAGCTGAGTTAAGTTAAGTTAAGTTGAGCTGAGTTGAGCTGAGCTGAGTTGAGTTGAGTTGAGTTGAGGTGAGGTGAGGTGAGGTGAGTTGAGTTGAGCTGAGGTGAGCTGAGTTGAGCTGAGTTGAGTTGAGCTGAGTTGAGCTGCGCAGAGTTGAGGTGAGGTGAGGTGAGGTGAGGTGAGGTGAGGTGAGGTGAGTTGAGCTGAGCTGAGCTGAGTTGAGTTGAGTTGAGTTGAGCTGATTTGACCTGAGTTGAGTTGACCTGAGTTGAGTTGAGTTGAGTTGAGTTGACCTGAGTTGAGTTAACCTGAGTTGAGTTTCCCTGAGTTGAATTGACCTGAGTTGTGTTGACCTGAGTTGAGTTGAGCTGAGTTGACCTGATTTTGCCTGAGTTGAGTTGAGCTGAGCTGAGCTGAGTTGAGCTGAGTTGACCTGATTTTGCCTGAGTTGAGTTGAGCTGAGTTGAGCTGAGTTGAGCTGAGTTGAGCTGAGTTGAATTGAGTTGAGTTGAGTTGAGTTGAGTTGAGTTGAGCTGAGGTGAGTTGAGCTGAGCTGAGCTGAGTTGAGCTGAGTTTAGTTATGAGCTGAGCTGAGTTGAGTTGAGTTGAACTGAGGTGAGGTGAGGTGAGGTGAGGTGAGTTGAGATGAGTTGAGTTGAGTTACCTCGTCTGTCCTCAGAGCTGGAGTCGAGAGCCGTGAGGACACCGGTGACCTCTGACCTCATGCTGGAGTCCGCAGAGCAGCTGATGGTGGAGGATCTGTATAACCGCGTAAAGGACATGATAGACGACCGCAGCCCCTACAACACGCCGTGTGTGCTGGACATCCAGAGAGCGCTGATCCAGGACCGGCTCGAGGCTCCGTTCAACCCCGTGGATGAAGTCTGGCCCAACGTCTACATCGCAGAGAAGTGAGTCTCAGGAACACGGGCTCGTCTCTGCGACGAGAGGAGAAACACGGTTACTTTTTTTCACAGACCGCAGCATAGTGTCGGCCCAGACCCAGCCCAGACCCGACCCAGACCCAACCCAGACCCAGACCCGGCCGGTATAACCTGTAATAACCTGTAATATTAGTGTGTGAACCCAGACAGCCCAGATCCGGCTGATTCCACATGTGCCAGATGTGGAATGATGATTGCTGGGTTCACACACTCTTATTACGGGTTCAGAACTTTACTGACAGGTTCTTTTTTATGATGGACAGATGTACTTTTATAATGGACAGATGCACTTTTAGGATGGACAGATGCCCTTTTATGATGGATAGATGCACTTTTAGGATGGACAGATGCCCTTTTATGATGGATAGATGCACTTTTATGATGGATAGATGCACTTTTATGATGGACAGATGCCCTTTTATGATGGATAGATGCACTTTTAGGATGGACAGATGCCCTTTTATGATGGATAGATGCACTTTTATGATGGATAGATGCACTTTTATGATGGACAGATGCCCTTTTATGATGGATAGATGGACTTTTAGGATGGACAGATGCCCTTTTATGATGGATAGATGCACTTTTAGGATGGACAGATGCCCTTTTATGATGGATAGATGCACTTTTATGATGGATAGATGCACTTTTATGATGGACAGATGCCCTTTTATGATGGATAGATGCACTTTTAGGATGGACAGATGCCCTTTTATGATGGATAGATGCACTTTTATGATGGATAGATGCACTTTTATGATGGATAGATGGACTTTTATGATGGATAGATGCACTTTTATGATGGATAGATGCACTTTTATGATGGACAGATGCCCTTTTATGATGGATAGATGCACTTTTAGGATGGACAGATGCCCTTTTATGATGGATAGATGCACTTTTATGATGGATAGATGCACTTTTATGATGGACAGATGCCCTTTTATGATGGATAGATGCACTTTTAGGATGGACAGATGCCCTTTTATGATGGATAGATGCACTTTTATGATGGATAGATGCACTTTTATGATGGATAGATGGACTTTTATGATGGATAGATGCACTTTTATGATGGATAGATGCACTTTTATGATGGATAGATGGACTTTTAGGATGGACAGATGCCCTTTTATGATGGATAGATGCACTTTTATGATGGACAGATGCACTTTTATGATGGATAGATGGACTTTTAGGATGGACAGATGCCCTTTTATGATGGATAGATGCACTTTTATGATGGATAGATGCACTTTTATGATGGATAGATGGACTTTTATGGACTTCAAAACAGAAACAGCCATTCACTGCCATTATAAAGCTTGGAAGAGCCAGGACATTTTTTAATATAACTCTGATTGTATTCGTCTGAGAGAAGAATGTCATATACACCTAGGATGACTTGAAGGCGAGTAAATCATGGGCTAATTTCCATTTAGCTTTACTATCGCTTTAAATATATAATTACACTCTAGCAATGACACCTTAAAATAAAGTATAACCAAATCCTTTATAAAACATTTACAATGAAAGTACAAGTAATCAACATTCTGCCACAGTTTGCATTAAACCCACATCTTTCTTTTAATTTGCTTTTACAGGAACATGTGAAACATCAGTTTATCAGTCAAAAGTCGTTGCTTCTCTCTAGTAAATGACGGCTGATATGTTTCCCTTCAGGTCGGTGGCTGTGAATAAAGCCCGTCTCAAACGCCTTGGCATCACTCACGTGGTGAACGCGGGTCACGGCACCGGCGTCTACACCGGCGAGCTCTTCTACCAGGGCATGAACATCACCTATATGGGCATCGAGGTGGACGATTTCCCCGAAGCGGACATCTCTCCTCACTTCCGCTCGTGTGCAGAGTTTCTGGATGATGCTTTGCTGACACACAGGGGTGAGTTTAGAAAACTGTCTTTTAGTCATTATTATATCGGAGGTTAATATTGTTAATAATGTTCGGTAACACTTTACAATAAGGTTCAATAGTTAACTACCTTTGTTAACATTAGTTAATGCACTGTGAACTAACATGAACAAACACTGAACAGCTGGATTTTTATTAACTAACATTAACAAGATGAATAAATACTGTAAAAAAATGTATTGCTCATTGTTAGTCCATTCATTGACTAATGTTAACTAATGAACTTCATTGTAAAGTGTGCCAATTTTTTCTTTAAATGTTTGGCTAAATGCGTAAAAATTGTAGCAGAAGACTAAACATTAAAATCTGTGAGTAACAAACTGTTCCTGTCATAGATAAACAAAACGAAGATACCAAATTAACTCACCGGCCTGGACTCTGTCATGTCTCACTCACTTATTTTTAGAGCTAGTGACACAGATATACAGGAACCTCTTCAGAATCGGCATTGAGTCAGGAGAACTCGCCAGAAACTAAGATCACACTCTATAACGGTTCTTTATGCGCATCGATGGTTCCGTGAAGAACCTTTAAAATCCACAGAAAAAAATGGTTCTTTTAAGAACTGATCACTGAAAGGTTTCTTTTTTTCTATGGCATCAATGTGAAAAACCACTTTTGGTTCTGTTATTTTTAAGAGTGTTAGCAGTAAGAATGATTGCTTCTCTTTAATTTAGTCTTCTTTATCATGACGGTGTTTGATTATTATTTTTAAATAATTATTAGAATGTAAACTTCCAGTTTCCAAAACATTCATCAGCTCATAATACTTAATGTTGCTTAGATCTGATTTGACATTACAATCTAATTATTCCTGTAGATTCAGATCCAACCCTGATAATACCCCTGTCGCTTTGGATAAAAGCGTCTGCTTATGTGAATGTAATGATCAGGGTTGGAGCTAAACTTTGCAGTAAGGTAGATCTGCAGGAATCCGGGTCAGTGAACCCATGGGCAACATGTTCTGCAGTTCATTAGTCAACCACTAGAGGTGATCTTTCTGTCATCATTTACTGACCCTCATGACCTTCTTTCCTCTGCTGAACACAAAAGGCAATATTTAGCAGGATGCTAGAGAATGATGACCTGAATCATCTTTCCCCGGCAGTGACAGTGGGTGATGGTAGTCGCTCATCATCTAGTGCTCCACAACTGGAGGGTGATTAAATAATGAGACAGTTGCGTTTTTGGGTGAACTATCAATTTATATTAATGGATTTGCATTTTAAAGTTGGGACTTTTTGTGTTATTTATTGCATATCAGATCTGAATGTGGTTTTCAGTGGATCAAAATTTCTCTCCCTGTTGAAAGAGGTTGTTTTGCCATTGATTGTTCTGTATGAGTAGTCTATCTTCTCATTTTGTTCCTGACATCAGGCTCTGGGCGAGAATTTATGAAAGCTTGGCTCATGTATATTAATTAAGTCATGATGTAGTTTCATAATCCAGAGCACCAAGTCACATGACTTCGTTAATATTAATGAGACAAGACTAGAGAAATTCAATTGGCCGCAGGTCCTGCAGGGGGCTTAACATGGCAATTTACATTTTCAGTAGCCGTGTTTCCACTGCCGGGCCAGTGCAAGCAGGGCTTAAAACGGGTCGGGCGGGGCTGATAGCCTCGGACCTGGAGCACCGAGCCCAAAACCACATTGCGTTTCCACTGTCGGGCCAGTGCGAGCAGGGCTTCACTAAAACACGCCTCTCTGGAACAACGTCACACAAACGCATCATCCTGGTTTGGACCAAAGTATTCTTGGCCCCGAAGAAGCCCAGACGAGGCCCAATCAAGCCCTGAAAGTGCCAGTGGAAATGCAGCTAATGTGTTTCATATCAAGTCAAGTCACCAGCTTATCGTCCAGCTGAAGTTAGTTTTGATTGATTCACTTCCGTTGCAAAGATCATTAGTTTTTAACTTAGGGGCCGCCAACACGACACCATTCTAACAGAAAACCCTTAATACTCATCCGCACAATAACAGTGTCTGCTGGCTTGAGAACGCAAACCTTGAAACAGATTCCAAGGTGCAAGCGCTGACATTTAAAAAAGAAGGTTATCTCTGCACAAACATTGAAAACGCTGACGCTGCGCACATGCATATTACGTGTCTAGTCTATAGGTATGTACGTTTAAATATATGTGTGTAACAAATCTGATGAAATCTGATGATGATGATAATGATTTTCTTTTATTCCCCTTCATGTAGGCAAGGTGCTCGTGGACTCGATGATGGGCGTGAGCCGGTCAGCTGTTCTTGTCGCTGCTTATCTCATGATCTTCCAGAACATGAGCATCATGGAGGCACTGCTGGAGATCAGGAAGAAACGGGCCATCAACCCCAACGAAGGGTTCATAAAGCAACTCCGGCAACTCAACGAGACTCTAATGGAGGAGCGAGATGAAGACGACGACACACTCAGCCAGTGCTCAGTGATCGACACGCGGGCTCGTCTCGACGAGGAGGAGAGCATGTTCGGGGTTAAAGCGGACTCTATCATGATGGAGGAAGAGGAGGACGGTGGGAGCGTCATGAGTAGTGTGGCTTCTTCAGCCGCTGCACTGAGAGCACGACTTCTCAATGGTCCACACCAACCCGAGATGGAGGAAACCACACAGGACCCATCGCTCCCTGGGAAAGACGGGGAGGATGAAGATGGGGATATTGATGGCATGATTAGGGAGTGGCAGAAGCGCAACGAGAAGTACCAAAACGAGGACTGGTGGGAAGCCCAGCTTCTGTGCGACGGGGAGGACAATGAGTCTCTGGCCGAGAGAAAGCAACCAGAGGACCTGGAGAGCGTGACCAGCGAAGATGTGCGAATGCTGAAGGAACGCATCCGACGCCGTCCCCGTCGACCCGCTTCAGATTCCGGATCCACAACCAGCAGTTACGCAGATCTCTGGAAGCAGCGAGTGAAGGAGATCGAGGAACAGGCCGCCGCTCGGTACCGGCTCAAAGAGGCCGACGAGGACACCAACAGCGAAGCCAGCCAGAAGAAGATTGACGACGATGTGGAGAGCATGCTCTCCGACAGCAGCTCCATGTACAACTTCTGCAAAAAGAACAAAGAAAATCTGACACCTCTGGAAAGATGGAAGGTTAAGCGAATTCAGTTTGGATGGAACAAGAAAGACGCGGATAACGGGGAGCAAACGGAGCTTGAGACGGAAGCACCCGCTCCCTCATTGGAGGACGTTAACTTAACGGCATATCAGAACTGGAAACTCAAGCAGCAGAAGAAGTTTGGCGGGGAAGAGAACAAGGATGAGATTGTGGAGATGAGTCGGGGGGAGGACACGGCCACGGTTAAGAGACGCCAGCGCAGAGAGGAGCTTCTGGAGCGCACACGGAAAACACTCGAGGAGAGCCAGTCGGTGTGCGGATGGGAGACTGAGAGCACCGGGAGCGTAATCCCACTGTCCGCCTTCTGTGCCGGAGCCTTTCCGATAGCAGACGATAGCGTATCAGTTCTGAGCGGAAGATCCTCGGCCCTGTCAGGGCATAGCACTCGATCCCAGATCCCAGTTCCCCAAGAGCCTCCGACTCCGGCTCCGGTCATGGGTCCGAACGGAGAGCCCATGGTGAACCTCGCCAATATCCAAAACTGGATAGCCAATGTGGTCAATGAGACTCTCATGCAGAAGCAAACAGAGATGATGATGGGAGCGAGTCTCTGCCCTTCCCGAGCGGGATCGGTGTTCAGTCTGGGAGTCTCAGGACGAGGAGCAGACGATGAGAAAGCCTCAGTGTTGAGCGGATCCACGTCTTCAAGCGCTCTCTCCCGGAGTCAAGCCGAATCTGTGAGGTTTGGCGGCAGAGCCGAATCCGTGCTTTCATCGAACCTCTCCTCGGTGTCCGGGTTGGGATCACGCAGGAGCAAGATTACTACAACCAGTGTCCCACTATACAGTCTCTTCCAAGACCAGGTGAACCTTCACAAACTGGACACCATGGAGAAAGAAATCAAGTCTGATATGCGGGACAAGATGGCGTCCTATGAGGTGAAGAAGATCGCAGAGGACAACAAGCGAAGTACGTTATACAAGAAGAAAAAAACAAAGGACGACGATGAAGATGAAGCTGATCTTGGAAAGTCCAATGGATTTGAGGATTTGGCAGCGCGTTCCTCGCAGAAGCCCAAACCTAAAAGAGATTATGGCCGTTCAGGAATCCTGAACCTCCCGGCTTCAGCCAGGAACTCCAGCAGCAACAGCAGTGTTGATGAGTGGCTCCAAAACGTAAGACCTCCTCCGAGCAAACCGAAGCCTTATGATGGAGATGCCGTGCCGCTGCGAATGTCTCGGCCGTCGTACGAAGGGATCGAGGAACCCTCGGAGTTCGACTTCCCGAGCCGAAGGAGCTCAGTTTCAGTGGAAGCAGAAGAAGAGGAGTATAGCTTTTCCTCGAGATTCGCATCCAGGCATTCGGCTGATGCTGACATGGACTTGAGTCGAGATCCCAGTCCGGAGTTCAACGATCGATCTCGGAGATCTCCGCCTTCGTATAACGGCTTGAGTGAAGCGGCTGATTACAGACCCAGGAGATCTTATGCTGGATCCGAGGACAAGGAGAGAAGCGGCTATCAGAGCTACTCAGCAAAGCAGAGGTTAGAGACCGTGAGGACGGGTAAAGCGGGGCGGGAAGAGGACGATGAGGAGATGACGGCTTTTATTGCTCAGATAAAGCAGAGGGCGAGAGCAAGGCTGGCCCAAGAAATGGAGGATGATGAAGTTCTTTCCGCTTGGAGGAAACAGGAGGAGTCAAAGTCACACGTTCACAATAAAAAATAGTAAATAAAATAAGTGTTTCATGTGTGTGAAGTGACAGGCTTCCATTCGTAAAGACAAAACTGTTCAGTATGAGACAGTACGAAAGCTTGTTTGAGATCGACCTTCAATCTATACTGTATATAAAGAATCAAGTGTGTACCGAATAGCATCGCTGAATTTATTATTAAGTGAAACTTTTTCAAAATTCTCTCGTGTCCAGGTTTTGTTATGAACCTTCCGAAGTTAGGAGCATATAAACATCAGATTATGTCACAAAAATAAAGGTACTGGCATCAATGTTTTTTATATGTGGGGGAAAAAAAGATGTATAGCTTATTTAAATGTTTTCCACACTAATAAAAAAGGCAATTCTTTTTGGTTTGAAAGGTGGAAGGTTCTTTGAGGTTCTTCTGTGGCATCACTGTGAAAACACCCTTTAGGGGCCTTAAAGATGATAATGTTGTGCGATAAACTCAGAGAAAAGAATAACAGATTTAGCAGCTCTCAACTGCAATGGCCCTGCAATTAATAATAAATAATATACGGTTCATTAAACACACATTGAAATTGTTACAATGGGAAACTGCAAAACTCAGTAGCTCAACTGTAAAACGACTATGAATGATTTTATGAAACATCAAAAAAATGAAAAAGGTAACATAAAAATATAAAACATTTACTCCAATGCTCATTTTTTCTAAATGTCAAAATAATTAGTTCACAAACAAGTATTCACTTTACTTCAATGAGCTCATTGTTTCTGCCTTAAATTATTACATTGTGTAAATTAATACATTGTTAGCTAACTGTGATTTTGTATATTTCTGAAATACATAACTTAGACAGTTTCCTCTGATAACAGATCACTGTAAATTGTAATGTGGACTCATGCATTTTGCACTCTTTGTGCATTCTCTGTAAAGCTGCTTTGAAACGATGTGTATTGTGAAAAAGCGTTATACAAATAAATGTGAATTGAATTGAATTGAATGATATAACAACTGAGATTTATGAACTAACCAAAGAACTAACTGAAGAAATCAAGCATTTGTGTAATTGGACTTTTGTCTCAAAACCTGGTAGTTTATGAGATTCAGAACAAGTGACAACTAGCCCCGATCTCCCCTTTGTTTAAATCTGGTATATTCAGGTATAACAAACAACCCTGCTAACAAAAATATGTTCTAAGAACTTTCAAAATGTCCAGTTTATTAAATGTTTTACGTTTTTTCTTGGTTATATGAACATAGGAACATTCCATTTTATAATTTTTCAAAGATTAAAGGGATAGTTTACCAAAAAAATGTAATTCAGTCATCATTTACTCTCCCTCATGTTGTTCCAAACCTGCATGAGTCTCTTTCTTCTGTTGAACATGAAAAATGTTGGAATCAAGGAAAAAATGAAGGGGAAAAACGCCAACTGAGGTTTCCAACATTCTTCAAAATATCTTCTTTTGTGTTTAACAGAAGAAAGAAACTCATGCAGGTTTGGAACAACAGGAGGGAGAGTGAATGATGAGAGAATCTTCACTTTTGGATGAAATGTCCCTTTAAAGAAACATTACCTTTGAATGTTCTCTGAACAAGTAGTAGCCTAACATTTAAAAAAAACTAGACGAACGTTCAACTAAAACGTTTCAGGAAAAAGAGCTCCATGAATAAATTATGTTGTGTGATAAGTTTTGAGATTAAAGACCAGATAACTTTGAACGAATAGTAACACCTTTGAGAGAACTTTGAACGTTTCTTGTTAGCTGGGAAAAAATGATAATTTTACAATTTTAAAATTATGTGGCGAATAATGTGGCTGTTCTGAAGTTTAATGTCAGCGAGTCAGGGGCCGGACCTGTGTGTGTGTGTGTGTGTGTTTTAGTAGTAGGCGGGGTTTCACTCTCACACTAAATATTCAAAATGGCGGACAGAGGATCAACGACTCAAGATGAGCGCTCGACTGCAGGTAATTATTACATTTTACATATTCATATTCCCCCATCCGCCTCAAGTAAACAAAAGTCAAACACACACGCCGATCGTTTGCGGACAGAATCGATCACAGTAGGGAAGAATGTTTATTGTTTTGGAAATGATTTGAGTCGGTCAGAAGCAGATGAGAGTTGTTTGTCCTGTACTAAACTCTCATCATTTGAAATGGCGCGCGTGCTGCATATTCACATAGTCTCGTGGTTTAGCACAGCGCGTGGGTTTACTGGTGAAAATGGGTTAAAGTGGTCGGAACGAGCGGGTTTATCGCGATGTGGATGATGTTTGTGAAGTGTACGTGTGTGTGTGTGTGTGAGAGAGAGAGATAGTTAGCAGTGCTGCTATTAGCGCGCTTTGTGTCGCTCGTTCGGCCGCGAGAGAAACTCAACGGCCGCGAATTTGCATATTCATGTGTTTGTTCAGCGGTTAAATGCGCACGCGTGATGTTGAATAATAATTCATCACTTTAACATGTGTTGCGGCGAACTAAAAGCAAAAGACAAACTTGAGTCGAGCTTTTCTTCTCCTGATCAACTGTTTGCCCTCAGGGCAACATAAATACCCCGACAGGGTCTGTGTGCGCGTGCGTGTTGGGGGGATTTTTATACTCCCCAACAGGTAATAAATTACAATGTGTGAAAAGTTTCCCTTTCTCAAACGTGTCTGGTGTTGAATAATGTGTAAAGTGGCTGGGGAGGAACGACATTAAAAACTGCAG
>NW_027508868.1:137500-138575 GCF_051911475.1 Siphateles boraxobius
AATTAAAAACCCAGGTATGCAAATCTATGCGGAGTTTATATGCGCTGCATAATGAGGTTTGATTTAACGAGCGCGCTGCAAGTGCAGGGATATTCACTCGATCACGCTTCTCTGTCCTTTACTGTCATGGACCCAAAATTTGATCATCCTGTCAAAAATTAATATCATAAATGTGTCATATTTAGTTTCCGTTACATTTGTTTTTGGCTTACTGTTAGATGTTATATATTTTTCCATTTATTTTTATCAAATTATTTTATTAAATGCATTTATTTATTGAATAATATTTTATTTATTTTAATCTATTTATTTTAATTCTATTTTTATTTATTTTTACATTTGTACACTGCTTTTCTTATTTTTATTTATTTTAATCAAATTCTGTTTATTTTTAAAGCAAACATAATTATTTTATTCAGTTTATTTTAATCTATGTATTATTTACTTATTAAATAAAAAATAAGTAATTTTATCAAAAAAATTAAAATACATTAATATATTATTTATTTTAAACTTTTTTATTTTAATTTATGTAGTTAAATTCTATTTATGTATTTACATTTTACACTGCTTTTCTTTTGTTTTTATTTAAATCAAATTCTGTTCATTTTTAAGCAAACATATTTATTTTATTCAGTTTATTTTAATCTATGTATTTTTTATTTAATAAAATTATCTATTTAAACAATTTTAATCAAATTTAAATTTTTTAATCTAAATTTTGTATTTTATTATGTACTTATTCATTTATTTAAATAAAATTCCATTTATCAAGCATTTTTTGTTTATTTTAATCATATTATAATTTATTTCAATAAATTAATTTATTTTAATCTAATGTATTATTTATTTATTTTTAATTAAATCAATTTATTTTGGATATTTTCATCTTTTTTCTTTATTTGTTTTACTTTTTTACACTGCTTTTCTCAAAAAATTGTCTCAAACACACACTCTCACACACACACTCTCTCTCTCTCCTCTCTCTCTCTCTCTCTCTCACACACACTCTCACACACACACTCTCTCTCTCTCTCTCTCTCTCTCTCTCTCTCACACACACACACTCTCACAC
>NW_027508869.1:0-27500 GCF_051911475.1 Siphateles boraxobius
CGTCTGCGTGCTGCCCTCTTCAGGTTAGACGGAAAGCTCCTGCAGTAGGGGAACTCTCTGACGTAGAATACTCTCTGACGTCACTCGGTCACGCCCTTGAGAGCCCCTGGTATAAAAGCATCTGTTTCCGTCAAAACTACTGTAGCGAGTCAGGAGTTGGAATTACGAGTATTGAAAACGGATAGATATATATTAGCATATATTAGCCAAACGCTGCTCTTCGTACCTGCATGAGCTCCACCACCGTAGCGGCGTCATGATGTGAGTGAGCATATATTTTTAATCACAATTTATGTTCCTTCTTATTAGGCTAAAGTTAATTAATCCTCTGGTGTCGACAAACGCGCCGGCGCGATTTGCTGATTATTTTTTTCACATAGCAGCAAAATATAATGAACGTAATAGTAATAATAATCCTGGAAAAAATTACCTCAAAATGACTGAATATAAGAATAATGGGATGCCGATCGCGATGCGGGGGTTAAGACCGCAGTTTGAGCTATTCACCCTCTTCCACTTCAGGTGAAGGTGGGGAGAAAAGTTCTCGACTTCAAATGACCGCTCTGTTGCAAAGCTACTTGCGTCCCTCCATTTTAGCTAGTTTGACAGCAGCTGTCACTGCGGGTCTCAGGTGCACGCCCCCCCGCTCAGCCCCGCCCTCGGTTCGTCCCTCTATCTCTGCTGGGCTCCGCCCACTTCTACAGCATTTTTCAAATATTGCCAGTGGGTGGAGTCAGGCTTTGACCAGGGGTTTATTACCCTTTAACCAAAAAATGAAGATTCTGTCAGGAATTACTCTCCCTCGTGTTGTTCAACCCCGTAAGACTTTCGCTCATCTTCGGGACACGAATAAAAATATTCTGAAGAGTTATTAAAGAGATCGTTAGAACAGTCCGAGCGACTACTTGCGGTCATCAGCAGCGAGAACTTCCTGTGCGCTAAACCCCCAAAATAACGACTTTATTCAACTATTCATTTCCTTCTGTGTGGGGCTCTGAGCGAGTTCACGAGACACACACACACACACACACACACACACACGGTGAGTGTAAAGCGGTTCTGAATCCTGGAGATCCGAATCGTGAGAAACCAACGGGAAATCTTCTGTTCTCGCGCATGCGCCATGGCGCTCTCGTGAACTCACTATGTGTGTTTGTGATTTATGTGGACAGAAATGTGTATAATGACACTGGTATTACACTGGTATTACACTGGTATTACACTGGTAACGTGATTTATGAGCACATTTCATGAGTCATCGTATTTCCAATGGCCTTAAAAAATACTAAACGGCGTTTTATTAGGTAAAAATTCATAGTTTTGTGTGATGGGTATGTTTATGGGTAGGGGTTAGTGTGTGTGTGTGACATACCCATGTGATGGGTATGTTTATGGGTAGGGTTAGTGTGTGTGTGATGGGTAGGTTTAGGGGTCGGCTTAGTGTGTGTGTGTGTGTGTGTGTGTGTGTGGCAGCAGCTGATGCTGAATCAGGTTTCTGTGCTGAACGGCTAACAGATGGTAGTTCAGGTGTTCAGTGACCTGTGTGTGTGTGTGTGTGTGTGTGTGTGTGTGTGTGTGTGTGAGTGTGTGTTTGGAGGGTCAGAATCAAGGCTTTACTAGCTTCAGTTCTACTTTATGCTCCGCCCACATACAGAGCAACTGTGAATCAATCAATCAACACTCCAGTTATTAATATCTGTGCTGCCACTCTCACATGTCAATCAAACGCATCAAGCCGAATCGGTCACCGATGATGAACATTCTCCGTTTCCCCACACACACTAATACACATACACACACACACACACTAATACACATACACACACACACACACACACACACACACTAATACACACATTCTGCTATGCGACACTAAACACACCTGACTGCTTCTGGACGTCACTACACACTTATTAGCCTAAATATGTAAAAAAAATATATCCACCTTATTCCTGACGAGTTTACTGCGTTTTGATTTATGGGCGGCACTTCCGGTTTGGGGAACTTCCATTCAAAAAGGCTGAAACGAATCATTTCAAATCATAAGGTTGTCCTACAAATAAAGCTGATCCGTCAATTTTCCTTCATGATTTATTTTCAGGCATCATGAGAATAACGGTATACTTGGTATTTTAACGTGACGTTATAACAAGAATATCTATGGAAAGAGCTCTTCAGTCACTGCTTTCTTTTCCATATATATATATATATATATATATATATATATATTAGCCTTCTACAGTGATATTCAATTAAAGACTCGCGATGCTGGGGTTATTTGGTCTGTTGAAAGTACCTTGTTGATGCTTTTACACTTTTAAATTTCCTGTTAATGTTTGATAGTTAAAGGGTGAGTAGATTAATGTCATCTCATTCTGACGCTTTTTTAACCTATTGCGTTCATAGAGCGAGCCTTTCACTGATTGTTTACAGTTTAACTAAAGTTACACCCATAATTCACACAAAGCGTCATGGGGCGCAGGAATACTGCGGATAAAAAATATATATTTCCAGCAGAAATAACTGCAGTGTGATCTAAGAGTTGGCTGTAAGAGACACTAGAATATAATCACGTACATACACTTTACAGTGGTGATGTCATCGGGGGCGGAGCTCAGGTTTATAACTGATACTTCATTAACATATTCAGATGTTTTCTTTTGTGTTCATCTGAAGATGGAGAATTATTCCTTTAAAGCACTGCTAAAAATATAATGAAGAAGTGTGTGTGTTTGTGTCTATCAGTGTCGAGCGCTCTCATTGGTCGGATTAGGCTGTTTGTGAAGTAGCATGTGTTTGTGATGTCTGTGGTCACAGGGTCAAAGGTCATCTGTGCTGTTTTGACGGGTGGTTTGAGTGTGTGTGTGTTGATGGGGTGTTGTTCATTCACACTTCATTTTTAATGTGCAAATGTGTCATAAATACTGTAAGCATGAATAATGACAGCCACACACACACACACTCCCACTCACTCACTCACACACACACACACACACACACACACACACACACACACACACACACTCACACTCACACTCACACTCACACACACACACACACACACACACACTCCCACCCACACACACACACTCCCACACACACACACACACACACACACACACACACTCCCACCCACACACACACACTCCCACACACACACTCACACACATACTCACTCCCACACACACACACACACACTCTCACACACACACACACACACACACACACACACACACACTCACACACATACTCACTCCCACACACACACACACACACACACACACACATTTCCACGACAGACAGATCATATGACATCATGACACCACTGCTGCCAGCCAATCAGGACGCTTCCACAGTGACTCGTATCCCGTGCTAAAAACAGGATGTGATGTCACAGAGCCAACATTAGAAACACCCTGTATTCACATGCAGCCCTTCATCACCATCATCATCTCTCATACAGTTCTAATCAGAGGAAACGTACAAATGTTTGGGTTTGTTTTAAAAGAAATTATTCAGCAAGAATGCATTAAATTAATCAAAAGTGACTTCATAAAAACAATCATAAATGTTTATAAGCATCAAATCATCATATTATAGTGATTTCTGAAGGATCATGTGACACTGAAGACTGGAGTAATGATGCTGAAAATTCAGCTTTGATCACAGGAATAAATTACACTTTACTATATATTCACATAGAAAACAGCTGATT
The DNA here is from genome assembly GCF_051911475.1 of Siphateles boraxobius. NCBI lineage: Eukaryota > Metazoa > Chordata > Actinopteri > Cypriniformes > Leuciscidae > Siphateles > Siphateles boraxobius. The sequence continues at coordinate 3,716 of NW_027508869.1, forward strand.
TACATAATAATAATATTTCACTGTTTTACTGTATTTCTGATCAGATAAATGCAGCTTTGATGAACAGAAGACACTCTTTCAGAGACATTTAAAAAAATCTTAATTCCAAACTTTTGACCACTTAATTATAGTTCAGCGTAACACGATTAACTCAAACTCTCTGATGTAATGAGTGACTCGGTTTTGAAACCGCATGTTATCTGAGTCATAATGTTCGTTTATAATAATAATATCTCTGTGGAATTGATGGGATGTTATGGTTTGCTTGTGATGACAAAAAATGAACATGCAGCGTGTGTAAGAGTGTGTGTGTGTTAGTGTGAGAGTGAGTGTGTGTGTGTCCAGTGTGTGTGTGTGTGTGTATGAATGTGGGTGTGTGTTCCTGTGTGAGAGTATGTGTATGCGTGTATGTGAGTGTGTGTTCAGTGTGAATGGGTGTGTTTTCCAGTGTGATTGAGTGTGTGTGTGTGTCCAGTGTGTGTGTCTGTGTATGAATTTGAGTGTGTGTTCAGTGTGAATGGGTGTGTGTTCCTGTGTGTGTGTACCTGCTGAACACCACACTCGTCTGCGTCACATGACTGTCACATGTCCACTCTCAGATGCGTCTCCACGGCGACAGACAGAGGCTCAGTGTTGTGTATGAATGGATCAGTGTTTGAGCCACTGGAGAGTCGAGACACGGGTCATTCATCTCAGAACACACACACTGCAGCATCAGACACGAGTGTGTGTGAGTGTGATGAGAACAGTGATGAAGAGCGCAGCGTTCACAACACTGATGTGACGTCTTCATGAAACACACACACACACACATACACACACACACACAGTCAATGAAACAGACGCTCGCTCTGTCAGTTTTGCCAAATTGGAAAGTTAAGTCAATAGTGTTTAATACAATACAGACTGAATGAGGAGCTCCAGGAGTGAGCAGTGGTGGAGAGTCATGGCGGTAACCTCTCTCTCTCTCTCTCTCTCTCTCACTGAAGAGACTTACACTGCAGTTCATCCTCTGGCCACTAGAGACCGGCTGCAGAAATGCCCAATTTTACAGCAGAAATAAACATGTTTACAGCCCTGGTGCAAAAAGTGGTTTTGGTCTATATAGCTAATGTTGCGCTTCATGACGACTGTGAGGGGGTGATTTTTTTAAATAAAAAATATAAAAACGGCGACGACCGGCTCCGCCCACTTTGGGCTTCAGAAACAGTACGGGTGACGACACGCAGACTACGCCCATATTTATATACAGTCTATGGTTCTGACGCAGTGTGTCTGTGTGTGTCTCTCTCTCTCTCTCTCTCTCTCTCCAGCTGTTGGAGCAGCAGCGTGGCGTGGAGCGGATGGTGGAGCTGCTTCAGTTGTACGGTGAGCAGGACGAGGCGTTCGGGGATCTGGTGGAGGCCACAACTGAGCTCTACCACTATCTCTTGCAGCCCTTCAGAGACATGCGGGAGCTGGCCATGCTGCGCAGACAGCAGATCAAGGTAACGAGCCCGTCATCACGGCGACCGCAGCATCCAGCACACCGTCGTCACAGCGACCGCAGCATCCAGCACACCGTCGTCACAGCGACCGCAGCATCTCAGCACACCATCGTCACCTCGTCCGTAGCATCCAGCACACCATCGTCACCTCGTCCGCAGCATCCAGCACACCGTCGTCACAGCGACCGCAGCATCCAGCACACCGTCGTCACAGCGACCGCAGCATCTCAGCACACCGTCGTCACAGCGACCGCAGCATCCAGCACACCGTCGTCACTGCGACCGCAGCATCCAGCACACCGTCGTCACGACGACCGCAGCATCCAGCACACCATCGTCACCTCGTCCGTAGCATCCAGCACACCGTTGTCACGGCGACCGCAGCATCCCAGCACACCGTCGTCACAGCGACCGCAGCATCCAGCACACCGTCGTCACGGCGACCACAGCATCCAGCACACCGTCGTCACCGCGTCCGTAGCATCCAGCACACCGTCGTCACGGCGACCGCAGCATCCAGCACACCATCGTCACCTCGTCCGTAGCATCCAGCACACCGTTGTCACGGCGACCGCAGCATCCCAGCACACCGTCGTCACGGCGACTGCAGCATCCCAGCACACCGTCGTCACAGCGACCGCAGCATCCAGCACACCGTCGTCACGGCGACCACAGCATCCAGCACACCGTCGTCACCGCGTCCGTAGCATCCAGCACACCGTCGTCACGGCGACTGCAGCATCCCAGCACACCGTCGTCACAGCGACCGCAGCATCCAGCACACAGTCGTCACCGCGACCGCAGCATCCAGCACACCGTCGTCACGGCGACTGCAGCATCCCAGCACACCGTCGTCACAGCGACCGCAGCATCCAGCACACAGTCGTCACAGCGACCGCAGCATCCAGCACACCGTCGTCACCGCGTCCGTAGCATCCAGCACACCGTCGTCACGGCGACTGCAGCATCCCAGCACAGCGTCGTCACAGCGACTGCAGCATCCAGCACACAGTCGTCACCGCGACCGCAGCATCAAGCACACCGTCGTCACGGCGACCGCAGCATCCCAGCACACCGTCGTCACAGCGACCGCAGCATCCAGCACACCGTCGTCACGGCGACCACAGCATCCAGCACACAGTCGTCACAGCGACCGCAGCATCCAGCACACCGTCGTCACAGCGACCGCAGCATCCAGCACACCGTCGTCACGGCGACCACAGCATCCAGCACACCGTCGTCACCGTGTCCGTAGCATCCAGCACACAGTCGTCACCGCGTCCGTAGCATCCAGCACACCGTTGTCACGGCGACCGCAGCATCCTAGCATACCGTTGTCACGGCGACCGCAGCATCCAGCATACCGTCGTCACAGCGACCGCAGCATCCAGCACACCGTCGTCACGGCGACCGCAGCATCCAGCACACCATCGTCACCGTGTCCGTAGCATCCAGCACACAGTCGTCACCGCGTCCGTAGCATCCAGCACACCGTTGTCACGGCGACCGCAGCATCCTAGCACACCGTCGTCACAGCGACCGCAGCATCCAGCACACCGTCGTCACGGCGACCACAGCATCCAGCACACCGTCGTCACCGTGTCCGTAGCATCCAGCACACAGTCGTCACCGCGTCCGCAGCATCCCAGCACACCGTCGTCACAGCGACCGCAGCATCCTAGCATACCGTTGTCACGGCGACCGCAGCATCCAGCATACCGTCGTCACGGCGACCGCAGCATCCCAGCACACCGTCGTCATGGCGACCGCAGCATCCTAGCAAACCGTCATCACGGCAACCGCAGCATCCTAGCACAACGTCATCCAGCACACCGTCGTCACGGCGACCGCAGCATCCCAGCACACCGTCGTCACAGCGACCGCAGCATCCTAGCACACCGTCATCCAGCACACGGTCGTCACGGCGACCGCAGCATCCCAGCACACTGTCGTCATGGTGACCGTAGCATCCAGCACACCGTCGTCACGGCGACCGCAGCGTCCCAGCACACCATTGTCATGGCGACCGCAGCATCCAGCACACCGTCATCACGGCGACCGCAGCATCCCAGCACACCGTCATCCAGCACACCGTTGTCATGGCGACCGCAGCATCCAGCACACTGCATCATGGCGACCGCAGCATCCCAGCACACCGTCATCAGCACACCGTCGTCACGGGGACCGCAGCATCCCAGCACACTGTCGTCACGGCGACCGTAGCATCCAGCACACCGTCGTCACGGCGACCGCAGCATCCCAGCACACTTTCATCACGGCGACTGTAGCATCCAGCACACCGTCGTCACGGCGAACGCAGCGTCCCAGCACACCGTTGTCATGGCGACCGCAGCATCCAGCATACCGTCATCACGGCGACCGCAGCATCCAGCACACCGTCGTCACGGCGACCGCAGCATCCCAGCACACCGTCATCCAGCACACCGTCGTCACGGCGACCACAGCACCCCAGCACACTGTCGCCACAGCGACCACAGCATCAAGCACACCGAGTCCAAAATTTACGTATGCGTTTTTTCGTATTCGTCATTCGGTGTAAAATCCGAATTTTTTATGACAGACGAAAGTTTCGGAGGCAGTGTGTAAACGTGATTGACACAATGTGAGGTCAAATTTATTTTATAACGTGCAAAAATTTCGGACGAAGGACCAGTGTGCAAGAACCTGGAGGGTTGAGAGCTGTCGATTCACGAACACAGAGATAACCAGACGCCGCGCAACAATCAATCAGAGACTACAGCCAATCAGAGGAGCGTGTGGGCGGAGTCTCTTTGCATTAGCAAGCAAATTAATATACACAATCAAATTCATATTTTTATGCCATTTTAACATTAAAAGTACATACAATATCTGTCATGGAATTAGTGTTGCACTAGAAAGGTATCGCGATACCCAGCTATTAAAATCGGTACGATATTACATTTTATTAGTACCGGTACTTTAAGACTGAACACACTCTAAATAATAAGAGCAGTATTTCTTTAATTTGCGTCGATGTGTGCCAGCCGGAGTCAGGATGTGTGTGCAGAGCTCAGCTTGCACTGTTTTCATTCACTAAACAACGGAAGCAGAACAGTAATATGTATACGCACAGCGAAACATGCATGCTTGCGGGCTGCCAGCTCAGACCTGAAGCACACACACACACACACACCTTTCACACAGCGTGCGATCGCGACTATCTGGATTGAATAATCAAAATTCTAGGTAAAAAATGTACGTCCTGGCAAGTATTCACGTAAACACAGTCGGATGTGTCTTTAGTGAATGTAAACCGTTTGTAAAAATAAATCGTATGTGTTCCATTGGGTAGCCCACGTGCAGGCCACGTTAAAGGGCCAGCAGCCTAATATTCTGTGTAATTAATGTTAATGAAACAACAGAAAATAGACAATCACCCAATGCTGACTGAATAAATTTATCTATTTATTAAGAATCAGTCTATAGTTCATTTATAGAGTGAAGACTTTATTTTTTCAGCTACAGCACTAGATCTATTTAACAGTAGCATTCAAAAAAGAAATGAAGCACTGTTTATTTTATTTGTCTCTTATAGTATTTGTCATATTGTTTGTAATTTGATTTTTGCTTATTTTTAATAACAAAGATACAATTAAATTAAATATCTATATTGTAATTATAAAATTACATTTAAAAAATATTAAATAACTCGTTTCATGAAATAAGATTTTGGTCATCCTAACCTGTTCGGAACTGTGAAGGTTAGCAAATGTTAACATGATTGATGATAATTTCCATGTTGCAAACATCTTTGTAAGGACGTAAACACTGGCACTGGCTAATTATTATTATTTTATTTAATAAAGGGAAGGAAATGGTCAAAAAGCAAGGAAGGAACAAAGTTTATTTTAAATTAATTTATGAAACAATTAATTGTAAGTTCTGTTTTCGTTTTTCCCCGTGGTATCGAGGTATTTATTCTGGTATCGTATCGAAGTCATAATGTTGGTATCGTGACAACACTACATGGAATACTATTGTTATAAAACATCCTTATACACCAGTTATATAAGGTTCTGGCCAGTAAATCTTCATTTTTCTCAGCTGGATCGAGATATGATATTTTTTCGGAACCTCAAAACGCAACAATATTATTATGATTTGATTTGATTCAGGAGCCTATTATACAAAACCAGTTAGAATTTTATTACCTCACAAACAAATGCAAACTAAATACAACATAAACATTTAATTGAACTGAAAAATGCAAATCCTGAGATTAAGATCAAGTAAGATTATTAATAAACGCTCTAATGATTAATGCATCAATCCATATCCTAATATTTAATATGAATGTGAAGTGAACACACCTAACACGTCATGTAACCTGCCGTCTACAAATCCTGTGTGTGTGAAACAAACACACACACACACAGATGTAAGACGCATCTGAATCTCCTGATCTCACTGACGTCCATCTGAGACGCTGATGTGCAGATAATAATAATAATAATATTAATAATAAGCACTAAAAGTGTTTGTTCACTCGAGATCTGTGTCGATATAAACCTGCCTCTCTCTCGTTTCGTCTGAGGGTTTGATGCTCTGTGTTTAAAAGACATTTAATATCAGTGATCTGATCAGACGAGAACTGAGTTGAACTGAATAATGACTCTATTGTCTGTAGAGCTGCTTTATAGTTGAGATTTGATCATTGATTCTGTTATTGTAACCGTTCAGAAGATTCGTTCACAAATTGGTTCCTCAGTTCAAACTCACTGATTCATGATTTAAATCAGAAGATTATCAGTGAACTTACAGAGATATTCTTATGATCCATTTATGTTGTTTTTGTCCACAAACAATATTTAAAGGCCCGACTCGATGAACTATAGACCCGATACAGTCCAGCTAATGTAAAACAGCTGTTCTCTGTGTGAACATACAGTGATATTATACTCAAAGCTGAATCCACATCCTGATTTTGATCTGTTTAATCTCGAGAACCGCGGATCTACAGACTCTTCTGTGCTGGACTTGCGTGTGTGTCTCATCTCACATGTCGGATTCATGTATGGACATGCGATACACACACTGCACCTGTCCGGTCACCTGACACTCGATCCCCCATAATGCCTCAGTCACTCACTCATCTCCTCATGCATTCATTCATGCGCTTCGGTGGCCGTATGTTCTGTAGCAGCACTGATGAAACACACACCTGTGATCAGCATCTGTCATTCCTGCACATGTGACGCTTCATAACTGTCATGTAAATGTGTTTATTATGTGTGGATTACAGTTCAGAGATGTGTGTGTGTGTGTTCAATATAAAAACTCATAATTCACACAAAATACATGTAAATGTGTGTGCAGTATTTGCATGTGTGTTTTGTGTCACTGATCTCAGAACACAAACCTGAATTGTCAGTTTGTCTGCAGGTCAACTGTAAAAACGGAGTGTGTTATTTGCATACAGGTGTTGTGTGGGTTTTACTGTATCACTCTCATCAAAGTGATTTGTTTTGTCAGCAGAAAGCAGCGTCTTCTCGACACGAACGACACGAGCCAAACTCTCCCAGTCTCAGATACGCTAGTGTTCGTTATGGTTCTTGGCTACATCATGCAGTGAAAGCGTGCTTGGCCTGTTTATGAACGGCAAACTCAAAGTCATGGTGCACGTGTTTTAGGGCTTTGACTCCGAACTTCGTTATTCGAATAGAATTCGAATATTTAAAAAAATAATGATAATCGAACGAATATTAGGCAACCTTTAATATTCGAACCTGTTATGGGCCTTATTTTGTGTAAATGTGTTTGCTTGTAAACGTTGTTTTCAATTCAGATTCCGAAGCTTTTTCACGCCTGGTGAAGTTGTGAATCACGAGCTCATTAGCAAGGCAGTTATTGGTCGTGTGGGCTCCTGTAGGTGACGTTAGTGTCCTGGTTAGCGCAGCGCCTATTTTGTATATGAAAACAATGGCCGCGCTAACGCCTACAACAACAACTCCTGACGAGGAGTTCGAAATCTACACTCATGACCATTTGAAAAGCAACGTGTGGCGCTGCTTACACATTACCAGGTATTCGTTCACTCTTAACATCCTTCTGTGAACGGTAAGCCCCGGCTTCTTTAATCATTTTGACATCGATGAGCTAACGTACCGCTGAACTTTTAGTCATCTTGAGAACAAACAGAGCGGTGCGTAATGGAGTGCATCAGAGCAGCATCAAGAACATCAAATACATTGCCGAGAATCTCTTATTTGCATCTTAAGTTTATTGCCAATAACAATGACAGGTTTGCGAAACATATCTTCAGCACAGGAACTCATTTAAACGCATCTGATTGGCCGATGCGTTCAACAGACATGTCTGTGATTGGCTACAATGCTCAACGCTGCAAAAGCACGTTGCAAGTACCTTTAATGCAGAATTAAAGATATAAATAAAACTGTAATAGCCTATGCACTTTCCATGATTAGGTAAGTTAATCGCGGCAGCTGTAATCTTATTCACATTAGTTTTTATGATTAATTGTTTTGCTCGATGAGAAAGACAAGGTAACAAAATATTTGGGGCTTTACTTAAAACATTCGGGGCTTAAGCACCCGTAGCCCTAGCGCCGCGGCATTTAATGGTCAAAATATTCATAATTAATATTTGAATATATTCAAATATATTATTTTATATTCGAGTTTATTATAATAAACAAACGAACTTCGAATATGATTTTTGGGCAAAAGTCAAAGGCCTAAGCCCTAACGTATTTACAGCAGTGATGAGGATGTTATGTGACCTGTGTGTGTGTGTGTGTGTGTGTCAGATCTCGCTGCAGACGGAGCGTCTGGGCCCTCGCCGCGTGGACTCATTACGCAGGGAAGATGAGGACTGGCAGAGGAAAGCTCACGCCGCTGTGCTCTCCATACAGGACCTGACCGTCAAATACTTCGAGACCACCGCACGCGCTCAGAAGGGTGAGTCACATGACCACCAGCGAGTCACATGACCACCACCGCGTCACATGACCACCACCGAGTCACATGACCACCAGTGAGTCACATGACCACCACCTCGTCACATGACCGCCAGTGTGTCACATGACCACCAGTGAGTCACATGACCACCACCTCGTCACATGACCGCCAGTGTGTCACATGACCACCAGTGAGTCACATGACCACCAGTGAGCATCAAGGTCAAAAATTTTCATATGCGTTTTTTCGTATTCGTCATTCGGTAGCTCTGAACTGTCAAAACACCTCTTAAAATACTTGCTACTGATGCAAAAAACACATAAAATCGAAACCGATCCGTTTTTTTTTTTATGGCGGACGAAAGTTTCGGACGAAGTGTGTAAAAGTGATTGACACAACATGAGGTCGTATTTATTTTTTAATGTGCGGAAATTTCGGACTCGTGTGCAAGGCCCTTCAGTGTGAAACGTTGTCGGGATAATCCCGATTCACGCGGCAACACGGAAGCGATAAATAATTCTCAGAGCCACCAGGCACTGTTTTATGCAAATGAGCGGCCGGATCGCATTAAGGGTTTTCTGTTAGATACATTTTCTGTTTAGTTTAGAAGTTAATAACTAATGATCTTTGTAACGGAAGTGAATCAATCATAACTAACTTTATCTGGACAATAACTTTATTCTAGATCTGCTGTAAAGCCTAAACAATCTCTGTTACTGTAATCTCTATTATCACTGTAAAGCTGCTGAGAAACTCTGTATTGTTAAAGCGCTGTAGAAATGAAGGAGACTCGACTTGAAACATGAGACCTTTAAATCTCTGGTTCTCAAGCAACAAATGCTTTCTTCATATCATTGCAAAATGTATCCATATTATCATCCAGCTTTAATCTCCTATAAGATATTATAAACATTAACATCATGATTTTCTGTAAAGCTGCTGTGAAACAATGTGCTTTCTATACTAATACAACTGACTTGAACTGGACTTCTAAAAGGGCCGTAAAATGATTTAAAATAAGACAAAACAGCTAAAACTCAATGCAAGCTGAAGTCATATTTCTTAATTTAATGTTACATTTTATATTAAGATCTAAAATAAATATCTTTTATGGAACCTTGTTTTCGCCACGAATTAAAAAAATTTATCTCGAAATTCTCGATTTTCTTCTCACAATGTCCTTTTTTATTTTTATTCTGTGGCATAAACAAGCTTCTATATTTTAAAGTTATGGAAAGTCATGTAAATTTATTGGTAATAAAAAGTTAACAATGAAAAAAATTCAGTTATTGGAATCATAGAATTTAATAATTTATTTACTTTACTAATCGTGTATTTTATTTAATAATTTCATGAGATTGGCACTCCTAACCTCAGTAAATGAGCAGCTGTCAGTACAGAAGGATCTGAGCTGTTCTGGTGTTCTCAGAGCTCGACCCATTCAGCGGATTTGCCGATTTGGCGGTACTCTCTCTCTCTCTCTCTCTCTCTCTCTCTCTCTCTCTCTTTCTCACTCACACACACACACACACACACTCTCACTCTCTCTTTCTCACTCACACACACACACACACACACACACACACACACACACACACACACACACACACACACACACACTCACTCTCTCTCTCTCTCTCTCACACACTCTCTCTCTCTCTCTCTCTCTCTCTCACACACACTCTCTCCCTCCCTCCCTCTCTCTCTCTCTCTCTCACACACACTCTCTCCCTCCCTCCCTCTCTCTCTCTCTCTCTCTCACACAATCTCTCTCTCTCTCTCTCTCACACAATCTTTCTCTCTCTCTTTCTCTCTGCAGTGATGTTTGAGCGCATGCGGGCCGACCAGAGGAAGTTCGGGAAGGCAGCGTGGGCAGCGGCTGTGGAGCGCATGGAGAAACTACAGTACGCCGTCTCTAAAGAAACACTACAGCTGATGAGAGCCAAAGAGATCTGCCTAGAGCAGAGGAAACACGGCCTGAGAGAGGAGGTACACACACACACACATACACCCATTCACTCACTCACACACTACCACACACACACACACACACTCTCTCACACACACTCACTCTCTCTCACACACACACACACTCACTCACACAGACACACACACACACACACTCACACACGCAGTCTTATCTCTCAGATTCAGGGTCACACTCACTCTCACACACACACACTCACACTCACACACACTCACACACGCAGTCTTATCTCTCAGATTCAGGGTCACACTCACTCTCACACACACACACTCACACTCACACACGCGGTCTTCTCTCTCATATGCAGGGTCACACTCACTCACACACACACACACACTCACACACGCAGTCTTATCTCTCAGATTCAGGGTCACACTCACTCTCACACACACACACTCACACTCACACACGCGGTCTTCTCTCTCATATGCAGGGTCACACTCACTCACACACACTCACACTCACACACGCGGTCTTCTCTCTCATATGCAGGGTCACAGTCACTCACACACACACACACTCACACACGCAGTCTTATCTCTCAGATTCAGGGTCACACTCACTCTCACACACACACACTCACACTCACACACGCAGTCTTATCTCTCAGATGCAGGGTCACACTCACTCTCTCACAAACACACACACACACACACTCACACACGCAGTCTTATCTCTCAGATTCAGGGTCACACTCACTCTCACACACTCACACTCACACACGCAGTCTTATCTCTCAGATTCAGGGTCACACTCACTCTCTCACACACACACACACACACACACACACACACACACACACACACACACACACACACTCACTCGGTCTTCTCTCTCATATGCAGGGTCTCACTCACTCACACACACACACACATACACACACACTCACGCACGCAGTCTTATCTCTCAGATGCAGGGTCACACTCACCTTCACATACACACACTCACGCACGCACACGGTCTTCTCTCTCAGATGCAGGGTCTTCAGGACGGTGAGGATGCGATGGTGCGTCTGGATCATCTCGAGTCGCTTTATTACGAGCTTCAGCTGCAGCTCTACGAGATCCAGTTCGAGATCCTGAAGTACGAGGAGCTGCTGCTGACGGCACAACTGCAGAGTCTGCGCAGACAGATGAGCGGTGAGTGTGTGTGTGTGTGTGAGAGTGTGTCCTCACGCTGCGGCCGCTCACCCTTCATGCATGTGTGTGTGTGCGTGTGCAGAGAGGCAGGAGGAGGTAGTCTACTACGACACATACGAGAGCCCTGACGCCATGAAGGCCACTGATGACCCCACGACCCCTGTGACCCCTGCGAGGGAGGACGAGGCCAGGCTTCAGCAGAGGTCGAGGCAGCTGGAGGCTCGCAGGGGTCGCATCAGCGCCAAGAAGGCCTACCTCAAACACAAGAAGGTAACACTCAAACCCAAGAAGGCCTACCTCAAACACAAGAAGGCCTACCTCAAACACAAGAAGGTAACACTCAAACACAAGAAGGTAACCCTCAAACACAAGAAGGTAACACTCAAACAAAAGAAGGCCTACCTCAAACACAAGAAGGTAACACTCAAACACAAGAAGGTAACCCTCAAACACAAGAAGGTAACCCTCAAACACAAGAAGGTAACCCTCAAACACAAGAAGGTAACCCTCAAACACAAGTAGGTAACACTCAAACACAAGTAGGTAACACTCAAACACAAGAAGGTAACACTCAAACACAAGTAGGTAACACTCAAACACAAGTAGGTAACACTCAAACACAAGAAGGTAACACTCAAACACAAGTAGGTAACACTCAAACACAAGTAGGTAACACTCAAACACAAGTAGGTAACACTCAAACACAAGAAGGCCTACCTCAAACACAAGAAGGTAACAATCAAACACAAGAAGGTAACAATCAAACACGAGAAGGCCTACCTCAAACACAAGAAGGTAACAATCAAACACAAGAAGGTAACACTCAAACACAAGAAGGTAACACTCAAACACAAGAAGACCTACCTCAAACACAAGAAGGTAACACTCAAACACAAGTAGGTAACACTCAAACACAAGAAGGTAACACTCAAACACAAGAAGGTAACACTCAAACACAAGAAGGCCTACCTCAAACACAAGAAGGTAACACTCAAACACAAGAAGGTAACACTCAAACACAAGAAGGCCTACCTCAAACACAAGAAGGTAACACTCAAACACAAGAAGGTAACACTCAAACACAAGAAGGCCTACCTCAAACACAAGAAGGTAACAATCAAACACAAGAAGGCCTACCTCAAACACAAGAAGGTAACACTCAAACACAAGAAGGCCTACCTCAAACACAAGAAGGCCTACCTCAAACACAAGAAGGTAAAACTCAAACACAAGAAGGTAACACTCAAACACAAGAAGGTAACACTCAAACCCAAGAAGGCCTACCTCAAATACAAGAAGCTAACACTCAAACACGAGAAGGCCTACCTTAAACACTAGAAGGTAACACTCAAACACAAGAAGGCCTACCTCAAACACAAGAAGGTAACAGTCAAACACAAGAAGGTAACACTCAAACACAAGAAGGCCTACCTCAAACACAAGAAGGCAACACTCAAACACGAGAAGGCCTACCTTAAACACTGGAAGGTAACACTCAAACACAAGAAGGCCTACCTCAAACACAAGAAGGTAACACTCAAACACGAGAAGGCCTACCTTAAACACTAGAAGGTAACACTCAAACACAAGTAGGTAACACTCAAACACAAGAAGGTAACACTCAAACACAAGTAGGTAACACTCAAACACAAGAAGGTAACACTTAAACACGAGAAGGCCTACCTTAAACACTAGAAGGTAACACTCAAACACAAGTAGGTAACACTCAAACACAAGAAGGTAACACTCAAACACAAGTAGGTAACACTCAAACACAAGAAGGTAACACTCAAACACGAGAAGGCCTACCTTAAACACTAGAAGGTAACACTCAAACACAAGAAGGTAACACTCAAACACAAGTAGGTAACACTCAAACACAAGAAGGTAACACTCAAACACAAGTAGGTAACACTCAAACACAAGAAGGTAACACTCAAACACAAGAAGGTAACACTCAAACCCAAGAAGGCCTACCTCAAACACAAGAAGGTAACACTCAAACACAAGAAGGTAACACTCAAACACAAGAAGGTAACACTCAAACCCAAGAAGGCCTACCTCAAACACAAGAAGGTAACACTCAAACACAAGAAGGTAACACTCAAACACAAGAAGGTAACACTCAAACACAAGAAGGTAACACTCAAACACTAGAAGGTAACACTCAAACACAAGAAGGTAACACTCAAACCCAAGAAGGCCTACCTCAAACACAAGAAGGTAACACTCAAACACAAGAAGGTAACACTCAAACACAAGAAGGTAACACTCAAACACAAGAAGGTAACACTCAAACACTAGAAGGTAACACTCAAACACAAGAAGGTAACACTCAAACCCAAGAAGGCCTACCTCAAACACAAGAAGGTAACACTCAAACACAAGAAGGTAACACTCAAACACAAGAAGGTAACACTCAAACACAAGAAGGTAACACTCAAACACAAGAAGGTAACACTCAAACCCAAGAAGGCCTACCTCAAACACAAGAAGGTAACACTCAAACACAAGAAGGTAACACTCAAACACAAGAAGGTAACAGTCAAACCCAAGAAGGCCTACCTCAAACACAAGAAGGTAACACTCAAACACAAGAAGGTAACACTCAAACACAAGTAGGTAACACTCAAACACAAGAAGGTAACACTCAAACACAAGAAGGTAACACTCAAACCCAAGAAGGCCTACCTCAAACACAAGAAGGTAACACTCAAACACAAGAAGGTAACACTCAAACACAAGAAGGTAACACTCAAACACAAGAAGGTAACACTCAAACACAAGAAGGTAACACTCAAACACAAGAAGGTAACACTCAAACACAAGAAGGTAACACTCAAACACAAGAAGGTAACACTCAAACACAAGTAGGTAACACTCAAACACAAGAATGTAACACTCAAACACAAGAAGGTAACACTCAAACACAAGAAGGTAACACTCAAACACAAGAAGGTAACACTCAAACACAAGTAGGTAACACTCAAACACAAGTAGGTAACACTCAAACACAAGAAGGCCTACCTTAAACACTAGAAGGTAACACTCAAACACAAGAAGGTAACACTCAAACACAAGAAGGTAACACTCAAACACAAGGTAACACTCAAACCCAAGAAGGCCTACCTCAAACACAAGAAGGTAACACTCAAACACAAGAAGGTAACACTCAAACACAAGAAGGTAACACTCAAACACGAGAAGGTAACACTCAAACACAAGAAGGTAACACTCAAACACAAGAAGGTAACACTCAAACATAAGTAGGTAACACTCAAACACAAGAAGGTAACACTCAAACACTAGAAGGTAACACTCAAACACAAGAAGGTAACACTCAAACCCAAGAAGGCCTACCTCAAACACAAGAAGGTAACACTCAAACACAAGAAGGTAACACTCAAACACAAGAAGGTAACACTCAAACACAAGAAGGTAACACACAAACCCAAGAAGGCCTACCTCAAACACAAGAAGGTAACACTCAAACACAAGAAGGTAACACTCAAACACAAGAAGGTAACACTCAAACACAAGAAGGTAACACTCAAACACAAGAAGGTAACACTCAAACACAAGAAGGTAACACTCAAACACAAGAAGGTAACACTCAAACACAAGTAGGTAACACTCAAACACAAGAAGGTAACACTCAAACACAAGAAGGTAACACTCAAACCCAAGAAGGCCTACCTCAAACACAAGAAGGTAACACTCAAACACAAGAAGGTAACACTCAAACACAAGAAGGTAACACTCAAACACAAGGTAACACTCAAACACAAGAAGGTAACACTCAAACACAAGAAGGTAACACTCAAACACAAGAAGGTAACACTCAAACACAAGAAGGTAACACTCAAACACAAGAAGGTAACACTCAAACACAAGAAGGTAACACTCAAACACAAGTAGGTAACACTCAAACACAAGAAGGTAACACTCAAACACAAGTAGGTAACACTCAAACACAAGAATGTAACACTCAAACACAAGAAGGTAACACTCAAACACAAGAAGGTAACTCTCAAACACAAGAAGGTAACACTCAAACACAAGTAGGTAACACTCAAACACAAGTAGGTAACACTCAAACACAAGAAGGCCTACCTTAAACACTAGAAGGTAACACTCAAACATAAGAAGGTAACACTCAAACACAAGAAGGTAACACTCAAACCCAAGAAGGCCTACCTCAAACCCAAGAAGGTAACACTCAAACACAAGAAGGTAACACTCAAACACAAGAAGGTAACACTCAAACACAAGAAGGTAACACACAAACCCAAGAAGGCCTACCTCAAACACAAGAAGGTAACACTCAAACACAAGAAGGTAACACTCAAACACAAGAAGGTAACACTCAAATACAAGAAGGTAACACTCAAACACAAGAAGGTAACACTCAAACACAAGAAGGTAACACTCAAACACAAGAAGGTAACACTCAAACACAAGTAGGTAACACTCAAACACAAGAAGGTAACACTCAAACACAAGAAGGTAACACTCAAACCCAAGAAGGCCTACCTCAAACACAAGAAGGTAACACTCAAACACAAGAAGGTAACACTCAAACACAAGAAGGTAACACTCAAACACAAGAAGGTAACACTCAAACACAAGGTAACACTCAAACACAAGAAGGTAACACTCAAACACAAGAAGGTAACACTCAAACACAAGAAGGTAACACTCAAACACAAGAAGGTAACACTCAAACACAAGAAGGTAACACTCAAACACAAGTAGGTAACACTCAAACACAAGAAGGTAACACTCAAACACAAGTAGGTAACACTCAAACACAAGAATGTAACACTCAAACACAAGAAGGTAACACTCAAACACAAGAAGGTAACTCTCAAACACAAGAAGGTAACACTCAAACACAAGTAGGTAACACTCAAACACAAGTAGGTAACACTCAAACACAAGAAGGCCTACCTTAAACACTAGAAGGTAACACTCAAACACAAGAAGGTAACACTCAAACACAAGAAGGTAACACTCAAACACAAGAAGGTAACACTCAAACCCAAGAAGGCCTACCTCAAACCCAAGAAGGCCTACCTCAAACACAAGAAGGTAACACTCAAACACAAGAAGGTAACACTCAAACACAAGAAGGTAACACTCAAACCCAAGAAGGCCTACCTCAAACACAAGAAGGTAACACTCAAACCCAAGAAGGCCTACCTCAAACACAAGAAGGTAACACTCAAACACAAGAAGGTAACACTCAAACACAAGAAGGTAACACTCAAACACGAGAAGGCCTACCTCAAACACAAGAAGGTAACACTCAAACACGAGAAGGTAACACACAAACACAAGAAGGTAACACTCAAACCCAAGAAGGCCTACCTCAAACACAAGAAGGTAACACTCAAACACAAGAAGGTAACACTCAAACACAAGAAGGTAACACTCAAACACAAGTAGGTAACACTCAAACACAAGAAGGTAACACTCAAACACGAGAAGGCCTACCTCAAACACTAGAAGGTAACACTCAAACACAAGAAGGTAACACTCAAACACAAGAAGGTAACACTCAAACCCAAGAAGGCCTTCCTCAAACACAAGAAGGTAACACTCAAACACGAGAAGGCCTACCTCAAACACTAGAAGGTAACACTCAAACACAAGAAGGTAACACTCAAACACAAGAAGGTAACACTCAAACACAAGAAGGTAACACTCAAACACAAGAAGGTAACACTCAAACACAAGAAGGTAACACTCAAACACAAGAAAGTAACAATCAAACACAAGAAGGTAACACTCAAACACAAGAAGGTAACACTCAAACACAAGAAAGTAACAATCAAACACAAGAAGGTAACACTCAAACACAAGAAGGTAACACTCAAACCCAAGAAGGCCTTCCTCAAACACAAGAAGGTAACACTCAAACACGAGAAGGCCTACCTCAAACACTAGAAGGTAACACTCAAACACAAGAAGGTAACACTCAAACACAAGAAGGTAACACTCAAACACAAGAAGGCCTACCTCAAACACAAGAAGGTAACACTCAAACACGAGAAGGTAACACTCAAACACAAGAAGGTAACACTCAAACACGAGAAGGTAACACTCAAACACAAGAAGGTAACACTCAAACACAAGAAGGTAACACTCAAACACAAGAAGGTAACACTCAAACCCAAGAAGGCCTTCCTCAAACACAAGAAGGTAACACTCAAACACGAGAAGGCCTACCTCAAACACTAGAAGGTAACACTCAAACACAAGAAGGTAACACTCAAACACAAGAAGGTAACACTCAAACACAAGAAGGTAACACTCAAACACAAGAAGGTAACACTCAAACACAAGAAGGTAACACTCAAACACAAGAAGGTAACACTCAAACACAAGAAGGTAACACTCAAACACAAGAAGGTAACACTCAAACACAAGAAAGTAACAATCAAACACAAGAAGGTAACACTCAAACACAAGAAGGTAACACTCAAACACAAGAAAGTAACAATCAAACACAAGAAGGTAACACTCAAACACAAGAAGGCCTTCCTCAAACACAAGAAGGTAACACTCAAACACGAGAAGGCCTACCTCAAACACTAGAAGGTAACACTCAAACACGAGAAGGCCTACCTCAAACACGAGAAGGCCTACCTCAAACACTAGAAGGTAACACTCAAACACGAGAAGGCCTACCTCAAACACGAGAAGGTAACAATCAAACACAAGAAGGTAACACTCAAACACAAGAAGGTAACACTCAAACACAAGAAAGTAACAATCAAACACAAGAAGGTAACACTCAAACCCAAGAAGGCCTTCCTCAAACACAAGAAGGTAACACTCAAACACGAGAAGGCCTACCTCAAACACTAGAAGGTAACACTCAAACACAAGAAGGTAACACTCAAACACAAGAAGGTAACACTCAAACACAAGAAGGTAACACTCAAACACAAGAAGGTAACACTCAAACACAAGAAGGTAACACTCAAACACAAGAAAGTAACAATCAAACACAAGAAGGTAACACTCAAACACAAGAAGGTAACACTCAAACACAAGAAAGTAACAATCAAACACAAGAAGGTAACACTCAAACACAAGTAGGTAACACTCAAACACAAGAAGGCCTACCTCAAACACAAGGTAACAGAGCGAGACTCTGGAAAGTGTGTGTGTAACACTCAGAGCTGATCCATTACACTGATCTTTGACGCTCTGTTCTCAGGAGATCTGCATCATCAATCACACGCAGAAGCGGCAGGGCGGCGTTTCCCAGAGTGCTTTGCTGCAGGTGCGAGTCCAACATCACAGTCCTCATCATCAGGGGGTGTCCATGCAATCATAACATAATATACATAAGTTAATAAGACATACTTGAAATAAAAATATAATAACAAATTAAATTAATAACTCTAGATCAAAAGTTCATAGACAAAAGTGTATATTTGAAAAGGGAGAGGTTTTAGAACAAAAGTGCAGATTTCACTCGGATGAAAAGGAGATTCGGTCTGTTTATCATGCGAGTAAAATTAAATATTTATTGTTTGAAAAATTAAGTAATAACTGATGTTTTGTCAGAAAAATAATGTGTCGTTTTCATAAATTTAGACTGTTTAATGGGTTCGGGTGGAATCTCATGTCTCAATAAGATTTCTCATAAATATTGATAAAGATATATATTTTCTTGCATCACACTGGTTTTTGCTGTAGATCTTATAACATTTGAAATTCCAAAGAATTTCTCAGTTTAATTAATAAGTAGAGGTAACATGCTAAACTTTTGTGCATTCACTCATTACTGATCAGATACAATATGATTTTTTATAAGCTCATGTTCCACCGGGTCCAGGAATGTAAAGATGTTTTTAATGCATTAGGAGGGTTAGATTATGATGATTGTGGCGAGGGTGAATCAGCTGATGTGTTTCCGCAGGAGGAAGAAGAGGAAGAGGAGCAGCGGCTCTCCAGAGTCAGTCAGGAGAGACAGAAGACACTGGACCGACTGCGCAGCTTCAAACAGGTCAGATCATACTCAGAACCACAGATCAGTCTCAGTCAGGGAGTCTTAGGTGTTTATGGAGTCTCCTTTCGATAACTGTTATTGTTAGTTAACCCTGAACACTTCCCTCGCGGCTCAAAATGACCCGAAGCACTAAAATTATACGTAATATTAATTTTTTGTCCAGAAAGCCTATTTGATTTAATTTTGATAATATTTTGCAATGCAATTTATTTGGGAGATTTATTATTTTTTGTTTTATTTACCTTTAAATTACTAGATTTGATCAATAAATAATAAATAAATATTAATTTTAGCACATTGCTCACTTTCTTTCAACTTAAATTCAAAATACCTCGCAATTTCTTGCATAACCCTTTTAATTCTGCTCAAAATATCTTACATTGGGTGTTTTTGCCAACCTAATAATATGATATTTCATGACTCTAGATGGCCTTATATCTCTATATGGAGCAAATGAGCCGTTCCACTGGGTCCTAAAGTCAGTTTCATGAACACTTAATGTAAAAATAAAAAAAGTCTCGGGTCAAAATGAACCGAGGGAAGGATGAGAAAATAATTTTGGCAATTGAAATGAAGCCAAAATAAAATATTGATGAGTTTAAGTTTTCCACCTAAAATTTATGGTCCTTGAGATTCTGATGCTGTGATTGGTCTCCTGCAGCGTTACCCAGGTCAGGTGACTCTGAAGTCCACACGTGTGCGCCTGGCTAACTCCAGGAAGAAGGCGGGAGCGAGCGCTAGGCCGGAGACGCAGGCCGCTAGCGTTCAGACGGACGACGCTCCGGCTCCGTTACAACATTCGTCTGGAGCGCCGGAGCTCCTCAGACCCGACAGCTTCCTGTCTCTGCCCCCGATGGGGGGAGCTATCGTGGAGGCCCCGCCTCCTGCGCACGCATCACTTCCTCCTGCCCGAGAGCTGTTGCTGCTGGACTCATCCACCTCGCCCATCTCCCCCCCTCCACCTCCTCCTCCTCCCCCTCCCCCTCCCTCTCTGGAGGAGACGCCCGGCGCCGGTCCGGCTCAGACCCGGAGCCCCGTACGCCAGCCGGAAGCGGACAGTCCTCTCGGGCCGTTCACCGCGCGCTTCTTCGACAGCAGTCAGCTACTGAACGCCAGGAAGAAGCTGAGGAAGACCTCGTCACTGGAGTCCAACCAGTGGAGGAGTGGTGAGGTCACTTCCTGTAACATTCCACACTCATTCACACATCATCAAGCTACACCTTTGTTTTTGTTTTGAATAAGCGACCTCTGGTGGCCAAACTTACATACTGTGCCTTTAAATCTTCAAGCTCAAGAAGTGGAGGAGTGGTGAGGTCACTTCCTGTCACATGGGTTAAACAGGCGAATATCGTCTGCAGTTAGAGAGCTTGCAGTTTAAATAAAGGAGCACGCATCACATTAAACATTGGTCATCTGAAGCGTCACGTGACCTGCGAGATCAGCCGAAGGAGGTGGACGTTAAACGTAACTTTAATCAGAAAACAAATATAAATGTCAAAATGAAAGGAGCGGCAGCAGAGATAAGCATAACAAAAAAAGAAACCGGCTCTCATGCCCTGAATCACGATAAAACTTTAATATAGGGCTGCAACTAAAGATACATTTTCAAAAAAGCCCAATTTTCTTTCTTTATTGACAAAACGCACTATTCCACGTCCTGACCAAAGCTGTCCTACTAACAAACATAGTGAATATATCTATATCTGTGCCATGTGCAAAATTTCTAATGGCGCCCCTGGGTTGCAATTATGAAAAAAGTCAAAATTGCGAGAAAAAAGTCCATTTAAAATAAAAAGTCACAAATGCTAAATAAATTAAAAAATTGTAAGGAAAATGATCAAATTTAGAGAAAAAAGTTCAAATTGCGAGAGAAAAAGTCAAAATTGCGAGAAAAGTTGTAATTGTGAGAAAAAAATGCAGTTGCAAGAAAAGTCAATTTAAAATTGTAGATTTTTCAACTCAAAATCTAAATTGTGAGAAAAAAGTAGCAATTGTGTAGCCTGGGAAAACACAGACGAACTTCCGGCAAATTTAGATTTGCGCTACAAGTTAGTCTGGCGAAGAGCCCATTCAAGCTCATTTCCAATCCCTCCAAATCGAGGCACCAATCACAAACGTTGAGGCGGGCTTTACAAGATGACGATCGATCTGATCGCACAGAGGCATTTGAGCGACGTCCATTGGTGACGCCCCTTTGGAAATGAGCTGTGAATGAACCTTCCCCAGACCCGGACTCAGTTACGACTGAGAAGGGTCTGCTTTTAACCAGGCTAGCCATTGTGAGAAACATGATATAATTATGAAATAAAAAGTAAAAATTGTGAGAAAAAAGTCACAATCTGAGCTGAATATCCTTATTTATAAGTGTTTTTCTGAAATCTGGTGATCTGATATGTAAGGGCAAATGATCTGAGTGTCTTCCTCACCGTAACGGTGTGTGTGTGTGTGTGTCCTCAGCGAGCTCCCCGATGGACGAGGTTCTGGCGAGTCTGAAGCGCGGGAGTTTCCACCTCCGGAAAGCCGAGCTGCGAGTTCTGGCGCCGGACCCGGACGAGGACGACGACAACAACATCCTGGCTCAGATCCGGAAAGGTGTTCAGCTGCGCAAGGTGCGGCGGCACGAGCGCGCGTCAGTGCTGGACTCCAGCGACCCGCTGACCCGCTCCATCCACGAGGCCCTGCGGCGCATCAAAGAGGCCTCGCCCGAGTCCGAGTCCGAGGACGAGACCGCAGCCGGCGCCGACTGGGACACCTGAGTGTGTGTGTGTGTGTGTGAGACACGGCCGAGCGGACCAGCGCTGCACAACTATCATGTTTTCTATGTGAATATATAGTAAAGTGTAATTTATTCCTGTGATCAAAGCTGAATTTTCAGCATCATTACTCCAGTCTTCAGTGTCACATGATCCTTCAGAAATCACTATAATATGATGATCAATCATATGATCAATATGATTATTAATGTTTGTGCTGCTTCATATTTTCATGATACACTACTGTTCAAAAGTTTGGGTTTGTTTTAAAAGAAATGAATACTTTTATTAATCAAGAATGCAGTAAATTGATCAAAAGTGACAGTAAAAACATTTATAATGTTGCAAAAGATTCTGTTTCAAATAAATGCTGTTCTTATTAACTTTATATTCGTCAAAAACCCTGAAAAATAAGAAGTATCTCCTTTTCCACAAACATAAATACATTCAACAATTGTTGAATGTTTGTATGTTACAGTACAATACAAAAATTTCAACACTGATAATAATCATAAATGTTTCTTGATCATCAAATCATCATATTATACTGATTTCTGAAGGATCATGTGACACTGAAGACTGGAGTAATGATGCTGAAAATTCAGCTTTGATCACAGGAATAAATTACACTTTACTATATATTCACATAGAAAACAGCTGATTTACATAATAATAATATTTCACAGTTTTACTGTATTTCTGATCAGATAAACGAGCAGAAGACTCGAACACGAGTAGATGTGAGTGTTTGCGTCACTGAACACTGGCAGCGCCTCCTGCTGTTCATCAGCGTTATTACGTTCATCTGCTTGTAGCTTCATTTATCTCGCTGTATGAATTAACTTGATTTATTACTGTAATTTTCCCTGTGTGTCCGGCACTGAATCATCTGTCAGGCCTGTAGTCTTTAATGAAGGTCTCGTGAAAACCACGTTTACCCACAATGCTGTTCTGTCTGCAGCCATGACGAGGGACTCTTTTACGTGACACTGCAGTGTGTTTTTTACGTTTTTCATCACATGTACTGTATTTAGCTTTTGATATTATTTGTTTTAATCACATTAATTGTTCTGTATGTTCTATGCATTCTTACCTGGTCAATCAGAACCGTTTTCCCGCCGAACACTACAGTCGCGAGCGACCGTGAACACGTGATCGCCACTCCACATGTGCAATATTATATTAGGAACTGAACGCGTGTGAAACAGACCGCAGATCCAGCGCATGTTTGCCTAGAGGACACCTGTATTTATTGAGTTCAACTAAATATTTAAATATGTAAAGCAATATCATAAAATGTACAATGATTTTTTTTTTTGAAATTCCAATTTTGCTTTTACTCTGCTTTTCCAAACATTGTACTCCTAATAGTTATTTTAAATTTGCATTTTAACCCTTACGTAAATAAAGTTTCAAAAGAAATTGTGTTGTTTT
>NW_027508869.1:32500-50000 GCF_051911475.1 Siphateles boraxobius
ACGCATGATGTAGCCAGCCGGATCCGGGCCGTATCCAGATCAGATGGAGGACCTGCGCCTAGACACAACCACAACTCCTGATGTAGCCAGCCGGATCCGGGCCGGATCCAGATCAGATGGAGGACCTGCGCCAAGACATGACCACAACGCATGATGTAGTCAGCCGGATCCGGGCCAGACCCAGATCAGATGGAGGACCTGCACCTAGACACGACCACAACGCATCCCTGCAGTCTAACTCACAGTAATGTCTCCATACCGACGTGATGAATCTGATCTACAACCAGATGGAACTGGATAATATTCTGGACGTTCTGATCCAATCTGACCTCTGACCTGTAATGCCTGAATCATAATCATAATCACACACTGTTGGGTCATTGGCCAGTTGAGAACTGAGCGACTGAGTCTGGGTTCTCACAAGGGTTTTCTCCATTCTGTCACTGATGGAGTTTCGGTTCCTGTCGCTTTTGTCTTGCTTAGTTGGGGACATTCAATTTAATATTCAACAATATTATTGATCTCCTGCATTGACAGCATTATATGAGAACTGAGCTGGTCGATGACATCACGGTTTTCTCCAGAGCGGCTATATATATATATATATATATATATATATGGTAAATGGTAAATGGACTGCATTTATATAGCGCTTTAACAGACCCAATGGCCACCAAAGCACTTTACATATTTGCCTCACATTCACCCATTCACACACCGACGGCAGTGTCAGCCATGCAAGGCGCCACTCAGCTCGTCGGGAGCAGCTATATATATATATATATATATATATATACACACACACACACACACATATATATATATATAAATTATAATTTATAAATTAACTAAATGTATAATGTATAAATTAACTAAATTAATAACTTTTTTACACCAGCAATGAACCATCACTGAACTTACTTAAGCTGGACTGTGATGATATTTTCTTCAAACTTTGAAGAAACAAACTTTGTTGCATTATTTTCCTGTTATCTCTGTAAAGCCGCTGTGAAACACTCTGTGCTGTAAAAAGTGCTGTATAAACAAAGGTGAGTTGACTTAAAAGTGGAAAAAGTTTAAAAGTTTAAAAAAGTTAAACAAAAAAAGGTATAGAAGTTTACATTTATTATTAGGAAAATGTTTATATATATATATATATATATATATATATATAAATAATTACAAGTTTCACTCTAAAATGTAGAGATAAAATCAAAGCCATAAATCTAAACGAGTTGTGTTCCAAATCAAGTTGATATCTCAGACAATGATCTCTCAGTGAGATGTTGTTCGGCTGCAGTTCCAAACGCTTCCACTAGAGGACATTCATCTTCCATTCATTTCCAATGCACTCATTTTGACTGTACAGGTCCTTCTCAAAAAATTAGCATATTGTGATAAAGTTAATTATTTTCCATAATGTAATGATAAAAATTAAACTTTCATATATTTTAGATTCATTGCACACCAACTGAAATATTTCAAGTCTTTTATTGTTTTAATACTGATGATTTTGGCATACAGCTCATGAAAACCCAAAATTCCTGTCTCAAAAAATTAGCATATCATGAAAAGGGTCTCTAAACGAGCTATTAACCTAATCATCTGAATCAACTAATTAACTCTAAACACCTGCAAAAGATTCTTGAGGCTTTTAAAAACTCCCAGCCTGTTTCATTACTCAAAACCACAATCATGGGTAAGACTGCCGACCTGACTGCTGTCCAGAAGGCCATCATTGACACTCTCAAGCAAGAGGGTAAGACACAGAAAGAAATTTCTGAACAAATAGGCTGTTCCCAGAGTGCTGTATCAAGGCACCTCAGTGGGAAGTCTGTGGGAAGGAAAAAGTGTGGCAAAAACGCTGCACAACGAGAAGAGGTGACCGGACCCTGACGAAGATTGTGGAGAAGGACCGATTCCAGACCTTGGGGGACCTGCGGAAGCAGTGGACTGAGTCTGGAGTAGAAACATCCAGAGCCACCGTGCACAGGCGTGTGCAGGAAATGGGCTACAGGTGCCGCATTCCCCAGGTCAAGCCACTTTTGAACCAGAAACAGCGGCAGAAGCGCCTGACCTGGGCTACAGAGAAGCAGCACTGGAGTACCCACAGTCAGTGATGGTCTGGGGTGCCATGTCAGCTGCTGGTGTTGGTCCACTGTGTTTTATCAAGGGCAGGGTCAATGCAGCTAGCTATCAGGAGATTTTGGAGCACTTCATGCTTCCATCTGCTGAAAAGCTTTATGGAGATGAAGATTTCATTTTTCAGCACGACCTGGCACCTGCTCACAGTGCCAAAACCACTGGTAAATGGTTTACTGACCATGGTATTACTGTGCTCAATTGGCCTGCCAACTCTCCTGACCTGAACCCCATAGAGAATCTGTGGGATATTGTGAAGAGAAAGTTGAGAGACGCAAGACCCAACACTCTGGATGAGCTTAAGGCCGCTATCGAAGCATCCTGGGCCTCTATAACACCTCAGCAGTGTCACAGGCTGATTGCCTCCATGCCACGCCGCACTGAAGCAGTCATTTCTGCAAAAGGATTCCCGACCAAGTATTGAGTGCATAACTGAACATAATTATTTGAAGGTTGACTTTTTTTTTGTATTAAAAACACTTCTTTTATTGGTCGGATGAAATATGCTAATTTTTTGAGACAGGAATTTTGGGTTTTCATGAGCTGTATGCCAAAATCATCAGTATTAAAACAATAAAAGACCTGAAATATTTCAGTTGGTGTGCAATGAATCTAAAATATATGAAAGTTTAATTTTTATCATTACATTATGGAAAATAATGAACTTTATCACAATATGCTTGTATTTTGAGAAGGACCTGTATATAATAAAGTGTGACTGATTTCCAGGACAATTTAACCCTTTCATGCACGGCATCCATTAGATATGCAACTCCCTCAAAATATAATATATTGAAAAAAAAGTTATTGGCATGATTTTCACTTGTTAAAAGGAAAAAAACATTACTTTGTGATTCAATAATTGGTGCATGATTTTTCCTGGTTCACACAGTAAGTCACAGAAGGGTCTCCCCCAGATTTGAGAGTGTGTTTGTTCTGACCCGTGTGTGGAGCCGCTCGGCCTCGTCCTGATACGCCGCTAGCTGCTGCTTCCACTGCTTGACGTTAGCGGTGGACTCGAGCAGCGCGGCCGTTAGCTTAGCGTTGTTCCCCTTCAGAGCTGCCAGCTCCGCCTCCCAGTGTTTGGTGATGGACGTCGAGCTGCCGGAAGATCAACAGAATCAGATGAAGAGCGTCTGATACACCTCATTATTACACGGCTCTGTGGAATGCTTGATTCTGATTGGTCAATCGCGCCTTCCAGCGGTTTATAATTCCCAGATAATAACAGAACAGAAACACAGGCTCATCCGGGTCATTGTACACTCGCTAGGAACGTTTTTTATTCGTGGAAGTTTTGCGTTTGGTGATCTAATAAAATATTAAAACTCAGTCGAATCAATATTTTGTGTAGAGTTATTTAATTATGCCATCCGGTATCGTGGACTCACTCTCTCGTTTCAAACAAACGCAGACGCTGCCATTCTGAGACTATTGTTTTGTACACTGTTGGATTATAAGATACAAACAGGTACGATTTTAAAACAGTTTAAACTGAAATCAATATTTCTTATCTCATCATAAATGTGTTGAAATGCTGTAATAAGTGTTATGACTGTAAACCGTATCTCTTAAATGTCGTCTAGTGTGATCTCGCCGCTGAAACTGCTCTCTCCGAAGCTTTGCGTTTAAAGAGCTGATAAAATATTTAGACTCAGATCAATATTTCGTGTCTGATTATTTACTGATGTGGCAAGTAGCCGTGTAATAAGTGGGATAATGTACATCCAGGCGGTTGTTATCTCAGAATAAACCCCCTTCAGGTGTGTGTGTGTAAGATCGCAGAATAAACCCTTCAGGTGTGTGCGCGTGTGTGTGTGTGTGAGATCGCAGAATAAACCCTTCAGGTGTGTGCGCGTGTGTGTGTGTGTGTGAGATCGCAGAATAAACCCTTCAGGTGTGTGTGTGTGAGATCACAGAATAAACCCTTCAGGTGTGTGCGCGTGTGTTTGTGATCTCAGAATAAACCCCCTTCAGGTGTGTGTGTGTGTGTGTGTGTGTGTGTGTGTGTGTGTGTGTGTGAGATTTCAGAATAAACCGATTCTGAGATAACAACCGATTATTTGTACATTATCCCTTACCTAAATGTGGGGAGTTTTAACCTGTCAACTGTTGGGATCACATAAGTTCAGATCTGTGCTGATGAACACACACACACACACACTGATCCAAACACGACTAGTTTAAGATCAAGCACTCATAAATCTCCAGTGACGGTGAACTTCACAATAATGAAGCTTCCGTGAGTGTGTGTGTGTGAGAGAGATGCCAATTGGCCAGAAGTGCTTCTCATGGGTGATGATTTAAGTGCATTTTCATGCATATTTAATGTATGTGTAACACAGTGTTTAATGTAATGTTGTGCGGGGGGGGGGGGGGGCAGCATCAAATATGCATGAACACATTAATCGACACACACACACACACACACACACGTGAAGGATCAGCTGACCTGTGCGGGAACGGCACGGCGTTGAGCTCAGCTGTGTGTGAGCACGGTGTGTGTGAGCTCAGTGTGTGTGAGCTCAGTGTGTGTGAGCTCGCTGTGTGTGAGCTCAGTGTGTGTGAGCTCAGTGTGTGTGAGCTCAGTGTGTGTGAGCTCGGTGTGTGAGCTCGGCTCTCGGCGTCAGGCGTCATTCTCTCGTCTGTCCCGTTGATGCTCTCTGGAGTCACAGGAGACTGAAGATCACTCGGCGCCGATTCCTGACACAACAAACACACAAAACACAGTCAGAAACACACAGAACACAGTCACAAACACAAACGAGTCAGAAACACAAAACACACTCACAAACACACAGAACACAGTCACAAACACACAAACCAGTCACAAACACACAACAGTCACAAACACACAACACAGTCAGAAACACACAAACCAATCAGAAACACACAAACCAGTCAGAAACACACAACAGTCAGAAACACACAAAACTCAGTCACAAACCAGCATTGAATCATTCATTTGATGATTTGATATAATATATGCTTTTATGTTTGTTGATTGTGAAGCACATTGAGTTTTGGAAAATAAATAAATTAAACGTATTATTATTATTAACCACGTAGCTGAAGAACCATCATGTTTCGCCTAACACTAAATCATCTAATTTGATCTATTCAGATGCGATGCAAAATCAGCATTAATCAATTTCAGTACCAACACATCATGATGTGTGTTTATAAGTGTGTTTTTAAATGTTTTGCTTTGTTTCGATGAGAAACGATTTGAGTTAAATCAAATTTTTTTCATAATCAATGATCTTTAGACATCCATAAAAAGAGGCATTTCTGGAAAAACGTGTCAGGATGAATCTCTGCTCTTGTAAGAACGCATCATCACGATCATTATGATGAAACTCACACTTCATATCCCACGACACAAATCTGACATTGGATTAATAAAGTAGAGTTGAGCTGATGATAATATCAGTGAGAGTTCAGGCTCGTCTCTCGGTCTTACCTTCGATGCGCCCCGGATCTTTTCGTTTTAGGGAATTGAACGACATCGTGAGAGAAACGACAACATGTCATGATAATCAAGTGCACATTAATCATAAAGGATCTGCTGTGGGGAGTAGAGGAGCGTGAGGACGGATTGGTTCTGGGATTAAAGGGAGGATTGGGACGGACTGGTTCTGGGATTGAAGGGAGGATTGGGACGGACTGGTGTTGGGATTGAAGGGAGGATTGGGATGGACTGGTGTTGGGATTGAAGGGAGGATTGGGATGGACTGGTGTTGGGATTGAAGGGAGGATTGGGACGGACTGGTTCTGGGATTGAAGGGAGGATTGGGACGGACTGGTGTTGGGATTAAAGGGAGGATTGGGACGGACTGGTTCTGGGATTGAAGGGAGGATTGGGATGGACTGGTGTTGGGATTGAAGGGAGGATTGGGATGGACTGGTGTTGGGATTGAAGGGAGGATTGGGACGGACTGGTGTTGAGATTGAAGGGGAGGATTGGGACGGACTGGTTCTGGGGTTGAAGGGAGGATTGGGACGGACTGGTGTTGGGATTAAAGGGAGGATTGGGATGGACTGGTGTTGGGATTAAAGGGAGGATTGGGATGGACTGGTTCTGGGATTGAAGGGAGGATTGGGACGGACTGGTGTTGGGATTGAAGGGAGGATTGGGACGGACTGGTGTTGGGATTGAAGGGAGGATTGGGACGGACTGGTGTTGGGATTGAAGGGGAGGATTGGGACGGACTGGTGATGGGATTGAAGGGTAGGATTGGGACGGACTGGTTCTGGGATTGAAGGGAGGATTGGGACGGACTGGTGTTGGGATTGAAGGGAGGATTGGGACGGACTGGTGTTGGGATTGAAGGGAGGATTGGGACGGACTGGTGTTGGGATTGAAGGGAGGATTGGGACGGACTGGTGTTGGGATTTAAAGGAGGATTGGGACGGACTGGTGTTGGGATTTAAGGGAGGATTGGGACGGACTGGTGTTGGGATTTAAGGGAGGATTGGGAGGGACTGGTGTTGGGATTTAAAGGAGGATTGGGACGGACTGGTGTTGGGATTTAAAGGAGGATTTGGACGGACTGGTGTTGAGATTTAAAGGAGGATTGGGACGGACTGGTTCTGGGATTGAAGGGAGGATTGGGACGGACTGGTTCTGGGATTGAAGGGAGGATTGGGACGGACTGGTGTTGGGATTGAAGGGAGGATTGGGACGGACTGGTGTTGGGATTGAAGGGAGGATTGGGACGGACTGGTGTTGGGATTGAAGGGAGGATTGGGACGGAATGGTGTTGGGATTGAAGGGAGGATTGGGACGGACTGGTTCTGGGATTAAAGGGAGGATTGGGACAGACTGGTGTTGGGATTGAAGGGAGGATTGGGACAGACTGGTGTTGGGATTGAAGGGAGGATTGGGACGGACTGGTTCTGGGATTGAAGGGAGGATTGGGACGGACTGGCTCTGGGATTGAAGGGAGGATTGGGACGGACTGGTGTTGGGATTGAAGGGAGGATTGGGATGGACTAGTTCTGGGATTAAAGGGAGGATTGGGACGGACTGGTTCTGGGATTGAAGGGAGGATTGGGACGGACTGGTTCTGGGATTGAAGGGAGGATTGGGACGGACTGGTGTTGGGATTAAAGGGAGGATTGGGATGGACTAGTTCTGGGATTGAAGGGAGGATTGGGACGGACTGGTTCTGGGATTGAAGGGAGGATTGGGACGGACTGGTTCTGGGATTGAAGGGAGGATTGGGACGGACTGGTTCTGGGATCGAAGGGAGGATTGGGACGGACTGGTTCTGGGATCAAAGGGAGGATTGGGACGGACTGGTGTTGGGATTAAAGGGAGGATTGGGATGGACTAGTTCTGGGATTGAAGGGAGGATTGGGACGGACTGGTTCTGGGATCAAAGGGAGGATTGGGACGGACTGGTGTTGGGATTAAAGGGAGGATTGGGATGGACTAGTTCTGGGATTGAAGGGAGGATTGGGACGGACTGGTTCTGGGATTGAAGGGAGGATTGGGACGGACTGGTTCTGGGATTAAAGGGAGGATTGGGATGGACTAGTTCTGGGATTGAAGGGAGGATTGGGATGGACTAGTTCTGGGATTAAAGGGAGGATTGGGATGGACTAGTTCTGGGATTAAAGGGAGGATTGGGATGGACTAGTTCTGGGATTGAAGGGAGGATTGGGACGGACTGTTCTGGATGCTTGATCTGGGTCTTACGGGTCGCAGTCGGTTAACGGATGTTCTGACACTTGTGAGCGTTTGCTCCTTACCTTGAAGCGCGGGAAGCACGACACAGGTTTGCGCTTGAGAGACAATGTGATTGAGGATGTCAATAGATTGAAGTAGAAACACACACACACACACACAGGTTGATGGTTTCGTTTATACCTGTGAGGGTGAGCTGGTCAACTCCATCTTCTCCTGAGATTTCTCTTTCGCTAACCGCGCGGCTTCTTTGAACTCTGCAAACTTCTCAGCAAACTACAGACAGACGGAAACAGCATCAGAGAGAGAGAGAGAGAGAGAGAGAGAGAGAGAGAGAGAGAGAGACACACACACACACACACACACATACACACTTCCTTCTGATTCACAAGCTTCCGGAGTCATATATACATCTATAGGATTTACATCAGCCTCAGTAAACGCTAATGTTTCTCAACCCTCTGGTGCTCTTCAAGTTGCGGACAAAAATTACAGAATTTTTTTATTTCAATAAAATAAATGTAATATATTTCAGTTTGATAATGTTTTTTTTATTTAATATTGTTTATTTTTTGGGGATTTTATGGTACTAAATTATATTTATGTTGTATTTATAATCCATTTATTCACTTTTTGAGCATAGACCTGAAAATTAAGTTTCCAACTTAAACTGTGGTAAATCTTGAACGCTTTAAAGCACAGACTGAAGTTTGATCTCTTTTCAAAGAGACACTTGGCAGATTATTGCTGAAGTGAGAAAAGTTTTTTTTTTAAATGTGAACTTAAAAAAAGTTACAGAATTGTATGTATATTGTTAAAACATTTCTAAAACATTTTTTTATATGAAAAACAAAAATCACGTTTTACTCTAAAACTGCATGTTAAGCAAAGCCATAAATGTAAGGCAGTTGTGCTCCACATGTGAGCTGATATCTCAGTAAATGAGCGTTCAGTGAGATGTTGTTCGGCTGCAGTTCCAAACGCTTCCACTAGAGGAAACTCTCATTCATTTACAATGCGCTCGTTTCTGACCGCGAGAAACACAAGTGTGAATATTGTTTTCTGGACCATTTAACCTGTTCCAATCATGTGCATGATTTTCATTTGTGTTCACAAACAGCAAGTTTCAAAACCTTTACCAAATTTCGTACCATTCCGATGAAGAAAAAAAAAAAAAGAATTTTCGGTCAAAAATGATTTAAGAACACCAACAAATCTCTCTGAACTGAAGCTTTAAACGCTTCACTTCTCTTAATGATAGATTTATTCAAAACACATTAAATAGTGGAGAACAGGTTGAGTAAAAATGTAATGAATATGTAGTATAGTACATGTGTGTATGAGAACGCTCCTCTCAAGAGTTATTTTTCTGGCTGACTATCGAGTTTATGGTCATTCAATATCTTTCCTGAGGTAAACGTGACATTATTGTTCTCCAGCTGTTTTATTGACGTTATTCCGGGGTTTAAACACTGATTGATGGATCACATGAGATGATTATTTCAGTGAGTTATTCTGAATCTTTCAACATTCCTTCTGATGTTCACTGATGTTTATTTGCTGCTGTAACTAGTAGTAAATAGGAAGAGATGATTGGTTCTTCTGTCAGACACAGAATCTAGTGATGAATCTGACAGGATTTAAAAGCTGAGTCTTTGTTTCATATTAACAGTCTCAAAGCATATTGTGATTATTTGGATGGGAGGAGCAACAGAATGTTCAGTGAAGTTTAGGTCACGCATCAGCATCAGGTAAACAAACAATTCTTGTGATTTAAGATTTAAATAATGCACATATTGAGAGTGTGTAGAACGTACTTTGCTGTAGAAATGCACATATTGAGAGTGTGTAGAACATACTTTGCTGTAGAAATGCACATATTGAGTGTGTAGAGTGGAGATTGCTGTGAAAATGCTCATATTGAGAGTGTGTAGAGTGGAGATTGCTGTAGAAATGCACATATTGAGAGTGTGTAGAGTGGAGTTTGCTGTAGAAATGCACATATTGAGAGTGTGTAGAGTGGAGTTTGCTGTAGAAATGCACACATTGAGTGTGTAGAGTGCAGATTGCTGTGAAAATGCTCATACTGAGAGTGTAGAACGTACTTTGCTGTAGAAATGCACATATTGAGGGTGTGTAGAATGGACTTTGCTGTAGAAATGCACACATTGAGTGTGTAGAGTGGAGATTGCTGTGAAAATGCTCATATTGAGAGTGTGTAGAGTGGAGTTTGCTGTAGAAATGCACATATTGAGAGTGTGTAGAGTGGAGTTTGCTGTAGAAATGCTCATATTGAGAGTGTGTAGAGTGGAGTTTGCTGTAGAAATGCTCATATTGAGAGTGTGTAGAGTGGAGATAGCTGTAGAAATGCTCATATTGAGAGTGTGTAGAGTGGAGTTTGCTGTAGAAATGCACATATTGAGAGTGTGTAGAGTGGAGTTTGCTGTAGAAATACACATATTGAGAGTGTGTAGAGTGGAGTTTGCTGTAGAAATGCACACATTGAGTGTGTGTAGAGTGGAGATTGCTGTGAAAATGCTCATATTGAGAGTGTGTAGAGTGGAGTTTGCAGTAGAAATGCACACATTGAGTGTGTGTAGAGTGGAGATTGCTGTGAAAATGCTCATATTGAGAGTGTGTAGAGTGGAGTTTGCTGTAGAAATGCACACATTGAGTGTGTGTAGAGTGGAGATTGCTGTGAAAATGCTCATATTGAGAGTGTGTAGAGTGGAGTTTGCTGTAGAAATGCACACATTGAGTGTGTGTAGAGTGGAGATTGCTGTGAAAATGCTCATATTGAGAGTGTGTAGAGTGGAGTTTGCTGTAGAAATGCACACATTGAGTGTGTGTAGAGTGGAGATTGCTGTAGAAATGCTCATATTGAGAGTGTGTAGAGTGGAGATAGCTATAGAAATGCACATATTGAGAGTGTGTAGAGTGGAGTTTGCTGTAGAAATGCACATATTGAGAGTGTGTAGAGTGGAGATTGCTGTGAAAATGCTCATATTGAGAGTGTGTAGAGTGGAGATTGCTGTAGAAATGCTCATATTGAGAGTTTGTAGAGTGGAGTTTGCTGTAGAAATGCACACATTGAGTGTGTGTAGAGTGGAGATTGCTGTGAAAATGCTCATATTGAGAGTGTGTAGAGTGGAGTTTGCTGTAGAAATGCACACATTGAGTGTGTGTAGAGTGGAGATTGCTGTGAAAATGCTCATATTGAGAGTGTGTAGAGTGGAGTTTGCTGTAGAAATGCACACATTGAGTGTGTGTAAAGTGGAGTTTGCTGTAGAAATGCTCATATTGAGAGTGTGTAGAGTGGAGTTTGCTGTAGAAATGCTCATATTGAGAGTGTGTAGAGTGGAGATTGCTGTGAAAATGCTCATATTGAGAGTGTGTAGAGTGGAGTTTGCTGTAGAAATGCTCATATTGAGAGTGTGTAGAGTGGAGTTTGCTGTAGAAATGCTCATATTGAGAGTGTGTAGAGTGGAGATTGCTGTAGAAATGCTCATATTGAGAGTGTGTAGAGAGTGGAGATTGCTGTAGAAATGCACATATTGAGAGTGTGTAGAGTGGAGATTGCTGTAGAAATGCTCATATTGAGAGTGTGTAGAGTGGAGTTTGCTGTAGAAATGCACATATTGAGAGTGTGTAGAGTGGAGATTGCTGTAGAAATGCACATATTGAGAGTGTGTAGAGTGGAGTTTGCTGTAGAAATGCTCATATTGAGAGTGTGTAGAGTGGAGATTGCTGTAGAAATGCACATATTGAGAGTGTGTAGAGTGGAGATTGCTGTAGAAATGCACATATTGAGAGTGTGTAGAGTGGAGTTTGCTGTAGAAATGCTCATATTGAGAGTGTGTAGAGTGGAGATTGCTGTAGAAATGCACATATTGAGAGTGTGTAGAGTGTACCTTGCTGAGCAGCGCCTCGGACGAGAAGCCCAGGCCGTAGACGGTGTTGGCCCGGCTGTCCGCCCACTGCCCGAACTTGTGCGAGGTCTTGGTGAAGGTCATGTTCGGGGTGATGGTGCTGTTAATGACGGCCTGAAAACACAACACAACACAAACACATCAGCCGGTCTCAGAACTCAACACAACTCCATTATTCTGTTGGAGTATACGAGAGAGTACACGTGAAACCCGATCCGAGACTGAAGCGGATTTTCAGAAATCAGATTACAAACGACTAGAGTTTAGGTATTGTTTGAAATTTAACAATTCCGATTTTGTTTCTGCTTATCGATTCCTAATTTCGATTCCAATAAGGTAAAAACAAAAACACACGTAAATATTGTTTACATTTAGTCTCATTGCAGAACATTTAATTGTATCTGAATATCATGAACAGAAATCAACAGCTAAAGAACACTTACACAAGAAACGTTTGCCTGTGGTTTAAAAAAAACATAGAGGAACAATAAGGGTATCTTCCGTCCATTTCATTTCCAATTTGAAATGAAATAAGGAAAAACGAGAAACTTTTAACTCTCTCCTTTCCAGCACTTTAGACACAGTTGCTCCGTTGCGCTTAAAGATTAAAGAAAATAGTCCAACGCCGTGGTACAGCGACCACACACACACACACACACACACACACACACACACACACAAACACACACACACACACACGGGCCCTTAAGAGAGCAGCCAGAAAAATGGAGCGCAACTGGAAGAAAACAAAACTAGAGGTATTTCGGATTTCATGGAAGGAGAGCTCGATTGCTTACAGAGAGGCTTTAAAAGCTGCTAGATCTGCTGATTTTTCAACCCTATTAAAAGAAAATAAACATAAAACCAAGGTATTTATTTGAAAAAGTGGCTACACTAACGAAAAAGAAAGCTTCAAGCCCAGAAGTTTCCAAGAAACACAGCAGTAATGACTTTATGAACTTCTTCACTTATAAGATTGATAATATTAGGGACAAAATTATAACTATGCAACCGTCTACTACAGCATCGCATCAGGGAGTGCATTATAGTCTCCCCGAGGTAAAATTTGATTCATTTGTTGCCATAGGAGAGGAAGAATTTTGCAAACTTGTTAATTCATCTAAATCGACAACATGTATGTTGGACCCTATACCGACTAAACTACTGAAAGAGATGCTTCCAGAAGTCATAGATCCTCTTCTTAACATCATTAATTCATCTTTGTCTCTAGGATACGTACCAAAACCCTTTAAACTGGCTATGATTAAACCGCTTGTTAAAAAAACACAACTTGATCCTACAGAATTAGTCAATTACAGGCCGATCTCAAATCTACCTTTTCTGTCAAAGATACTAGAAAAGGCAGTATCCTCACAACTGTGTTCCTTTCTTAAAAGAAATTGTATCTGCGAGGATTTCCAGTCAGGATTTAGACCGCATCATAGCACTGAGACAGCTCTCATTAGAGTCACAAATGATTTGCTCTTATCATCCGATCGTGGTTGTGTCTCTCTATTAGTGTTACTCGATCTTAGTGCTGCATTTGACACCATTGAGCACAACATTCTCTTAAATAGACTAGAAAACTATGTTGGCATTAGTGGAATTGCATTAGCATGGTTTAAATCATATTTATCTGACCGTTATCAGTTTGTAGCAGTAAATGAAGAGATGTCTTATCGATCACAAGTTCAGTATGGCGTACCACAAGGCTCAGTACTAGGACCGTTGCTGTTCACTCTGTACATGCTACCCTCACACACACACACACACACACACACACACACACACACACACACACACACACACACACACACACACACACACACACACACACACACACACACACACACACACACACACACACACACACACACACACACACACACACACACACTCTGTACATGCTACCTTTAGGAGATATCATTATCATTATTATCATTATCACTAGAATATCTAAATCGACTGCCGGCGGTAGATCCTTTTCCTATTTAGCACCAAAACTCTGGAACAATCTTCCTAACATTGTCCGGGAAGCAGACACAGTCTGTCAAATCTAGACTAAAAACGCATCTCTTTGACCTAGCATTCACATAACACTCTATAGACTTCTATAATTCAATATTAGGCTGCTTAGATTAGGTCAGCCGGAACTGGGAACACTTCCCTCAAATCCTGATGTACTCGTTACATCATAAGAAGAATGGCATCTACGCTAATTTTAGTGTCTTTGTTTATCCCGAGGTTTTCCCGCAGCCTGCCGGATCCAGGCCGTATCCAGATCTGACGAAGGACTTTCACCTGGACCCGATGACAATGCAGTGCTGAAGTGCCAACTAGCCTCTCCCTATGGAGGATCCCTATACCACTCTACAGATAAAGCCTTGTGGAATTTTTCGGTTCGCGTACCTACCCAAAGTGATAAGATAAAATAAAATTCTGCATCAAAATTTATAGACAAGTAGTTTGTTTAGGCATGGTTTGTAAGGAATTATAAACCTGCGCACATATATTCAAACGCACATAACTATAGAATCAATTCTTAATGCGCATGTGAACACCATCAGCGTCTATCACAGGTTCACGTTTAAAGTCTGTTTAGAGAGAACGCTGTCGTCTTAGCGGCCCCTAATTTAATAACAAATGATCATTTAGACGGAAGTGAATCAATCAAAACTAACTTTAGCTGGAAAAAACATTTTTCAAGAACCACTATAAAACCAAACCAATCTCTGTTACCTTAAATTATATGTTTATCTCTGTAAAGCTGCTTTGAAACAATCTACATTGTTAAAAGCGCTATATAAATGAGGATGACTTGACTTGACTTTATATTTAATATGAGTGAAATAGACATGCGTTTTATATTTAATATGAGTGAAATAGACATGCGTTTTATATTTAATATGAGTGAAATAGACATGCGTTTTATATTTAATATGAGTGAAATACACATGCGTTTTATATTTAATATGAGGGAAGTACACATGTGTTTTATAATTAATATGAGGGAAATAAAAAATCTTTAACTTTTAGGTGGCAAAATATGTTTTAGTAATTCTGTGAATTACACTGCGCAAACCAAAAGTAATACCACCCACTGGATGAAGAAGGGTTGGCTCTCCACAGAACATAAAATATTCATTTTATTTTATTTTTCGTGTTCGCATTTATGAGGAAAAAACAATGTTATGGACGTTGCAGTTCTCCGTTAGGGACGCGACCGCTCTGAAGCGGCACTAAAAGACTTTAAAACTTTTACAGAGACCTCAGACAGAAAACACAAAGCCTTTCTTTAAAGTGAATTTCATTTTGTATTAATTGTATCTTAATTTTAATCAATGTTTCATCAACCAATTGCCTGGATTTAATAAATAAGAAGTAAATATAGCAGACAATAGATAATCAGGACACGGAGGCGCCGGCGCGTGACCTGCAGCTCGTCTCATAAATGAACCGAAACTCAGCGTATAAGGAAGCCTTGCCTCACATGCCTGATAAATATATATTGAAATGTCTACTTTTAAACAGGACAAATCAAAACGAAAGAAAACAGACTCTCTGCTTATATAGTATGAAAAGTGCATTTCTCTCTGGCGCGTTCACTACTGCGAAGATCGCGAGTCAGCATCGAAAACTTCATCTTAGCAGCCGAAAAACACTTGCTTATTAATACACAATTAAAATGTCTCCTTGCTGTATTTGACATATTAATAATCATTACTTTTGCCGGTTCTTTAAATTTGCTGGCATAACTGTCGGCCCGTCATAATCATGGCTGTATAATCAAAAAATAAAAATGAGAAACATGCATGCGTCAATAAAATGTAGGCTATTGCATCAAAACCACAGGAGCTTATGCAATTAGTAGGCTACCATGAACTCGATACCCATAAAGAATGTGATGTGTAGCATATGTATATTTACCGAGGCACTTCATAAACCCAAATGAAAATCTTCATTGATCTTGCTAGAGTTCATGCTTAGAACGGTTTAGCTTTCTAATTGGGTTTATGAAGTGCCTCGGTATATATACAATAAAATAGTAGGCTACTATAAAAAACTCCCGCATAGTCGGCCTATTAAACTTTCATCAACAAAACGATTAAGACGGAATTCATAAAACAACAACATTATAACAAATAAATAAGAGATATTTGGAAATTTCCCTTTAAAATGAACGCTCAGATTGTGGTCCACATGTTATTTAATTGTTTTGTTGTTGTTGTTGTTGTTTTCAGATACAAACTCACTTATATTAAAGAAAGAAATATTTTTTGACTAACACATATCTTGAGTTTTTTCCTCCGCTATCGTCCTGTCAATCATCTCGCTGTCTCACTCTCGCGGCTATGAGTACACTGTCAAAAATGATTTTATGGCAAAGTAAATAAAACAGGAAAAATCATGTATCTGCTATTTTGCTTCTCCTCCAGTAACTATATCTTGATTGGAGAGTGTTCGAGCTGGAAAACAGGACAGAAACCCTGAGGAAGAAGCTCATGTGAGTGTCACAGCAGGAGCTGAGGCCGGCTGACCTTTGACCCGTCGAGGCTGATGATGCGGTAGACGTTGCGTGTGCTGTCGTAGAAGTACGAGACGGTGACGGCGTGTTTGCTGGTGGGAACCCAGTTCTTCTTGGTGTTGGGGTCGATCTGGAAGACGTGCGCTCTGGTGCTGAAGATCGGCTGCTCTCTGCAAACACACACACACACACACACACAAGTGCATGATGGGAAACCAGCGTTACCCACAATCCTCCATCAGTTTAGCAGCCCATCTACAGTCAGATTAGGACTCGTCCTGGATTAGGAAGGATTTTCTGTGGAGAATGACTATTAACACGTCGCTTTAGTCCAGGACTCGAGTCAATCTGTGTGTGTTTATCATCAGATCATCATCACCAGCCCAACGCAATCCCAGCATGCACAGCGAGCTTCCCTGTTCCTGCTCCTACAGAACATCTTATCTGAGTCCCTGTGCTTTATTCCAGTTCCTCACACTGATCTGTGTGTGTGTGTGTGTGTGTGTGTGTGTGTGTGTGTGTGTGTGTGTGTGTGTGTGTGTGTGTGTGTGTGTGTGTGTGCTGAATGTGGGTCAGACGGATCGAGTCTCCAGTGTCTCACACTCTTATTTAACAGCACACACTCTAATTAATCATATTAAAGCAGCACTAGAGCTGGAGACACACACACACACACACACACACACACACACACTAACCCTAAATCTACCCATCACAGGAAACAGGAGATTCAGGAAATGTCCTCATACATCACGTTACTACTGTCATTATACACATTGTGTGTATGTGTATGTGTGTGTGTGTGTGTGTCTATGTGTGTGTGTGTGTGTTTAGTCTAGAGGAAATCAGCTCTTATCACACGGCTGTCAATGACTTTGACTACAACACACAGAGCCATTGTTCAAACACAGAGATAAAAGTCAAATTGGCTGATGAGGCTTTGACATCAGCTGTTCTAACACACACACACACACACACACACACACACACACACACACACACACACACACACAGTCAAACACACACACACAGTCACACACACACACACAGTCACACACACACACACACACACACACACACACACACACACACACACACAGTCAAACACACACACACAGTCAAACACACACACACAGTCACACACACACACACAGTCACACACACACACACACACACACACACACAGTCAAACACACACACACAGTCAAACAC
>NW_027508869.1:60000-65000 GCF_051911475.1 Siphateles boraxobius
AAAAACGTCAGGATTGCGAGGCCCCCTAGTGGCGCGAGGCCCTGTGCGGTTGCACAGTTCGCACAGCCCTTGTGACGGCTCTTCTCACAGCATTCGCTGTAACATGCAAGCCTATCAACAGTGGAGGAAAACTGTAGGATAGATAAATAAATATTAAAAAAAATCGATTCGTGGCCTTTGAGAATCGGTTTTGAATTTGACCACATTTAAAAAAAAGATTAATCGAAAAATTGATTTTTTTGCCCAGCCCTACAGCTTACATGTGATTTAGTCAAACCAAAATGTATCAGACTCCTTCAAAATTTCTCACATGATCAGTTTATTCACTATAGTTTAGAAAATGGTAATGAATTATGAGCAGAACTCAGAGTTATGGACGGTTTTGTCCGTCCTTCTGTTCAACTCTCACACATGAATTATGTTGAATATCTGTCAGCTGTTAAATTTAACTACACAATTAGATAATACCAGTTTAGCTCAACCAGTTACCAAGCAATGCTTCATGTTATTCAGTCTGTGGTGTAAAAAGGTGCATTAGCAATTAAAGAAAAAACACTTCAGCAAAACATGATCAGCTCAAAGTGTTGGAATAATATAAATTATAAATATTATTATTAAGAATTTATGGGTATAATGTGTCACAGTTTATGTTATTTTGTTCTCCTCACTTACATAAATGATCTATAGTGTCCTGCACACACCAGTAAAGTGGTGTCTGAATCATTTTTGGTTTCACAGTAGCATAACTTTTCCAACATATTATCAGACTGATGTATTTGGTGTGAATCCCCTCAGTCTTAGAGAGGTCGTCCAGGACGGAGCCGTGAAACCCAAACTCCACTGCCTGATGATGGATCCGTGCTTCTCCATGGTGACGGTCCAGAGCGAGGACAGCGGGATCATCTGGGAAACGG
Organism: Siphateles boraxobius; assembly: GCF_051911475.1. NCBI lineage: Eukaryota > Metazoa > Chordata > Actinopteri > Cypriniformes > Leuciscidae > Siphateles > Siphateles boraxobius. The sequence goes on from NW_027508869.1 coordinate 60,915, forward strand.
CATCTAGTCGATGCTCCACACCGTGGGCCTCCGAGTGCAATGCCTCCGAACCCTCGTACTCCCTCCACGCTTCCGGCACGCCCGGCAGGATCGTCTTCATAATGGACAAAGAACTGATGAGCAGGAGAAAGAAAAAGCGAAGATCCGACAAAACAAGGACTCGTCCGCAAGTCACTCGCGAGATCCTTGCGGAAGCGGAGAGACCGGCAATGGTGGAAGTGTCCGTTCCAAACTCGGGAACGGAAGAGCAAAGAACGGCGGATCTTAAAGAAGAGCGTCTGTTCAGTTTAGTCTCCGAAGGATCCGAGATACTAAACATCATCGCTCCGCATAAAGTGTCCACGGTGGATGAAGAGGAGAGCAAAGGTTTGGAAGATAATCTATTCTACCTTGAGGAGACGCCAGCTATGAAATCCCCAGAGATCCCAGATGAGCCAAACCTGGATTTTCCTGCTGAGACTGAGAAGATCAATGTAGTGATCCCAGAGCCGTTAGTCTCGTTCCCGCATGTCCAAGAGTCTCGAAGAGGAGCGACGGCCGAAGACTACTTTGAGAAGTTCGCGCTCCTCTACGATCAAGCGCCATCGGGAGCAGCGCCTGTTGAACAATCACCGGAGCAAATTGAGGAAAATATTGAAGATGCACCTTGTCCTGAAGTGGAACCAGATCTCGGTGTCTCCACAGCCGTGAGTATGCTAGATATTTCTGACGAACACTTGGACGATGTGTTTTATGGAGGAGGTGGCAAGCCACATGATAGTGCCGCAAGTGCTGGGAAAAAGGGAAGGGAGTTTTCCCAATCCTCTCTGAAGGAAAGCGGGAGCGCCTTGTTTGGGAGTGAGGAGTCTGTCCTCACGCCTATTTATCTTCCTGAAGGGCCTCAAAAAATCATTGACCTTAATCTGCTGGAGGAGCCGAAAGCCTTGGCGTTCCTGTACTCGGATCTGTACGCGGGCGCCGTCGGGACCCGGAAAAAGCCGGACGACGAGGTCGAGAGCGTGACCTCGGAGAAATCCTTCCACAGCCAAGAGTCCGACTGGGAGGACAGAGGTTATCTGGAGAAGTTTGTGCTCAAGGTTGAGACTCTCGCCACGGAGAACGACTTCAGGCGCTCCGAAGAACGCCACGATCCTTTCAAACTCACTGGATTTGTGGAACACCACAGAGCAGAGGTGGAAAATCAGGGAGAAGAGCTGGAAGAAATCACAGATTTCTTTAGGAACAGCGCATCTTCGTCTCCTTGCGAACCTGTGGAGCGGCTGGAGAGAGAAGAGGAGAATGAAGTCGTGAGGGCGCCTCGGGTCACTTTCAAAGAGCAAGCGTCGACACCATCAGGTACAGAACCACAGAATCAACCGTCCGCTGACGACAACGACTTTTCAGAAGAGTTTTTACCGGTTGAATTAAATGAGGATTGTCCAGCTTGGGAAGAAAGCTTGCCGACGATAGTCAGAGATGCTGTAAAATCAACTTCAACACGGACGGATTTATCAAGACTTAAACCAAATCCTGTAAGCGATTACAGCCAAATTCAAGCGCAAAACACAATCAAACCCATTATTCCTCACCACAAACCCTTCCTGGATCTGACCCCGTTGATGCCCGTCGAGGACGAGAAGGAAACAACCGAGGGGGAAAAGGAGAAGGAGAACACGAGCACTGAAGATGCCGGATCATCTAGTGATCCCTCAAACCGACTGGATTATCCGCATGAGGACAATGCTGAAGCTCCAGCTGCCTTGAGAAAGTCTGATTGACTTAGTCGCTGATTCGCTGGCCTGATGACGATTGATCCATCAGAAAAGAACAGAAACTGAGCAGAACGTTATCATGTGTCTTTATTGGTGCGTTCAAGTCATCTCGTAAAGATCGTATTTACGAGTTGAACGCACATGACCTCCATCACAATGTCATAAATACGAGTGGGAAGCTCTGGATTTTCTTTAAGCCCCAATCTTTACGAGTTGTGGGCGTGTCAGTGAGAAACATGGCGGAATACCACAATACTTAAAGGGGTCATATAATGCCATTTTTGTACAAGTTAATACGAATCTTTAGGGTCTAAAATGAAAACTTTGTATTATAATTTTATTAAAAATTCTCATTAGTATTGTAAGAAAACACTAATTTTACCTGGTCAAAAAAAGCTCTGTTTTCAGCATGCCGTTTCAGTGCATATGCCTTTAAATGATAATGAGCTTTGCTCACTCCGCCCCTCTGTTCTGTGGGCGTTTTGACAACGCACATGGACTGTTGCCTTGACAACAGTTGAGGGTATATTTTGGAGAAAGCGGGAGTCTCTGAGGACACATCTGTTCTACCGAATCAATTTGAACCGGACTCGGACCCGGAACAAGATGACGCCCCGAAGAAGTTCGACAATTAAGGCTCGAACAGGACGTTTCTGAATGGTTGGTTAACGTAATGTCACTTTGATCTATTTTTGTATGTAACTTACTGGCAGGGTTCTTAATAATACATTAACCATGAATGCGTTGTTCATTATAAACGTGGGATTATGAATTATATTGAGAACGTCGTTACGTTACAGAGAAAACATGCCGTAATATACCCTGAGTGTAAACATTAGCCGCATTCATCGTGAAGCGTGCAAGTAATTTGCAAAGATTAATATTTAAAGGTTAATAAAACGTTACTCACTTCTTCTGGAGGTGCAGCAGGAACACGAATAGTTGGTACCGATTCTGTTTTCAGGACCAGCTTCTTAGCAAAACCATATTTACACTGACCCTCGTTTAGAAAGCAGTCTGGTGAGAAATGATTAGCGCAAACATAAAAGCATTTACGTGGATCGTTGGGAATATTCCCTTCAAAAATAAAACTCAGCCACTGCATCTTCAGCGGTTCGAATTTAGGAACATTAAAATGACTGCTGTTCGTTATTACAGCCAAGAACAGAACACCACAATCGCTTTGACGCCATTCTGCTCCAGTGTATCAACAATGGCGGAAAACGATGACAGCTCGCTCAGGGCGGGTTTGTGTTGAAACGCTGCTGTCAATTATCAATCAGGGGAGGGGCGTCCGATTTAGTGACGTCACAAAATCGAACGGCTCAATTTGAGGCAGAGGAAAACATATGGAGATTAAAACAAAAACACTGGATGGATTTTTATCATTATATGATAGTTGTGTACATGCACTGCCAACACACATTTCAGTACAATCAACTTGTAAAAGTGCATGTACCATTATATGACCCCTTTAAAGGTGATATTATCAGGCTTTTCTTACAGCGAAGTAAGCTAATTGCCTGCACAGAATATGATGGCATTATAATATAACAATGTAATTTGTCACAATAAAGTTTGCAGTGGCTTCATAAATTAATCAAAAACATGAAAGAACAAAGCACACATGACGCACATCTTTTTTCCTCATTTTCTAAAACTAGAGTTTAAGAACCTTATGTAATGAATTAAGAGAATGTACGCCGCCATTTTACCCTTACAAAAGTGACTAGAACACATCTCGTAAACACGACTTCCCGGAGGACTTGAACGCACCGTGTTTGTCATCGAAGAGTATAGAATGGAAAAACACAAATATAGATAGTAGTTCTTGCAGTGTGACTGTATAAGCCTAAAGAGACAAAACTGTATGTTTGTGAGAGTCTTACCTAAACTGCTGAAAATAAGTAAATTATTTAAAAAACATTTTATCCTTCAGCATATAGAGTGGAATAATTTATTTTAAACACTTGTAGACATGTGAATACGATGAATAAAGTATAATGTTACCTTGGTGAATGTGCTGCTGTTTCATGTCAGAATTACATTCAGTTTGAGTATCTTAAAGTCATTGTTGTCTCGTTAAAATTTAAACATCGTGTTTTCTTTATTAGTTGAAATTGTAATCAACTAACAATCAAAGTTGAGTGAAATCTCCTCTGAAGCACACCGGACAGCTGTTCCTCCTCATTAAGCACTCAATATCCAGTTATTAATTTATTCTTAAACATTCAGTAAAGTTAATACTGTTGTCGTGACTGTAAAAAAGTCTTACCTCAGAAATTCGCGCCTTTTCCTGTTAGTCTCCGTGCGCGCGACCGTGACTAACCCTTAT
>NW_027508869.1:70000-75000 GCF_051911475.1 Siphateles boraxobius
CGCCCACATCTTGTCCATGACCTCTGACCTCGGGGGCTCCTCCATGGCCCAGACCTCGGGCCCGTCGAACATGATGTGGGACAGAACCCCACAGGCGTTATAGGACACCTCGATGCCGTCCGCCTTACTGTCCAGCAGCTCACTGACACACACACACACACACACACACACACACACACACACGTCAGACACACAGCCCCTCTGACCCCGTCCCATCATGCACTGCACTGAACGAGTCACACCTGAACACGCTGATGAACTGCTTGGTCAGGAGCTGCGGTCTCAGCACTCTCACTTCGGCCACATTACCCAGAAGCCCCAGCATGTTTCGGTGCAGCTCCTGTTTATCTGGAAACTCCTGCGGGAGAGCAAACGGGTCATGTGACGCGATGGTTACTCAGGGTGTGTTTGGAGTCGACGGATACGGTTAACCCTTGTGTGAACTTGTGGAACTTCAGTTGTGCAAGCATTTGACAGACGCTTTTATCCAGAGCGACTCACAGTGCGTTTACTGTCTCATCAGTTCTGGCTTTCCCTGGGAATCGAACCCATGACCTTGCCGTTGCAAGCGCCAACACTCTACTGTTTATTATTACACCCTATTATTTCATTTGCTTTAAGAAATCTTTTTTGCACTAGAAACACAAAATTGTTTAAATTTTATAAAAATATATATTTTATATAAAACATTGTTCATAAATAATTTTCAGAAACCTAAACCTCTATAACACTTGTTTTGGTTTCTCTTTTTAAACTTTTTTTTTCACTTCAACAATAATCTAACAAACTTCTTTAGAATGGAAATAAACTCAAACGTAAGTCTGCGCTCCCGAGCTTAACATGTGTCCTCTACGGGCCTGTGTGTAACGTGTTATTTTCACGGATGTACACGGGTGAAGCGCACAGATGCACACATGAACAGGAAGTGCACAGACACACAGCAGGAACAGGAAGTGCACAGACACACAGCAGGAACAGGAAGTGAGCAGACACACAGCAGGAACAGGAAGTGCACAGACACACAGCAGGAACAGGAAGTGCACAGACACACAGCAGGAACAGGAAGTGCGCAGACACACAGCAGGAATAGGAAGTGCACAGACACACAGCAGGAACAGGAAGTGCGCAGACACACAGCAGGAACAGGAAGTGCACAGACACACAGCAGGAACAGGAAGTGCACAGACACACAGCAGGAACAGGAAGTGCGCAGACACACAGCAGGAACAGGAAGTGCACAGACACACAGCAGGAACAGGAAGTGCGCAGACACACAGCAGGAATAGGAAGTGCACAGACACACAGCAGGAACAGGAAGTGCACAGACACACAGCAGGAACAGGAAGTGCACAGACACACACAGGAACAGGAAGTGCACAGATGCACACATGAACAGGAAGTGCACAGACACACACAGGAACAGGAAGTGCACAGATGCACACATGAACAGGAAGTGCACAGACACACAGCAGGAACAGGAAGTGCACAGATGCACACATGAACAGGAAGTGCACAGACACACAGCAGGAACAGGAAGTGCACAGACACACAGCAGGAACAGGAAGTGCACAGACACAGAGCAGGAACAGGAAGTGCACAGACACACACAGGAACAGGAAGTGCACAGACACACACAGGAACAGGAAGTGCACAGACACAGAGCAGGAACAGGAAGTGCACAGACACACACAGGAACAGGAAGTGCACAGACACACACAGGAACAGGAAGTGCACAGACACACACAGGAACAGGAAGTGCACAGACACACAGCTGGAACAGAAAGTGCACAGACACACACAGGAACAGGAAGTGCACAGACACACACAGGAACAGGAAGTGCACAGACACACACAGGAACAGGAAGTGCACAGACACACAGCTGGAACAGAAAGTGCACAGACACACACAGGAACAGGAAGTGCACAGACACACACAGGAACAGGAAGTGCACAGACACACACAGGAACAGGAAGTGCACAGATGCACACATGAACAGGAAGTGCACAGACACACAGCAGGAACAGGAAGTGCACAGACACACACAGGAACAAGAAGTGCGCAGACACACAGGAACAGGAAGTGCACAGACACACAGCAGGAACAGGAAGTGCACAGACACACACAGGAACAGGAAGTGCACAGACACACAGCTGGAACAGAAAGTGCACAGACACACACAGGAACAGGAAGTGCACAGACACACACAGGAACAGGAAGTGCACAGACACACACAGGAACAGGAAGTGCACAGATGCACACAGGAACAGGAAGTGCACAGACACACACAGGAACAGGAAGTGCACAGATGCACACATGAACAGGAAGTGCACAGACACACAGCAGGAACAGGAAGTGCACAGACACACACAGGAACAGGAAGTGCACAGATGCACACATGAACAGGAAGTGCACAGACACACAGCAGGAACAGGAAGTGCACAGACACACACAGGAACAGGAAGTGCACAGACACACACAGGAACAAGAAGTGCGCAGACACACAGGAACAGGAAGTGCACCTTCAGGCAGTCCAGGAACAGGTTCATGCCGTTACACTCCAGAAACATCTGGCAATTATCCGGCGTTTCGTCAGTGATGTTCCACAGCGCACTCCAGGAGAACTCCATCACCTGATCACACTGAACACACACACACACACACACACAAACACACACACACACACACTGCATTACACACACAGCGCACTCCAGGAGAACTCCATCACCTGATCACACACACACACACACACACACTGCATTACACACACACACACACACACTGCATTACACACACAGAACACACACACACTGAACACACACTGAACACACACACACACACTGAACACACACTGAACACACACACACACACACACACACACACACTGAACACACACACACACACACACACACACTGCATTACACACACAGCGCACTCCAGGAGAACTCCATCACCTGATCACACTGAGCACACACACACACACACACACACACACACACACACACACACACACACACACACACACACACACACACACACACACACACACACACACACACACACACACACTGCATTACACACACAGAACACACACACACTGAACACACACTGAACACACACACACACTGAACACACACTGAACACACACACACACAAACACTGAACACACACACACACACACACACACTGAACACACACAGACCACACACACACACACACTGAAAACACACACACACACACACTGAACACACACAGAACACACACACACTGAACACACACTGAACACACACTGAACACACACACACACACTGAACACACACTGAACACACACACACTGCATTACACACACAGCGCACTCCAGGAGAACTCCATCACCTGAACACACACACACACACACACACACACACACTGAACACACACACACACACACACACACACACACACACTGAACACACACACAGTAACTGGAGGTACACAGAGTCGCCTTGCAATCTTAATCATGTAACAGTCAAACCAAAAACTATTCAGACGCCAGATTTCTGATTTGTTCCACTAGTGTGTGCAGGACTCTATAGTTCATTTCTGTAAGTGAGGAGAGCAAAATAACGTAAACTGTGGCATATTATACACACATATTCTTCATACAGCGACCAGTAAAATCTATAATAATAATATTTATAATTTATATTATTCCGACACTTTGAGCCGATCATGTTTTGCTGAAGTGTTTTTTCTTTAATAACTAATGCAGCTTTATACAGCACAGACTGAACAACATGAAGCATTGCTTGGTAACTGGTTGAGCTAAACTGGTATTATCTAATTGTGTGGTTAAATTGAACAGCTGACAGATATTCAACAACTATACATTTGAATAGATTTGGGTTTGACTGTATAAAGATATGAACCAAAACTACAGTAGTTTATGAATGAGAGTGTGACGCACCATCCGGTCCTGCAGCTTCTTCTGGATCAGATTCAGCATCGTCTGCGACACACACACACACACATACACACACACACACACACACACACACACACACACACACACACACACACACACACACACACACACACACAATCAGTGCAACAATCCCTCGCTTGCAACAACATTCATGAGAAATGCTGTTGGGAAATCACGTCACAACAGGAAACGGAGCAAAAACTAGCTTAGAAAAGAGTATCAATATCTCCTCGCATTATTTGCATAAATTCTTTAATTGTTTAACACATTTTTAGCTAACTGTGATTGTAGATTTCTGATATGCATAACTTAGTTTCCTCTGATAACAGTCACTGTAACTGTAATGTGTATTTTCTGTAAAGCTGCTGTGTAATTATGTGTATTGTGAAAAGCGCAATACTAATAAATGTGATTTATTATGTGATAATAATACCATATTATTGTGATACTCCCAGACATATAAAGGTTAACAAAAAATGTACAGTTGATTAGGGCTGTCACTTTTGAGAAAAATCTAATTAAAAAATCAAGCAATATATTCGAATATCTACGAGAGCGTAGATTTATAGTTCGATTACGGATATTTGACGCCATGTTCGAATGTCCAATAAAAAGTGACAGCCTTACGGTTGATATTAACATCGTGAGTGTAAATGAATAATCTTGGACAATGCAGGACAATAGAGACACCAGAATAAGTGTAAATACAATTAAAATAAAGCTGTAAATACAGAATTCTTTTAGATGAATATGCTTGATCTCTGACTCTGACTAGATATATTTATAATAATTTAGGCCACTTTTACTGGTAACATCAGATATCTGACATTATCAGGAGCCACATATATTCCCCCATTGCATTATTATACATTATATTCAACATTATATATAGTACTTTAATGTAGTACCGGCACTAAAACTCTTAATTTTTATTTTGGGTGAACTATCCACGATACATATTGTTGAATTTTTGTATTGCGATAAGGTGTATTGCACTAAATCTGATAAACAGAAGCTCTTGCGGCGAGAGAACACACA
>NW_027508869.1:77500-105000 GCF_051911475.1 Siphateles boraxobius
GTAGTCTAGCTTTCCTGTAGCTCAAACAATAGAGTGTTGGCGCTTGCAACGCCAAGGTCATGGGTTCGATTCCCAGGGAAAGCCAGAACTGATAAGACAGTAAACGAGCAGCTGGTAATGCACTGAGTGGCTCTGGATAAAAGCGTCTGCATGAGCGTGACTGGCTCACCTCGGGCGGCCCAGCGCGTCCTCCAGCGCCGGCACCGTGACGTTGTCCAGCATGATGTGTCCAGAGATGTCCAGCGACACCAGATCCACCAAACTCTGCGCGAGGCTGCTCAAGATCTTCCTCGTCATCTTAAACTTGGACGATCTCTGATTCTCCCGGGAGATATCCAGGTGTCTGAGGAAACATGTGATCGCCCGTCAAGCGTTCACTCCTTCAGATGATCTAATGTTGTTAATCGAAGAGTTTGTTAAACCTTTGCGTGCCGTTCTTCACGAAGCCGGTCAAAGCGTACAGAATTTTCTCTTTTTTTGTAAATGAAATTTAAAACTATTTTTTAGTTTGATATATGATTTTGAATTTTTAGGGGCTTTTTTATACTAAATTATTTTTATAATGCATTTATTCACTTTTTGAGCATAGACCTGGTTTCACCCTCCAGATGAAACTGTGGTAAATCTTGAACGCTTTAAAGCACAGACTGAAGTTTGATCACATAGAGACACTTGGCAGATTATTGCTGAAGTGAAAGAAGTTTAAAAAAGTAAACTTTAAAAAAGTAACAGAACTTTAATTGTATTGTTATGAAAAATGCACAAAAATACTATTTAAAATGTTCATATGAAATATATATTTTTAAAAACACGTTTTATTTAAGCAAAGCCATAAATGTAAAGCAGTTGTGTTGCACATGTGAGCTGATATCTCAGTAAATGAGCGTTCAGTGAGATGTTGTCCGGCTGCAGTTCCAAATGCTTCCACTAGAGGAAACTCTCATTCATTTACAATGCGCTCGTTTCTGACCGCGAGAAACACAAGTGTGAATATTGTTTTCAGGACTATTTAACCTGTTCCAATCATGAATCATGCATTTTTTTAGCAAGTGCCAAAACCTTTACAAAGTTTCGTACCATTCCGATGAAGAAAAAATTTCAAAAAAAAAAAAAAAAAACTTTGACCGAAGCGCACCTAATCAAAAATACAGTAAAAACAGTGAAATATTATTATAATGTAAATCAGCTGTTTTCTATGTGAATATATAGTAAAGTGTAATTTATTCCTGTGATCAAAGCTGAATTTTCAGCATCATTACTCCAGTCTTCAGTGTCACATGATCCTTCAGAAATCACTATAATATGATGATTTGCTGCTCAAGAAACATTATTGAAAATTACTTTGTTAATCAGAAATGTATCTGTCACACTTATTGGAATCAAAATGAAGAATCGTAATGGATAAGCACAACTGGAATCGGACTCGCTAAACCCCGCGTGTGTGTGTCCTCACCGGAGTTTGCTCATCAGCAGCAGTGTGTGTACGAGCTCCTCCGTCAGCTCCACGTTATACAGCACCAGCGACGCCAGCCGCTCCCGCCACTGCGCGAGGAAGGCGGGGCGAGGGACGCGCGCGCCGGAGAGGTCGAGCGAGCTCAGCGAGGGCAGCGGCGTCAGCAGCGACTCCACGTCCAGCTCCGGCGTCAGGCCGCCCACGTTCAGCACGCGCAGACGCCTGAAGCCCTGGAAGCTGAAGCTGCGGTCCAGCGTGTGTGTGCGCACGTCCTCCTCCTCCTCCTCCTCCTCCTCCTCACACGCCGGCCTGAAGAAGAGGCTGGAGGAGCCGAAGAGGCTGAGCGACAGCAGAGAGTGCCTGAAGCTGAGCAGCGTCCGCAGGCCTCGAGCCGTCACACGCGTGCAGGAGCTCAGCTGCAGCTCCATCAGATCCTGCACACACACACACACACACATCAACAGCCAATCAGTTCCTTGAAACTGAACAGTTCAAACATTCAATTCATAAATCATCAATCAAGTCAGATTTATTTGTATAATGCTTTTCACAATACACATCGTTTCAGAAAATCATGATGCTGATGTTTATAATATCTTAATGCCATATAGTCCGAGATAAATAATAGCATTGTTGTATTTTTAGACGATATAAACAATCAACCAATTGAGATTTGCTATACAATATATCACTTAATGATTTCGAGGAAAAACTATGCTAACATGCCTCGATTATTCTTTAACTAGAACTTCACTGTATGTAATGGTTGAATTTACTTGAGAATGCGGTTTATTTGGATGGAAAAGTCCCTATTCTAAACTCAAAGTAAAGGTGAATTATATTCTAGAGACACATGGATTATTTTTTCCCCTGCTTTGAACTGAAACGTGTTCAGTATCATTAACACACCGCAGGACTAAATGAAAGTTCAAGTGTGTCGGTCAGGTGATCATCTCACCTGATCTCTCTTATTACACCACCATAATGAAAGAACAAAGGCTGAGAGTGAAAGTATTTCGACTCCCTCCATGTGACGCACTTGAGAAAAGCATTTAAAGTCAGAATTCACACTGTCTAAATGCACTTTATTGTGAATGATTATCCACGCATGTCATTTTATACGCTGTTTTGACCTTTGAATGTCATAATAACTGGCCTCTTAAACCCCGCCCCTGCTCAGGCTAGGCCCCGCCTCCATGTGTAAGTGCCACGCCCACATGCATCCATCAGCCCAGTGCTGGTTCCTCACCTGTTTTGCGAGGGCCTCCAGGTCCCGGTCCCGGATGAAGTCGTCCCTCAGGTGTAGGCGTGTGACTCTGGTGCTGCGCGGGTCACTGAAGAGCTGGAAGAACCCGTCCAGCGGCTCGAACTCACTGTCAGTGTGCACCAGATCCACATACCTGTCAATCAAAGCATCAGCGTCAGCCTCAGAGCACCTCACACACTCAGACACACTCAGACAGACACACACACACACACACACACACACACACACACACACACTGACACACACGCTCAGACACACACTCAGACACACACTCAGACACACACGCTCAGACACACTGACACACACGCTCAGACACACACTCAGACACACACGCTCAGACACACTGACACACACGCTCAGACACACACTCAGACACACACGCTCAGACACACACTCAGACACACACTCAGACACACACTCAGACACACACTCAGACACACACTCAGACACACACTCAGACACACACTCAGACACACACTCAGACACACACTCAGACACACACTCAGACACACACCCAGACACACACACTCAGACACACACACTCAGACACACACACTCAGACACACACACACTCAGACAGACACACACACACACTCAGACACACACACACACTCACACACACACACACACTCAGACACACACACACACACTCAGACACACACACACACACACTCAGACACACACACACACACTCAGACACACACATTCACTCAGACACACACACACACACACACTCAGACACACACACACACACACTCAGACACACACACACACACTCAGACACACACACACACACTCAGACACACAGATTCACTCAGACACACACACACACGTACGCGTGCACCAGCCGGTCGCAGATCTCGCTGGGCAGGAACACGTCGGGCCGCACACACACACACACACACACACACACACACTCAGACACACACTCACTCACACACACACACACACACTCAGACACACACACACACTCAGACACACACACACACGTACGCGTGCACCAGCCGGTCGCAGATCTCACTGGGCAGGAACACGTCGGCCCGCACACACACACACACACACACACACACACACACACACACACACACACACACACACTCAGACACACACTCACTCACACACACACACACACACTCAGACACACACACACACTCAGACACACACACACACGTACGCGTGCACCAGCCGGTCGCAGATCTCGCTGGGCAGGAACACGTCGGGCCGCAGGCGGAGCCGGTTCTGCTCGCTGTAGCACATGGTTCTGCGCAGGTTCTTCAGGCAGAACACGGTGACCAGGGACATCAGGCTCTCCGGGTCGTCCCCCACTGCCATCGCCATGACGACGCTCGATCAGAACTGCAGGACTGCGGGCCGGGTCTCAGCGCCGCACATCGAGATGGACCAGAACACACTCCACCTGAGCGACCAGAACAACACACTGATATTAATGATCCCACTGACTCTATCAGGCCAGAACACACTGAGCTGAATCATGTTCTCTACTGACTTTATAGAGCTCGTAACTGAGGAACTTCAAAACATATTGAACTGAATTGAATTTCTTTCATAATTAATGAACTTTGGGACATTGACACTGTTATTGAACTATACTGAATTAGTTTCATAATTGATTCGGTTAGCGTCATTGACACTGTTATTGAACTGAATTGAATTAGTTTCATAATTGATTCGTTTTGCAGCATTGACACTGTTATTGAACTGAATTGAATTAGTTTCATAATTGATTCATTTTGCAGCACTGACACTGTTATTGAACTGAATTGAATTGATTTCATAATTGATTTGTTTTGCAGCATTGACACTGTTATTGAACTGAATTGAATTGATTTCATAATTCATTCGTTTTGCGTCACTGACACTGTTATTGTACTGAATTGAATTAGTTTCATAATTCATTCGTTTTGCAGCATTGACACTGTTATTGAACTGAATTTAATTGATTTCATAATTGATTTGTTTTGCAGCATTGACACTGTTATTGAACTGAATTAGTTTCATAATTGATTCGTTTAGCGTCATTGACATTGTTATTGAACTGAATTGAATTAGTTTCATAATTGATTCGTTTTGCAGCATTGACACTGTTAATGAACTGAATTGAATTAGTTTCATAATTGATTCGTTTTCCAGCATTGACACTGTTATTGAACTGAATTGAATTAGTTTCATAATTGATTCATTTTGCAGCACTGACACTGTTATTGAACTGAATTGAATTGATTTCATAATTCATTCGTTTTGCAGCATTGACACTGTTATTGAACTGAATTGAATTAGTTTCATAATTGATTCATTTTGCAGCATTGACACTGTTATTGAACTGAATGGAATTGAACTTAATTGATTTCATAATTCATTCGTTTTGCAGCATTGACACTGTTATTGAACTGAATTGAATTAGTTTCATAATTGATTTGTTTTGCAGCATTGACACTGTTATTGAACTGAATTGAATTAGTTTCATAATTGATTTGTTTTGCAGCATTGACACTGTTATTGAACTGAATTGATTTCATAATTCATTCGTTTTGCAGCATTGACACTGTTATTGAACTAAATTGAATTAGTTTCATAATTGATTCGTTTTGCAGCATTGACACTGTTATTGAACTAAATTGAATTAGTTTCATAATTGATTTGTTTTGCAGCATTGACACTGTTATTGAACTGAATTGAATTAGTTTCATAATTGATTTGTTTTGCAGCATTGACACTGTTATTGAACTGAATTGAATTAGTTTCATAATTGATTTGTTTTGCAGCATTGACACTGTTATTGAACTGAATTGAATTAGTTTCATAATTGATTCGTTTTCCAGCATTGACACTGTTATTGAACTGAATTGAATTAGTTTCATAATTGATTCGTTTTCCAGCATTGACACTGTTATTGAACTGAATTGAATTAGTTTCATAATTGATTTGTTTTGCAGCATTGACACTGTTATTGAACTGAATTGAATTAGTTTCATAATTGATTTGTTTTGCAGCATTGACACTGTTATTGAACTGAATTGAATTAGTTTCATAATTGATTTGTTTTGCAGCATTGACACTGTTATTGAACTGAATTGAATTAGTTTCATAATTGATTCGTTTTCCAGCATTGACACTGTTATTGAACTGAATTGAATTAGTTTCATAATTGATTCGTTTTCCAGCATTGACACTGTTATTGAACTGAATTGAATTAGTTTCATAATTGATTTGTTTTGCAGCATTGACACTGTTATTGAACTGAATTGAATTAGTTTCATAATTGATTCGTTTTCCAGCATTGACACTGTTATTGAACTGAATTGAATTAGTTTCATAATTGATTCGTTTTCCAGCATTGACACTGTTATTGAACTGAATTGAATTAGTTTCATAATTGATTTGTTTTGCAGCATTGACACTGTTATTGAACTGAATTGAATTAGTTTCATAATTGATTTGTTTTGCAGCATTGACACTGTTATTGAACTGAATTGAATTAGTTTCATAATTGATTCGTTTTGCAGCATTGACAATGTTATTGAACTGAATTGAATTAGTTTCATAATTGATTTGTTTTGCAGCATTGACACTGTTATTGAACTGAATTGAATTAGTTTCATAATTGATTTGTTTTGCCGCATTGACACTGTTATTGAACTGAATTGAATTAGTTTCATAATTGATTCGTTTTCCAGCATTGACACTGTTATTGAACTGAATTGAATTAGTTTCATAATTGATTCGTTTTCCAGCATTGACACTGTTATTGAACTGAATTGAATTAGTTTCATAATTGATTTGTTTTGCAGCATTGACACTGTTATTGAACTGAATTGAATTAGTTTCATAATTGATTCGTTTTCCAGCATTGACACTGTTATTGAACTGAATTGAATTAGTTTCATAATTGATTCGTTTTCCAGCATTGACACTGTTATTGAACTGAATTGAATTAGTTTCATAATTGATTTGTTTTGCAGCATTGACACTGTTATTGAACTGAATTGAATTAGTTTCATAATTGATTCGTTTTGCAGCATTGACAATGTTATTGAACTGAATTGAATTAGTTTCATAATTGATTTGTTTTGCAGCATTGACACTGTTATTGAACTGAATTGAATTAGTTTCATAATTGATTTGTTTTGCCGCATTGACACTGTTATTGAACTGAATTGAATTGATTTCATAATTGATTTGTTTTGCAGCATTGACACTGTTATTGAACTGAATTGAATTAGTTTCATAATTGATTCGTTTTGCAGCATTGACAATGTTATTGAACTGAATTGAATTAGTTTCATAATTGATTTGTTTTGCAGCATTGACACTGTTATTGAACTGAATTGAATTAGTTTCATAATTGATTTGTTTTGCCGCATTGACACTGTTATTGAACTGAATTGAATTAGTTTCATAATTGATTCGTTTTCCAGCATTGACACTGTTATTGAACTGAATTGAATTAGTTTCATAATTGATTCGTTTTCCAGCATTGACACTGTTATTGAACTGAATTGAATTAGTTTCATAATTGATTTGTTTTGCAGCATTGACACTGTTATTGAACTGAATTGAATTAGTTTCATAATTGATTCGTTTTCCAGCATTGACACTGTTATTGAACTGAATTGAATTAGTTTCATAATTGATTCGTTTTCCAGCATTGACACTGTTATTGAACTGAATTGAATTAGTTTCATAATTGATTTGTTTTGCAGCATTGACACTGTTATTGAACTGAATTGAATTAGTTTCATAATTGATTTGTTTTGCAGCATTGACACTGTTATTGAACTGAATTGAATTAGTTTCATAATTGATTCGTTTTGCAGCATTGACAATGTTATTGAACTGAATTGAATTAGTTTCATAATTGATTTGTTTTGCAGCATTGACACTGTTATTGAACTGAATTGAATTAGTTTCATAATTGATTTGTTTTGCCGCATTGACACTGTTATTGAACTGAATTGAATTAGTTTCATAATTGATTTGTTTTGCAGCATTGACACTGTTATTGAACTGAATTAGTTTCATAATTGATTCGTTTTGCAGCATTGACACTGTTATTGAACTGAATTGAATTAGTTTCATAATTGATTCGTTTTCCAGCATTGACACTGTTATTGAACTGAATTGAATTAGTTTCATAATTGATTTGTTTTCCAGCATTGACACTGTTATTGAACTGAATTGAATTAGTTTCATAATTGATTTGTTTTGCAGCATTGACACTGTTATTGAACTGAATTAGTTTCATAATTGATTCGTTTTGCAGCATTGACAATGTTATTGAACTGAATTGAATTAGTTTCATAATTGATTTGTTTTGCAGCATTGACACTGTTATTGAACTGAATTGAATTAGTTTCATAATTGATTTGTTTTGCCGCATTGACACTGTTATTGAACTGAATTGAATTGATTTCATAATTGATTTGTTTTGCAGCATTGACACTGTTATTGAACTGAATTGAATTAGTTTCATAATTGATTCGTTTTGCAGCATTGACAATGTTATTGAACTGAATTGAATTAGTTTCATAATTGATTTGTTATGCAGCATTGACACTGTTATTGAACTGAATTGAATTAGTTTCATAATTGATTTGTTTTGCCGCATTGACACTGTTATTGAACTGAATTGAATTAGTTTCATAATTGATTCGTTTTCCAGCATTGACACTGTTATTGAACTGAATTGAATTAGTTTCATAATTGATTCGTTTTCCAGCATTGACACTGTTATTGAACTGAATTGAATTAGTTTCATAATTGATTTGTTTTGCAGCATTGACACTGTTATTGAACTGAATTGAATTAGTTTCATAATTGATTCGTTTTCCAGCATTGACACTGTTATTGAACTGAATTGAATTAGTTTCATAATTGATTCGTTTTCCAGCATTGACACTGTTATTGAACTGAATTGAATTAGTTTCATAATTGATTTGTTTTGCAGCATTGACACTGTTATTGAACTGAATTGAATTAGTTTCATAATTGATTTGTTTTGCAGCATTGACACTGTTATTGAACTGAATTGAATTAGTTTCATAATTGATTCGTTTTGCAGCATTGACAATGTTATTGAACTGAATTGAATTAGTTTCATAATTGATTTGTTTTGCAGCATTGACACTGTTATTGAACTGAATTGAATTAGTTTCATAATTGATTTGTTTTGCCGCATTGACACTGTTATTGAACTGAATTGAATTAGTTTCATAATTGATTTGTTTTGCAGCATTGACACTGTTATTGAACTGAATTAGTTTCATAATTGATTCGTTTTGCAGCATTGACACTGTTATTGAACTGAATTTAATTAGTTTCATAATTGATTCGTTTTCCAGCATTGACACTGTTATTGAACTGAATTGAATTAGTTTCATAATTGATTCGTTTTCCAGCATTGACACTGTTATTGAACTGAATTGAATTAGTTTCATAATTGATTTGTTTTGCAGCATTGACACTGTTATTGAACTGAATTGAATTAGTTTCATAATTGATTTGTTTTGCAGCATTGACACTGTTATTGAACTGAATTGAATTAGTTTCATAATTGATTGGTTTTGCAGCATTGACACTGTTATTGAACTGAATTGAATTAGTTTCATAATTGATTTGTTTTGCAGCATTGACACTGTTATTGAACTGAATTGAATTAGTTTCATAATTGATTTGTTTTGCAGCATTGACACTGTTATTGAACTTAATTGAATTAGTTTCATAATTGATTTGTTTTGCAGCATTGACACTGTTATTGAACTGAATTGAATTGATTTCATAATTGATTTGTTTTGCAGCATTGACACTGTTATTGAACTGAATTGAATTAGTTTCATAATTGATTTGTTTTGCAGCATTGACACTGTTATTGAACTGAATTGAATTAGTTTCATAATTGATTCGTTTTCCAGCATTGACACTGTTATTGAACTGAATTGAATTAGTTTCATAATTGATTCGTTTTCCAGCATTGACACTGTTATTGAACTGAATTGATTTCATAATTGATTTGTTTTGCAGCATTGACACTGTTATTGAACTTAATTGAATTAGTTTCATAATTGATTTGTTTTGCAGCATTGACACTGTTATTGAACTGAATTGAATTGATTTCATAATTGATTTGTTTTGCAGCATTGACACTGTTATTGAACTGAATTGAATTAGTTTCATAATTGATTTGTTTTGCAGCATTGACACTGTTATTGAACTGAATTGATTTCATAATTGATTTGTTTTGCAGCATTGACACTGTTATTGAACTGAATTGAATTAGTTTCATAATTGATTTGTTTTGCAGCATTGACACTGTTATTGAACTGAATTGAATTAGTTTCATAATTGATTCGTTTTCCAGCATTGACACTGTTATTGAACTGAATTGAATTAGTTTCATAATTGATTTGTTTTGCAGCATTGACACTGTTATTGAACTGAATTGAATTAGTTTCATAATTGATTTGTTTTCCAGCATTGACACTGTTATTGAACTGAATTGAATTAGTTTCATAATTGATTCGTTTTCCAGCATTGACACTGTTATTGAACTGAATTTAATTAGTTTCATAATTGATTCGTTTTCCAGCATTGACACTGTTATTGAACTGAATTGAATTAGTTTCATAATTGATTTGTTTTGCAGCATTGACACTGTTATTGAACTGAATTGAATTAGTTTCATAATTGATTCGTTTTCCAGCATTGACACTGTTATTGAACTGAATTGAATTAGTTTCATAATTGATTCGTTTTGCAGCATTGACACTGTTATTGAACTGAATTGAATTAGTTTCATAATTGATTCGTTTTCCAGCATTGACACTGTTATTGAACTGAATTGAATTAGTTTCATAATTGATTTGTTTTGCAGCATTGACACTGTTATTGAACTGAATTGAATTAGTTTCATAATTGATTCGTTTTGCAGCATTGACACTGTTATTGAACTGAATTGAATTAGTTTCATAATTGATTTGTTTTGCAGCATTGACACTGTTATTGAACTGAATTGAATTGATTTCATAATTGATTTGTTTTGCAGCATTGACACTGTTATTGAACTGAATTGAATTAGTTTCATAATTGATTTGTTTTGCAGCATTGACACTGTTATTGAACTGAATTAGTTTCATAATTGATTCGTTTTGCAGCATTGACAATGTTATTGAACTGAATTGAATTAGTTTCATAATTGATTTGTTTTGCAGCATTGACACTGTTATTGAACTGAATTGAATTAGTTTCATAATTGATTCGTTTTCCAGCATTGACACTGTTATTGAACTGAATTGAATTAGTTTCATAATTGATTCGTTTTCCAGCATTGACACTGTTATTGAACTGAATTGAATTAGTTTCATAATTGATTTGTTTTGCAGCATTGACACTGTTATTGAACTGAATTGAATTAGTTTCATAATTGATTTGTTTTGCAGCATTGACACTGTTATTGAACTGAATTGAATTAGTTTCATAATTGATTCGTTTTGCAGCATTGACAATGTTATTGAACTGAATTGAATTAGTTTCATAATTGATTTGTTTTGCAGCATTGACACTGTTATTGAACTGAATTGAATTAGTTTCATAATTGATTTGTTTTGCCGCATTGACACTGTTATTGAACTGAATTGAATTAGTTTCATAATTGATTTGTTTTGCAGCATTGACACTGTTATTGAACTGAATTAGTTTCATAATTGATTCGTTTTGCAGCATTGACACTGTTATTAAACTGAATTGAATTAGTTTCATAATTGATTCGTTTTCCAGCATTGACACTGTTATTGAACTGAATTGAATTAGTTTCATAATTGATTCGTTTTCCAGCATTGACACTGTTATTGAACTGAATTGAATTAGTTTCATAATTGATTTGTTTTGCAGCATTGACACTGTTATTGAACTGAATTAGTTTCATAATTGATTCGTTTTGCAGCATTGACAATGTTATTGAACTGAATTGAATTAGTTTCATAATTGATTTGTTTTGCAGCATTGACACTGTTATTGAACTGAATTGAATTAGTTTCATAATTGATTTGTTTTGCCGCATTGACACTGTTATTGAACTGAATTGAATTGATTTCATAATTGATTTGTTTTGCAGCATTGACACTGTTATTGAACTGAATTGAATTAGTTTCATAATTGATTCGTTTTGCAGCATTGACAATGTTATTGAACTGAATTGAATTAGTTTCATAATTGATTTGTTTTGCAGCATTGACACTGTTATTGAACTGAATTGAATTAGTTTCATAATTGATTTGTTTTGCCGCATTGACACTGTTATTGAACTGAATTGAATTAGTTTCATAATTGATTCGTTTTCCAGCATTGACACTGTTATTGAACTGAATTGAATTAGTTTCATAATTGATTCGTTTTCCAGCATTGACACTGTTATTGAACTGAATTGAATTAGTTTCATAATTGATTTGTTTTGCAGCATTGACACTGTTATTGAACTGAATTGAATTAGTTTCATAATTGATTCGTTTTCCAGCATTGACACTGTTATTGAACTGAATTGAATTAGTTTCATAATTGATTCGTTTTCCAGCATTGACACTGTTATTGAACTGAATTGAATTAGTTTCATAATTGATTTGTTTTGCAGCATTGACACTGTTATTGAACTGAATTGAATTAGTTTCATAATTGATTCGTTTTGCAGCATTGACAATGTTATTGAACTGAATTGAATTAGTTTCATAATTGATTTGTTTTGCAGCATTGACACTGTTATTGAACTGAATTGAATTAGTTTCATAATTGATTTGTTTTGCCGCATTGACACTGTTATTGAACTGAATTGAATTAGTTTCATAATTGATTTGTTTTGCAGCATTGACACTGTTATTGAACTGAATTAGTTTCATAATTGATTCGTTTTGCAGCATTGACACTGTTATTGAACTGAATTGAATTAGTTTCATAATTGATTCGTTTTCCAGCATTGACACTGTTATTGAACTGAATTGAATTAGTTTCATAATTGATTCGTTTTCCAGCATTGACACTGTTATTGAACTGAATTGAATTAGTTTCATAATTGATTTGTTTTGCAGCATTGACACTGTTATTGAACTGAATTGAATTAGTTTCATAATTGATTTGTTTTGCAGCATTGACACTGTTATTGAACTGAATTGAATTAGTTTCATAATTGATTTGTTTTGCAGCATTGACACTGTTATTGAACTGAATTGAATTAGTTTCATAATTGATTTGTTTTGCAGCATTGACACTGTTATTGAACTGAATTGAATTAGTTTCATAATTGATTTGTTTTGCAGCATTGACACTGTTATTGAACTGAATTGATTTCATAATTGATTTGTTTTGCAGCATTGACACTGTTATTGAACTTAATTGAATTAGTTTCATAATTGATTTGTTTTGCAGCATTGACACTGTTATTGAACTGAATTGAATTAGTTTCATAATTGATTTGTTTTGCAGCATTGACACTGTTATTGAACTGAATTGATTTCATAATTGATTTGTTTTGCAGCATTGACACTGTTATTGAACTTAATTGAATTAGTTTCATAATTGATTTGTTTTGCAGCATTGACACTGTTATTGAACTGAATTGAATTGATTTCATAATTGATTTGTTTTGCAGCATTGACACTGTTATTGAACTGAATTGAATTAGTTTCATAATTGATTTGTTTTGCAGCATTGACACTGTTATTGAACTGAATTGATTTCATAATTGATTTGTTTTGCAGCATTGACACTGTTATTGAACTGAATTGAATTAGTTTCATAATTGATTTGTTTTGCAGCATTGACACTGTTATTGAACTGAATTGAATTAGTTTCATAATTGATTCGTTTTCCAGCATTGACACTGTTATTGAACTGAATTGAATTAGTTTCATAATTGATTTGTTTTGCAGCATTGACACTGTTATTGAACTGAATTGAATTAGTTTCATAATTGATTTGTTTTCCAGCATTGACACTGTTATTGAACTGAATTGAATTAGTTTCATAATTGATTCGTTTTCCAGCATTGACACTGTTATTGAACTGAATTGAATTAGTTTCATAATTGATTCGTTTTCCAGCATTGACACTGTTATTGAACTGAATTGAATTAGTTTCATAATTGATTTGTTTTGCAGCATTGACACTGTTATTGAACTGAATTGAATTAGTTTCATAATTGATTCGTTTTCCAGCATTGACAATGTTATTGAACTGAATTGAATTAGTTTCATAATTGATTCGTTTTGCAGCATTGACACTGTTATTGAACTGAATTGAATTAGTTTCATAATTGATTCGTTTTCCAGCATTGACACTGTTATTGAACTGAATTGAATTAGTTTCATAATTGATTTGTTTTGCAGCATTGACACTGTTATTGAACTGAATTGAATTGATTTCATAATTGATTCGTTTTGCAGCATTGACACTGTTATTGAACTGAATTGAATTAGTTTCATAATTGATTTGTTTTGCAGCATTGACACTGTTATTGAACTGAATTGAATTGATTTCATAATTGATTCGTTTTGCAGCATTGACACTGTTATTGAACTGAATTGAATTAGTTTCATAATTGATTCGTTTTGCAGCATTGACACTGTTATTGAACTGAATTGAATTAGTTTCATAATTGATTTGTTTTGCAGCATTGACACTGTTATTGAACTGAATTGAATTAGTTTCATAATTGATTTGTTTTGCAGCATTGACAGTTATTGAACTGAATTGAATTAGTTTCATAATTGATTCGTTTTGCAGCATTGACACTGTTATTGAACTGAATTAGTTTCATAATTGATTTGTTTTCCAGCATTGACACTGTTATTGAACTGAATTGAATTAGTTTCATAATTGATTTGTTTTGCAGCATTGACACTGTTATTGAACTGAATTGATTTCATAATTGATTTGTTTTGCAGCATTGACACTGTTATTGAACTGAATTGAATTAGTTTCATAATTGATTTGTTTTGCAGCATTGACACTGTTATTGAACTGAATTGAATTAGTTTCATAATTGATTTGTTTTGCAGCATTGACACTGTTATTGAACTGAATTGAATTAGTTTCATAATTGATTCGTTTTCCAGCATTGACACTGTTATTGAACTGAATTGAATTAGTTTCATAATTGATTTGTTTTGCAGCATTGACACTGTTATTGAACTGAATTGAATTAGTTTCATAATTGATTTGTTTTCCAGCATTGACACTGTTATTGAACTGAATTGAATTAGTTTCATAATTGATTCGTTTTCCAGCATTGACACTGTTATTGAACTGAATTGAATTAGTTTCATAATTGATTCGTTTTCCAGCATTGACACTGTTATTGAACTGAATTGAATTAGTTTCATAATTGATTTGTTTTGCAGCATTGACACTGTTATTGAACTGAATTGAATTAGTTTCATAATTGATTTGTTTTGCAGCATTGACACTGTTATTGAACTGAATTGAATTAGTTTCATAATTGATTTGTTTTGCAGCATTGACACTGTTATTGAACTGAATTGAATTGATTTCATAATTGATTCGTTTTGCAGCATTGACACTGTTATTGAACTGAATTGAATTAGTTTCATAATTGATTTGTTTTGCAGCATTGACACTGTTATTGAACTGAATTGAATTGATTTCATAATTGATTCGTTTTGCAGCATTGACACTGTTATTGAACTGAATTGAATTAGTTTCATAATTGATTTGTTTTGCAGCATTGACACTGTTATTGAACTGAATTGAATTAGTTTCATAATTGATTTGTTTTGCAGCATTGACACTGTTATTGAACTGAATTGAATTAGTTTCATAATTGATTCGTTTTGCAGCATTGACACTGTTATTGAACTGAATTGAATTAGTTTCATAATTGATTTGTTTTGCAGCATTGACACTGTTATTGAACTGAATTGAATTGATTTCATAATTGATTCGTTTTGCAGCATTGACACTGTTATTGAACTGAATTGAATTAGTTTCATAATTGATTCGTTTTGCAGCATTGACACTGTTATTGAACTGAATTGAATTAGTTTCATAATTGATTTGTTTTGCAGCATTGACACTGTTATTGAACTGAATTGAATTAGTTTCATAATTGATTTGTTTTGCAGCATTGACACTGTTATTGAACTGAATTGAATTAGTTTCATAATTGATTTGTTTTGCAGCATTGACACTGTTATTGAACTGAATTGAATTGATTTCATAATTGATTCGTTTTGCAGCATTGACACTGTTATTGAACTGAATTGAATTAGTTTCATAATTGATTCGTTTTCCAGCATTGACACTGTTATTGAACTGAATTGAATTAGTTTCATAATTGATTTGTTTTGCAGCATTGACACTGTTATTGAACTGAATTGAATTAGTTTCATAATTGATTTGTTTTGCAGCATTGACACTGTTATTGAACTGAATTGAATTAGTTTCATAATTGATTTGTTTTGCAGCATTGACAGTTATTGAACTGAATTGAATTAGTTTCATAATTGATTCGTTTTGCAGCATTGACACTGTTATTGAACTGAATTAGTTTCATAATTCATTCGTTTTGCAGCATTGACACTGTTATTGAACTGAATTGAATTAGTTTCATAATTGATTTGTTTTGCAGCATTGACAATGTTATTGAACTGAATTGAATTAGTTTCATAATTCATTCGTTTTGCAGCATTGACACTGTTATTGAACTGAATTAGTTTCATAATTCATTCGTTTTGCAGCATTGACACTGTTATTGAACTGAATTGAATTAGTTTCATAATTGATTTGTTTTGCAGCATTGACACTGTTATTGAACTGAATTGAATTAGTTTCATAATTCATTCGTTTTGCAGCATTGACACTGTTATTGAACTTAATTGAATTGATTTCATAATTGATTTGTTTTGCAGCATTGACACTGTTATTGAACTGAATTGAATTAGTTTCATAATTGATTCGTTTTGCAGCATTGACACTGTTATTGAACTGAATTGAATTAGTTTCATAATTGATTCGTTTTGCAGCATTGACACTGTTATTGAACTGAATTGAATTGATTTCATAATTGATTCGTTTTGCAGCATTGACACTGTTATTGAACTGAATTGAATTAGTTTCATAATTGATTCGTTTTGCAGCATTGACACTGTTATTGAACTGAATTGAATTAGTTTCATAATTGATTTGTTTTGCAGCATTGACACTGTTATTGAACTGAATTGAATTAGTTTCATAATTGATTCGTTTTGCAGCATTGACACTGTTATTGAACTGAATTGAATTAGTTTCATAATTGATTTGTTTTGCAGCATTGACACTGTTATTGAACTGAATTGAATTAGTTTCATAATTGATTTGTTTTGCAGCATTGACACTGTTATTGAACTGAATTGAATTAGTTTCATAATTGATTCGTTTTGCAGCATTGACACTGTTATTGAACTTAATTGAATTGATTTCATAATTGATTTGTTTTGCAGCATTGACACTGTTATTGAACTGAATTGAATTAGTTTCATAATTGATTCGTTTTCCAGCATTGACACTGTTATTGAACTGAATTGAATTAGTTTCATAATTGATTCGTTTTCCAGCATTGACACTGTTATTGAACTGAATTGAATTAGTTTCATAATTGATTTGTTTTGCAGCATTGACACTGTTATTGAACTGAATTGAATTGATTTCATAATTGATTTGTTTTGCAGCATTGACACTGTTATTGAACTGAATTGAATTAGTTTCATAATTGATTCGTTTTGCAGCATTGACACTGTTATTGAACTGAACTGAATTAGTTTCATAATTCATTCGTTTTGCAGCATTGACACTGTTATTGAACTGAATTGAATTAGTTTCATAATTGATTTGTTTTGCAGCATTGACACTGTTATTGAACTGAATTGAATTAGTTTCATAATTCATTCGTTTTGCAGCATTGACACTGTTATTGAACTTAATTGAATTGATTTCATAATTGATTTGTTTTGCAGCATTGACACTGTTATTGAACTGAATTGAATTAGTTTCATAATTGATTCGTTTTGCAGCATTGACACTGTTATTGAACTGAATTGAATTAGTTTCATAATTGATTCGTTTTGCAGCATTGACACTGTTATTGAACTGAATTGAATTGATTTCATAATTGATTCGTTTTGCAGCATTGACACTGTTATTGAACTGAATTGAATTAGTTTCATAATTGATTCGTTTTGCAGCATTGACACTGTTATTGAACTGAATTGAATTAGTTTCATAATTGATTTGTTTTGCAGCATTGACACTGTTATTGAACTGAATTGAATTAGTTTCATAATTGATTCGTTTTCCAGCATTGACACTGTTATTGAACTGAATTGAATTAGTTTCATAATTGATTTGTTTTGCAGCATTGACACTGTTATTGAACTGAATTGAATTAGTTTCATAATTGATTTGTTTTGCAGCATTGACACTGTTATTGAACTGAATTGAATTAGTTTCATAATTGATTCGTTTTGCAGCATTGACAATGTTATTGAACTGAATTGAATTAGTTTCATAATTGATTTGTTTTGCAGCATTGACACTGTTATTGAACTGAATTGAATTAGTTTCATAATTGATTTGTTTTGCCGCATTGACACTGTTATTGAACTGAATTGAATTAGTTTCATAATTGATTTGTTTTGCAGCATTGACACTGTTATTGAACTGAATTAGTTTCATAATTGATTCGTTTTGCAGCATTGACACTGTTATTAAACTGAATTGAATTAGTTTCATAATTGATTCGTTTTCCAGCATTGACACTGTTATTGAACTGAATTGAATTAGTTTCATAATTGATTCGTTTTCCAGCATTGACACTGTTATTGAACTGAATTGAATTAGTTTCATAATTGATTTGTTTTGCAGCATTGACACTGTTATTGAACTGAATTAGTTTCATAATTGATTCGTTTTGCAGCATTGACAATGTTATTGAACTGAATTGAATTAGTTTCATAATTGATTTGTTTTGCAGCATTGACACTGTTATTGAACTGAATTGAATTAGTTTCATAATTGATTTGTTTTGCCGCATTGACACTGTTATTGAACTGAATTGAATTGATTTCATAATTGATTTGTTTTGCAGCATTGACACTGTTATTGAACTGAATTGAATTAGTTTCATAATTGATTCGTTTTGCAGCATTGACAATGTTATTGAACTGAATTGAATTAGTTTCATAATTGATTTGTTTTGCAGCATTGACACTGTTATTGAACTGAATTGAATTAGTTTCATAATTGATTTGTTTTGCCGCATTGACACTGTTATTGAACTGAATTGAATTAGTTTCATAATTGATTCGTTTTCCAGCATTGACACTGTTATTGAACTGAATTGAATTAGTTTCATAATTGATTCGTTTTCCAGCATTGACACTGTTATTGAACTGAATTGAATTAGTTTCATAATTGATTTGTTTTGCAGCATTGACACTGTTATTGAACTGAATTGAATTAGTTTCATAATTGATTCGTTTTCCAGCATTGACACTGTTATTGAACTGAATTGAATTAGTTTCATAATTGATTCGTTTTCCAGCATTGACACTGTTATTGAACTGAATTGAATTAGTTTCATAATTGATTTGTTTTGCAGCATTGACACTGTTATTGAACTGAATTGAATTAGTTTCATAATTGATTCGTTTTGCAGCATTGACAATGTTATTGAACTGAATTGAATTAGTTTCATAATTGATTTGTTTTGCAGCATTGACACTGTTATTGAACTGAATTGAATTAGTTTCATAATTGATTTGTTTTGCCGCATTGACACTGTTATTGAACTGAATTGAATTAGTTTCATAATTGATTTGTTTTGCAGCATTGACACTGTTATTGAACTGAATTAGTTTCATAATTGATTCGTTTTGCAGCATTGACACTGTTATTGAACTGAATTGAATTAGTTTCATAATTGATTCGTTTTCCAGCATTGACACTGTTATTGAACTGAATTGAATTAGTTTCATAATTGATTCGTTTTCCAGCATTGACACTGTTATTGAACTGAATTGAATTAGTTTCATAATTGATTTGTTTTGCAGCATTGACACTGTTATTGAACTGAATTGAATTAGTTTCATAATTGATTTGTTTTGCAGCATTGACACTGTTATTGAACTGAATTGAATTAGTTTCATAATTGATTTGTTTTGCAGCATTGACACTGTTATTGAACTGAATTGAATTAGTTTCATAATTGATTTGTTTTGCAGCATTGACACTGTTATTGAACTGAATTGAATTAGTTTCATAATTGATTTGTTTTGCAGCATTGACACTGTTATTGAACTGAATTGATTTCATAATTGATTTGTTTTGCAGCATTGACACTGTTATTGAACTTAATTGAATTAGTTTCATAATTGATTTGTTTTGCAGCATTGACACTGTTATTGAACTGAATTGAATTGATTTCATAATTGATTTGTTTTGCAGCATTGACACTGTTATTGAACTGAATTGAATTAGTTTCATAATTGATTTGTTTTGCAGCATTGACACTGTTATTGAACTGAATTGATTTCATAATTGATTTGTTTTGCAGCATTGACACTGTTATTGAACTGAATTGAATTAGTTTCATAATTGATTTGTTTTGCAGCATTGACACTGTTATTGAACTGAATTGAATTAGTTTCATAATTGATTCGTTTTCCAGCATTGACACTGTTATTGAACTGAATTGAATTAGTTTCATAATTGATTTGTTTTGCAGCATTGACACTGTTATTGAACTGAATTGAATTAGTTTCATAATTGATTTGTTTTGCAGCATTGACACTGTTATTGAACTGAATTGAATTAGTTTCATAATTGATTCGTTTTCCAGCATTGACACTGTTATTGAACTGAATTGAATTAGTTTCATAATTGATTCGTTTTCCAGCATTGACACTGTTATTGAACTGAATTGAATTAGTTTCATAATTGATTTGTTTTGCAGCATTGACACTGTTATTGAACTGAATTGAATTAGTTTCATAATTGATTTGTTTTGCAGCATTGACACTGTTATTGAACTGAATTGAATTAGTTTCATAATTGATTTGTTTTGCAGCATTGACACTGTTATTGAACTGAATTGAATTAGTTTCATAATTGATTTGTTTTGCAGCATTGACACTGTTATTGAACTGAATTGAATTAGTTTCATAATTGATTTGTTTTGCAGCATTGACACTGTTATTGAACTGAATTGAATTAGTTTCATAATTGATTTGTTTTGCAGCATTGACACTGTTATTGAACTGAATTGATTTCATAATTGATTTGTTTTGCAGCATTGACACTGTTATTGAACTTAATTGAATTAGTTTCATAATTGATTTGTTTTGCAGCATTGACACTGTTATTGAACTGAATTGAATTGATTTCATAATTGATTTGTTTTGCAGCATTGACACTGTTATTGAACTGAATTGAATTAGTTTCATAATTGATTTGTTTTGCAGCATTGACACTGTTATTGAACTGAATTGATTTCATAATTGATTTGTTTTGCAGCATTGACACTGTTATTGAACTGAATTGAATTAGTTTCATAATTGATTTGTTTTGCAGCATTGACACTGTTATTGAACTGAATTGAATTAGTTTCATAATTGATTCGTTTTCCAGCATTGACACTGTTATTGAACTGAATTGAATTAGTTTCATAATTGATTTGTTTTGCAGCATTGACACTGTTATTGAACTGAATTGAATTAGTTTCATAATTGATTTGTTTTCCAGCATTGACACTGTTATTGAACTGAATTGAATTAGTTTCATAATTGATTCGTTTTCCAGCATTGACACTGTTATTGAACTGAATTGAATTAGTTTCATAATTGATTCGTTTTCCAGCATTGACACTGTTATTGAACTGAATTGAATTAGTTTCATAATTGATTTGTTTTGCAGCATTGACACTGTTATTGAACTGAATTGAATTAGTTTCATAATTGATTCGTTTTCCAGCATTGACAATGTTATTGAACTGAATTGAATTAGTTTCATAATTGATTCGTTTTGCAGCATTGACACTGTTATTGAACTGAATTGAATTAGTTTCATAATTGATTCGTTTTCCAGCATTGACACTGTTATTGAACTGAATTGAATTAGTTTCATAATTGATTTGTTTTGCAGCATTGACACTGTTATTGAACTGAATTGAATTGATTTCATAATTGATTCGTTTTGCAGCATTGACACTGTTATTGAACTGAATTGAATTAGTTTCATAATTGATTTGTTTTGCAGCATTGACACTGTTATTGAACTGAATTGAATTGATTTCATAATTGATTCGTTTTGCAGCATTGACACTGTTATTGAACTGAATTGAATTAGTTTCATAATTGATTCGTTTTGCAGCATTGACACTGTTATTGAACTGAATTGAATTAGTTTCATAATTGATTTGTTTTGCAGCATTGACACTGTTATTGAACTGAATTGAATTAGTTTCATAATTGATTTGTTTTGCAGCATTGACAGTTATTGAACTGAATTGAATTAGTTTCATAATTGATTCGTTTTGCAGCATTGACACTGTTATTGAACTGAATTAGTTTCATAATTGATTTGTTTTCCAGCATTGACACTGTTATTGAACTGAATTGAATTAGTTTCATAATTGATTTGTTTTGCAGCATTGACACTGTTATTGAACTGAATTGATTTCATAATTGATTTGTTTTGCAGCATTGACACTGTTATTGAACTGAATTGAATTAGTTTCATAATTGATTTGTTTTGCAGCATTGACACTGTTATTGAACTGAATTGAATTAGTTTCATAATTGATTTGTTTTGCAGCATTGACACTGTTATTGAACTGAATTGAATTAGTTTCATAATTGATTCGTTTTCCAGCATTGACACTGTTATTGAACTGAATTGAATTAGTTTCATAATTGATTTGTTTTGCAGCATTGACACTGTTATTGAACTGAATTGAATTGATTTCATAATTGATTCGTTTTGCAGCATTGACACTGTTATTGAACTGAATTGAATTAGTTTCATAATTGATTTGTTTTGCAGCATTGACACTGTTATTGAACTGAATTGAATTAGTTTCATAATTGATTTGTTTTGCAGCATTGACACTGTTATTGAACTGAATTGAATTAGTTTCATAATTGATTCGTTTTGCAGCATTGACACTGTTATTGAACTGAATTGAATTAGTTTCATAATTGATTTGTTTTGCAGCATTGACACTGTTATTGAACTGAATTGAATTGATTTCATAATTGATTCGTTTTGCAGCATTGACACTGTTATTGAACTGAATTGAATTAGTTTCATAATTGATTCGTTTTGCAGCATTGACACTGTTATTGAACTGAATTGAATTAGTTTCATAATTGATTTGTTTTGCAGCATTGACACTGTTATTGAACTGAATTGAATTAGTTTCATAATTGATTTGTTTTGCAGCATTGACACTGTTATTGAACTGAATTGAATTAGTTTCATAATTGATTTGTTTTGCAGCATTGACACTGTTATTGAACTGAATTGAATTGATTTCATAATTGATTCGTTTTGCAGCATTGACACTGTTATTGAACTGAATTGAATTAGTTTCATAATTGATTCGTTTTCCAGCATTGACACTGTTATTGAACTGAATTGAATTAGTTTCATAATTGATTTGTTTTGCAGCATTGACACTGTTATTGAACTGAATTGAATTAGTTTCATAATTGATTTGTTTTGCAGCATTGACACTGTTATTGAACTGAATTGAATTAGTTTCATAATTGATTTGTTTTGCAGCATTGACAGTTATTGAACTGAATTGAATTAGTTTCATAATTGATTCGTTTTGCAGCATTGACACTGTTATTGAACTGAATTAGTTTCATAATTCATTC
This sequence comes from Siphateles boraxobius, assembly GCF_051911475.1. NCBI lineage: Eukaryota > Metazoa > Chordata > Actinopteri > Cypriniformes > Leuciscidae > Siphateles > Siphateles boraxobius. The sequence continues at coordinate 101,154 of NW_027508869.1, forward strand.
GTTTTGCAGCATTGACACTGTTATTGAACTGAATTGAATTAGTTTCATAATTGATTTGTTTTGCAGCATTGACAATGTTATTGAACTGAATTGAATTAGTTTCATAATTCATTCGTTTTGCAGCATTGACACTGTTATTGAACTGAATTAGTTTCATAATTCATTCGTTTTGCAGCATTGACACTGTTATTGAACTGAATTGAATTAGTTTCATAATTGATTTGTTTTGCAGCATTGACACTGTTATTGAACTGAATTGAATTAGTTTCATAATTCATTCGTTTTGCAGCATTGACACTGTTATTGAACTTAATTGAATTGATTTCATAATTGATTTGTTTTGCAGCATTGACACTGTTATTGAACTGAATTGAATTAGTTTCATAATTGATTCGTTTTGCAGCATTGACACTGTTATTGAACTGAATTGAATTAGTTTCATAATTGATTCGTTTTGCAGCATTGACACTGTTATTGAACTGAATTGAATTGATTTCATAATTGATTCGTTTTGCAGCATTGACACTGTTATTGAACTGAATTGAATTAGTTTCATAATTGATTCGTTTTGCAGCATTGACACTGTTATTGAACTGAATTGAATTGATTTCATAATTGATTTGTTTTGCAGCATTGACACTGTTATTGAACTGAATTGAATTAGTTTCATAATTGATTCGTTTTGCAGCATTGACACTGTTATTGAACTGAATTGAATTAGTTTCATAATTGATTTGTTTTGCAGCATTGACACTGTTATTGAACTGAATTGAATTAGTTTCATAATTGATTTGTTTTGCAGCATTGACACTGTTATTGAACTGAATTGAATTAGTTTCATAATTGATTCGTTTTGCAGCATTGACACTGTTATTGAACTTAATTGAATTGATTTCATAATTGATTTGTTTTGCAGCATTGACACTGTTATTGAACTGAATTGAATTAGTTTCATAATTGATTCGTTTTCCAGCATTGACACTGTTATTGAACTGAATTGAATTAGTTTCATAATTGATTCGTTTTCCAGCATTGACACTGTTATTGAACTGAATTGAATTAGTTTCATAATTGATTTGTTTTGCAGCATTGACACTGTTATTGAACTGAATTGAATTGATTTCATAATTGATTTGTTTTGCAGCATTGACACTGTTATTGAACTGAATTGAATTAGTTTCATAATTGATTCGTTTTGCAGCATTGACACTGTTATTGAACTGAACTGAATTAGTTTCATAATTCATTCGTTTTGCAGCATTGACACTGTTATTGAACTGAATTGAATTAGTTTCATAATTGATTTGTTTTGCAGCATTGACACTGTTATTGAACTGAATTGAATTAGTTTCATAATTCATTCGTTTTGCAGCATTGACACTGTTATTGAACTTAATTGAATTGATTTCATAATTGATTTGTTTTGCAGCATTGACACTGTTATTGAACTGAATTGAATTAGTTTCATAATTGATTCGTTTTGCAGCATTGACACTGTTATTGAACTGAATTGAATTAGTTTCATAATTGATTCGTTTTGCAGCATTGACACTGTTATTGAACTGAATTGAATTGATTTCATAATTGATTCGTTTTGCAGCATTGACACTGTTATTGAACTGAATTGAATTAGTTTCATAATTGATTCGTTTTGCAGCATTGACACTGTTATTGAACTGAATTGAATTAGTTTCATAATTGATTTGTTTTGCAGCATTGACACTGTTATTGAACTGAATTGAATTAGTTTCATAATTGATTCGTTTTGCAGCATTGACACTGTTATTGAACTGAATTGAATTAGTTTCATAATTGATTTGTTTTGCAGCATTGACACTGTTATTGAACTGAATTGAATTAGTTTCATAATTGATTTGTTTTGCAGCATTGACACTGTTATTGAACTGAATTGAATTAGTTTCATAATTGATTCGTTTTGCAGCATTGACACTGTTATTGAACTGAATTGAATTAGTTTCATAATTGATTTGTTTTGCAGCATTGACACTGTTATTGAACTGAATTGAATTAGTTTCATAATTGATTCGTTTTGCAGCATTGACACTGTTATTGAACTGAATTGAATTAGTTTCATAATTAATTTGTTTTGCAGCATTGACACTGTTATTGAACTGAATTGAATTAGTTTCATAATTGATTTGTTTTGCAGCATTGACACTGTTATTGAACTGAATTGAATTGATTTCATAATTGATTCGTTTTGCAGCATTGACACTGTTATTGAACTGAATTGAATTAGTTTCATAATTGATTCGTTTTGCAGCATTGACACTGTTATTGAACTGAATTGAATTAGTTTCATAATTGATTTGTTTTGCAGCATTGACACTGTTATTGAACTGAATTGAATTAGTTTCATAATTGATTTGTTTTGCAGCATTGACACTGTTATTGAACTGAATTGAATTAGTTTCATAATTGATTTGTTTTGCAGCATTGACACTGTTATTGAACTGAATTGAATTAGTTTCATAATTGATTCGTTTTGCAGCATTGACACTGTTATTGAACTGAATTAGTTTCATAATTCATTCGTTTTGCAGCATTGACACTGTTATTGAACTTAATTGAATTGATTTCATAATTGATTTGTTTTGCAGCATTGACACTGTTATTGAACTGAATTGAATTAGTTTCATAATTGATTCGTTTTGCAGCATTGACACTGTTATTGAACTGAACTGAATTAGTTTCATAATTGATTCGTTTTGCAGCATTGACACTGTTATTGAACTGAATTGAATTAGTTTCATAATTGATTTGTTTTGCAGCATTGACACTGTTATTGAACTGAACTGAATTAGTTTCATAATTGATTCGTTTTGCAGCATTGACACTGTTATTGAACTGAATTGAATTAGTTTCATAATTGATTTGTTTTGCAGCATTGACACTGTTATTGAACTGAACTGAATTAGTTTCATAATTGATTTGTTTTGCAGCATTGACACTGTTATTGAACTGAACTGAATTAGTTTCATAATTGATTCGTTTTGCAGCATTGACACTGTTTTTGAACTGAACTGAATTAGTTTCATAATTGATTCGTTTTGCAGCATTGACACTGTTATTGAACTAAATATGTTTCATAATTGATTCGTTTTGCAGCATAGACAATTTTATTGAACTGAATTGAATTAATTTCGTAACTGACTAATATTGTAACATTGACAGGCACACACACATCATTATCCAACTAAATTGAATCAACTTTGAACTGAATTGAATTAATTTAATAATTAATGGATATTGTAACATTGACCCACACATACCATTACCCAACTGAATTGAATCAACATTGAACTAAATTGAATCAACATTGAACCGAATTAGTTTCATAACTGATGAATATTGCAACATTGACACACACACACACACACAAATCATCATCAGCTCTAATCACAATTCCACTCTTTTATATTCCAGTGTTTTTATGTGTTGCTCTAGTTGCGGTTGCGCGGTTGTTTACACGCACTGCCCGGGGAAACACTCCTGATAAACACCAGCTCGCGCTTTCTAATGAAGCGGAACTTATATTCAATGTCCATTAGGTTTAATAGTGCCGTTGACGCTCCTGTTGTGTAGATGTGTTTATGTTAGTGTCAGTGTTGATCTTGTGAAGAGTGTTAGCGCGCGGGCTAGCCGTTAGCAGCTCAATGAAGCGCGAGAGTTTAATATAGTCGCTCAGTGATTGACAGCGTCTGTCGCGCGCGGCGCGTGCGTGTGTCTCTTACCTGACGCCGGTACACCGCTTCGATTCACAAGAAACGCAGAAATATGAACATGATCTATTGATGATCTCCGGCGCTCTGATGTCAACACAACC